>NC_044303.2:174697342-175043145 GCF_007474595.2 Lynx canadensis
CGGAATATTTAAAAAATAAATATATATTATATCAAGTACAATACATTGTAATATGTGAAATATAATATATTGAATATTATAAAGTATTAATACAATATATATAATGTTATAACATGTAAAATATAATAATTGTTTTAATGTCCTTTTTTGCTTATTCTAACATTTGTGTCAGTTCTAGATGGATTTTGACTGATTTTCTCCTCATTGTGGGTCATATTTTCCTGCTTCTTTCCATGCCTATAAATCTTTTATTGGATGCCAAACATTGTGAATTTTACCTTGTTGGTTGCTGGCTATTTTAATATTTCTACAAAGACTCTTGAGCTTTACTTTGGAAAGCACCTTAATTACTTGAAAACAGTTTATTTTCTGTATCTTGCTTTCAAGATTACTACATGGGACCAGACCATGTATTAGTGAAGGGCTAATCATTCCTCATTCCCAAGGCAGGACTGCGAGTGTTCTGCCCAAACCCTGTGAAGCTTGAGGCTTTACAGACTGGATGGTAGGGACAGGCAATGTTCCCGGCCTGTGCCAGGACCCAAGGCTGTCCCTCTAACGCTGTCGGAGGACGAATCTTTTCCGGCCTCGAGTAGTTTCCTCACACACCCACACGTACTGCTCAGTGCTCTGCTAAATGCTCCAGGGTCCTCTAGAGCTTTCCCCACGTGCTGGCTCCTCCCTGGCATTCTGTGCTGTGTGCTGTAGACACCCTCGTGTCTCCCAGCTCTCAGCTTTGTCTCTTCAACTCAAGTTGTCTGCCAGCCTCTCCTCCCTTCCTGCTCCCTAAAACACAGCCTGGACTTCCCCTCAGGCAGTGAGGTAGGGCAACTTCAGGGCTCACTTTGTTTGTTTTCTCTCTCACAGGGGTGTTTATCCTTTGTTGCTTTATGTCCACTGTCTTGAAAATGGTTGTTTCACATTTTTACTATGCTTTGTTGTTGTTGTTGTGTCAGATGGAAGGTTAAGTATGTTCCAACTTGCTGGAGCAGAAAAGTACCTTTTTATTCCATGATCTTGTTTTCAAAATCCACCTGAGAAGAAACCTCCCTTTGTGACAACCAACAGCTTGACAAAGTGTGTTCCCATCATCGTGTGATCGTTTTTCTCCTCAAAGCAAGCCTGTGAGGCGGGTGTCAGATCATTCCATTTTGTAGATGAGGGAACCTAGCTGCAGAGAGGCAAAGGGACCTGTCCAACATCACACAGTCTAGAAGGGATTAAGTCTGGTCCCCACTCACTGTGCTGCCCACGTAGTTCCCAGGAGAGGAAACGGAGTCACAGGAAGTAAGGGTTGGTATTATATTTTTAGAATTATTTATTGGGGGATGGGGGATAAATAGGTGGGCTCAGAGAATAATATTTCCAAGGTCACAGGGCTAATGAGCCTAGAGCTTGCAGAGGGCTGGGGGTCTCAGTGAGTGGTCTTCCTACTGCCTTCCTACCTCCCCTCCACCTACTACAGACAGGGAAGTGTGTTTTCTAGCTAATGCATCCTGCCAGAGAGGAGAATTAGGCTTTTTGCCAGAGCTGTGGTCCTGGGGGTCTGGAACTTGGCCTGGCTTTGTGAACAATCTTGGGATGAGGGGGAGGGGAAGTGGGTGGGGACTGGGAAGCACTGGTTGCTCACCTGGGAGTGATGGGGGTGGCGTGGGGAGGAAAAAGAAGGTGCCAGAAGGCCAGAGGTGGGCTTGTGGGAACTGAGGTTAGGGGCATGGTGGGGGCATGGCACCTGGCAGCAGGGGCTGTGTCCAGCTGGCTCCCAGGGCCTCCAGCCTTGTGTGATTATCCCTGCTCCCTCCTTTCACTGAATGGGAAAAGTAGGGAAATAAAATAATGAAGCAGGTGGGGTGTTAGAGAGACAGACAGCTTGCCGGGCTGGGCAACACTGACGACTGGAGGGTGGGGGGAGGGAGGTGCAGGGGGTGAATGTGCAGATCTGAACTCTCAGAAACCAGGGTGCAGGGGACTCAGCCTGGGTGTGCAGCGTCGCAGGTAGAGGTACTGGATGGTGACACCGAGGGACAGGACCTCCCTGGGAAGAAGGTGATATGGCCTTTTCTTAGCTGTGGGGGAGGCTTTGAAATGTTCTTGGACAATTATTTTTAGTGAGATTCCCTTTTGACTGGGCTTTTAAAAGTATAGAATGGAATGGAACATAATAGTTACCATTTACTCAGTGGCTACTGTATGCTCAGAACCCTTTTTACATGCGTCAATTCAGTTCGTATCACAATTACTTTCTGAGGTAGGGACTATCACTAACTCCATTTGACAGCTGAAGAATCTGAGTCTCAGGGACATGGTGGTTCACTCAAGCACTCTCTGCTTTGATTATTTTGTTTTATTTTTAAAAAATTTTAATGTTTATTTTTGAAAGAGAGAGAGAGAGAGAGGAAGAGGGAGAGAGAGAGAGAGAGCGTGAACAGGGGAGGGGCAGAGAGAGAGGGAGACACAGAATCCAAAACAGTCTCCAGGCTCTGAGTTGTCAGCACAGACCCCGACACGGGGGTTGAGCTCACAAACCATGAGATCGTGACCTGAGCCAAAGTCAGATGCTTAACCAACTAAGCCACCCAAGTGCCCCTGAATAGTTTATTTTTTTTTTTATTTATTTTTTTTATTTTTATTTTTGGGACAGAGAGAGACAGAGCATGAACGGGGGAGGGGCAGAGAGAGAGGGAGACACAGAATCGGAAACAGGCTCCAGGCTCTGAGCCATCAGCCCAGAGCCCGACGCGGGGCTCGAACTCACGGACCGCGAGATCGTGACCTGGCTGAAGTCGGACGCTTAACCGACTGCGCCACCCAGGCGCCCCCTGAATAGTTTATTTTAAATGAGAGAGATGTGCATGGGGGAACCAGAGCCTGCTTGTAGACAGAACTCACCTGTGGGTTTTTTTGTTTTTGTTTTTGTTTTTTTTTCCCAGGACCTGCTCTTCAGCTTGGCACATTGGAGCTGGAGGGCAAGGTGAGGGTGGTGGGTTGGGAAAGGAAAAGGGAATTGAAGACACATTGGATGCCAAAGAAAAAAAGGAAACTTCAGGTATAGTCTTGCAACAACCCTGCCTTGTAGATATTGAGAGGACTCCTGTCATTTTGTCTACACAAGCAGGAGCTGCAAACCCAGCACTACCTCTCCAGGGGGAGTGTGTTTGGCCCCAGCTGTGCCAGGCAGGTATTCCGTCTCCCTGGCCACAGTGATTGGGCCATGCGTGAGCATGTGACCTAAACCAGGCCAATCACATCCTGTCTTAGGATTTTTTTTTTTTTTTTGAAATGGAGCTGACAACCCTGTTTATCCCCTTAGCAAAGCAAAGCATAGCTATCATTTGATAGACACATTCTTCACCCTGTGGAGACACTGACTTAAAAAAAATGAAGCAGACATGCAGATAGAAGCAAAGGAAAATAGGAAGTTCTAATGACATCTCTCTCTCCCCCTCCCCCAAACTGGATTTCTGTTTAGAGGGCTCTGTGCCTCTGAGCACATTGACTCCACTCAGCCCTCTGATCCCAGAGGGACCACTTGGCCTAGGCAAGGTCATTTAGCACATTCCCCTCCCCTATTGCAGAAATTGCCAGAGATGGGCAGTCCCAACGCTGGTCCAGTCATTTTACCTGCCTTGTCTCTTTAAAGGCCCTGTCGCCAAATGCAGTCCCATTTCAAAGACCTGGGGATTAGGGCTTCAGCATACGAATTTTGGGAGACTGCAATTCAGCCTGTCAACAACCCCCCCAGACTGAATTTGTGGATACTGTCTACAACACTTTATTATGGCTCATTTACAGTGTAACTCTAAGAAAGGGGAGGCCTCAGATGCAAACACCAGCCTTCCAGTCAGTGTAAAGAGCTACCACTTTCCACCCGGGTTGGACAAAATATATTGACTTTGGGTTTTTGTCAGACTTCTGTATAAATGTGTGCCCACCAGGATTCACTTCCTCCACAGTTCATTAACTTATGATTTACTAAGACCTAATTGCTAGACACAGTAGGACTGGGTGAGGGGTGAGTAGAAGATCCTGGGGAAGAGCACTGGCTGTGGAGTCAGGGAGATATGAGATCCAATTCTGACATCACCCATCTGCCCGCTATGTGACTTTGGACACATGAATTAGCCTCTCTGGGCCTCAAATTCCTCATCTGTAAAGGGAAATGATAATTGTATTGGTCAGAACCCTAGTTACAAGTGACAAAATTGTAAACTAATGAGCTTGAGCAAAGATGAAGTTTTTTTTTAGGCTTCTTAACAAAATGTTTATTTATTTTTGAGATAGAGAGCTAATGCATGTGAGTGAGAGCACAAGTGGGGGAGGGGCGGAGAGAGAGGGACAGAGGGTTGGAAGTGGGCTCTGTGCTGACAGCAGGGTGCTCAATATGGGGCTTGAACTGGCAAACCGTGAGATCATGACCTGAGCCGAAGTCAGACCCTCAACCAACTGAACCACCCACGCGCCCCAAAGATGAACTTCTGATCTGATAGCTGCGTTGAGCAGGTGCATATTCCCCTGCTCCCTCCCCAAAGGCCCCTGTAGTGACAAAGGAGGCTTTAAAGGGTATTCGCTCACAATGACTAAGAGAATAAAGAGAGGATATAACAGCAACAAAAGAAACTGCTGGAAAGAAACTAGATGGATGCTAACTATCTTAGCAGGTCAGAAGAAACAGAAACCTAGGCCATCCATGGGGGAAGGCCAGAAGTTGAGCAGTTAGCACCCCACATCTCCAGAAAATCTCCAGGGATTAAAGGCACCAGGTACGTCTGTTCCTATCTTGTCTGTCAGCCCTGCGGCTAGCGGAGTATGGGCACCAGCTCTTCTGCCCACACTCCGACTGGAGCTTCAGCTTCTAGTGGGGCGTCTGTGGCCAGCCAGACTGCCCACAGTAGAGGCCAGCTCACTGCAGCAGCCATGTGTTTCCCTTCTTTGCCCCGGTGTGGTCTGTGCACTTCTTCAAACAGAGCATTCCAGCAGCCGGTATTTTCAAAGCGTCCTGGTACTCATACGGCAGACTACAGGCATCTGACATATTGGCCACCCCTCCCCACATTGAGGCCAGTGACCAACTCAGGACTTCCCTCGTGGATGTCTCTTTCTCAAAGCCCATTTCTTGGGATCATGGATGCAAGTTTTTGCTAATGGAGTCCCTAAAGTGTGCCAGGCTTTGTGCTAGGCCAGTGGGAGGCAGAGGCAAGTTAGCCCAGCTATAATCCCATGGTGAGAGGAGCTTTCTACACAGGAAAGTGGCACTGTGATAGGATTTGGCATAATGGGATTTGGCCCAAATTATCCTTGAACTCCTTAGGCCTGGGTCTGCAGAATGCTTTTTGTAGCTGAAATTGAAACAGTAAAACAGTTTGTAGCTGAAATTGAAACAGTAAAACAGTAAAACACCAAGTGGGGATGTCTTGGGAAATGTTTCCAGGACTTCAGTGTTTCCTGAGGGCTTTCATTATTTCATTTGATCCCGTCTGTTAAATGAGCAATAATCTCATTTTCCTGGTGGGTGCAACCAAGGCTCATAAAAAGTAAGGATCTGAGAGTCACACAGACTGGGGCAAGGTCTCTTGAGTCCGTTTCCCCTGCCTTGCCACACAGTGGCTCGGGCAAGGAAGGGGCAGTGCAGACTGGCAGTACTTGAACACCAGATGTTCATACTGATGTCCTCAGATCCTCCATCAACCCCGTGAGGTCAGTCTCACTATCCCCTCCTTCGTGCAGTGACTGAGGCTCAGAAGGTTTAGGTGACTTGTCCAGAGACACAAGCCAGGAAGCTCAGAAAAGCTATCAAAGAGAATCCAAGAGCTCCTTGAGGTCATCTGCAAAATAGTTTACGTTTGCACCTCAGTCCCTTTTTTAGAGTGAAGGGTCTAAAACTTTCAACAGATTCTCAAGGTCAGTAATTCCACAATGGTAAGGAAGCACTGACTTAAGCCGAGGTCTTTCTGATCCCAAGGCCGGAGCTCCGAATCCCCCCTCCACTTGATCCTGGTTAAAAGAACACCCTTTAAAGTCAAACCTATGAGCTTTGGGACCACATCCTGGCTCTGCCACGTACTAGCTGTGAGGCTTCATTTCCTCATTTGTAAAATTGGATTCATTTATTCAACACATATTTTATCAAGCTCTTGCTCTGACTCAGATACTATTGTAGGCACTCAAGTACATAATAGTGAACAAAACAATGTCCCTGCTGTCATTGATCTTCTGTTGTAGTGAACAAATAAATACTTGTGGGGAGGTGGTAAGTGCTGTGGAGCAAAATGAAGTGGGGTAAGGGGGACAGGTGTGCTGTGGGTAGGGGAGGGGGCTACTGTTTTATATATGGGGCTCAGGGAAGCTCCTCTGATGACCATTAAGCTAAGACCTGAATGGAGGAGAGTGTCACATGTCCATCAGGAGGGAGAGCCTTCTAAGAAAAGGAGGCGGTGGCGGGGGGGGGGGGAACATACGCCATAAATTCACTCATACAATTCAGGGGGCACCTGGGTGGCTCAGTCATTCAAGTGTCTGATTTTGGCTCAGGTCATGATCTCAGGGTTTGTGAGTTCAAGCCCCATGTTGGGTTCTGTGCTGACAGCTCAGAGCCTGGAGCCTGCTTCAGATTCTGTGTCTCCCTCTCTCTCTGCCCCTCCCCTACTCTCTCTCTCTCTCTGTCAAAAATAAACGCTAAAGTATGCAATTCAATGATTTTAACTACACTCAAGGGGTGCAACCATCACCACAGTCAACTTGAAAACATTTTCATCACCTCAAACCCCATACCTCTTAACTATCACCCCACAACTCCCCATAATCTCCCCTTCCCCCTGGCCTAGGCAACCACTGATGTACTTTCTATCTCTGTAGATTTGCCTATTCTGGACATTTCCTATAAATGGAGTCATGTAATATGTGGCCCTAGAGTCTTGAGGGTTCTTTGTATGGTCTGGATACAAATTTTTCTAAGTCAGGCACATGATTTGCAAACATATTGCAAGCATCTCAGGTATGTGGTCTTCATATTCTCTTAACAGTGTCTTTTGAAGAGTAGACATTCTTAATTTTCATGATGTCCAATTTACCAACTTTTTTTTGGTCATTCTTTTCGTGCTGTATCTAAGAAGTCTGCCTAGCCCGTGATCACAAAGATTTTTCTCTTATGTTTGCTCGTAGAGGTATTAATTTTTTCCCAAGAGAGACCAGAAATTGGTTTTTCATGTGAAAAATTTCGGTTTGTAAGTGTTTTTAAAATAAAACATGTCTATGGACTAGAAAAAGACCACAGGCTACCAGTTTTCATACATTAGTGTATATTATTTGCAAAATTGCTTATAATTGGCTGTTTTTGCTCTGTTCAAGCAGAAGTTTCATGTGTTTCAAAAGGATACTCCTTGCACATTGCTGAATTATAGGCAGCCAACTGAGTTACAGATGCCTGTGGGGTATACTGGCACACCTTGGTCTGTCCTTTGCTTTTTAAAATTTTTATTTCTCTGGTCAAGTCCCTTGAGTTTGCTAAGTCATCTCTATGACAGATGAAAAAACCAAGGCCTATGGAAGTAAATCATCTTGCCCGACGATGCCCAGTGGGGCTCCACTCATTTGGACTGGCTGTAAAGCTCAGAGGTCACCTGGCACTGTGCTCTCCAAAGCAGAGGCCTCCACAAACACACTTGAACTTCACATTTTAAATATACTTAACTATTTAAACATTGTAATAAATGCAAGAAGAACGTCAGATATGTTACATGCTAAATATTAGCATTTTGGAGATGGCCAGCATAGTTTCTTAAGCTGTTAAGTCAGATACGTGTAGGCTCGACCTTCAAGTTTCTTCTTTTTTCTCTGTTTGTATAATTGAAAAGAATACTGAAATTGCAAAGCAAACTTTTAAATACTGCTAGCATATCCAACTCCTATTTGTTGCAACTAGGGATTATCTTCATATTTACAATTTTAAAAAGAGTAAGGCTTTAAAAAGTCAGTGCTGGGGCACCTGGGTGGCTCAGTCGGTTGGGCGTCCGACTTCGGCTCAGGTCACGATCTCGCGGTCCGTGAGTTCGAGCCCCGCGTCGGGCTCTGTGCTGACAGCTCAGAGCCTGGAGCCTGTTTCAGATTCTGTGTCTCCCTCTCTCTCTCTGACCTTCCCCCATTCATGCTCTGTCTCTGTCTGTCTCAAAGAATAAACGTTAAAAAAAATTAAAAAAAAAAAGTCGGTGCTGAGGTTGAAACATGACTGTGTCTGTCATCCATAATATCTAGTTTCCTATTCTTTTTTTTTTAAACTTCCTATTCTTTTTTAAAATTTATTTTAGAGAGAGAGTGTGTGTGTGAGCTGGGGAGAGGGGCAGAGGGAGAGAGAGACAATCCTAAGTAGGCTCGATGCTCAGCACGGAGCCCAATGTGGGCTAACCCACAGGTAGCAAGACCCTGGGATGATGATATGTACTGAAATCAAGAGTCAGACGCTCAACCGACCGAGCCACCCCTAAACTTCTTATTCCTTTTGACTCACTAAAACAATATTATTGATCTCAGGGATTGACCTTATAATAAGTAAATGTTATAGAGTTTGTGCAGAGGTACCAAAACTTGTCTTTTCCTGCAAGAGGAAGACTACACTTCCCAGAGTCCTTTGCATTTGAACAGAGGCACTGGGTGCTGAGGGCCACCAGGCTGTGGGCTGAAGTAGTGTATGCTCCCCTCCCCCCGACCCCCTCCTTCTGCAGAGGTCAGGGCTTTATTTTTTAAATAGACAATCACAAGATAGTGAGATGATGGGTCACTGACTGTGGGAGCTGGAGATCTGCCATGAAATGCTCTCTGAACTACATTGAACTGTGACATGAGCAGCACACATGTGTGTTCAGCGACTGGGATGTTGGGTTCATTTGTTATTACAACAAATCCTGGTCTACCCTAATACAGGATTAAACAAATAAAAGTTTCTAAGAAAACATAGCTCTTATCTCTTTTATATTTGGTTCCATGTATTATTAATTGAAAAGTAAAAATTTCTGCTACTATAAAATATCCAAAAATCAGTGGTGGAGTTTGATGTCTTACTCTCACAGGTCAGAGAGGAGCAGTGGATTGTCCAATGTCACACAGATGAGGTAGGGCTAGAATCCAGTTGAGGGACATCTGTAATCTTAGTCTACCCTTTCTTTTAGCAATGGCAATTGAATTTTCGCATTTCATACTCAGGCCATCTGCTTCATGGAGGACTTATTCTCATCCCTCATCTCCAGGCCTGGCTAATCTATGTAATCTATCACTTAGGCCTCATTGATTAGTTTGATGATAGACATATGACCCAGGCTGGATAAATCAAAGCTAATCCCTGAATTTTTGCTGGAGATACTGAAAAATAGTCACTCTTCATAGGTTGTTGAACCAATAGGATATGTCTCTGGTTGCTGAGGGCTGTCTTAGCACATCTAGGTTGAGAATGAAGCTAACACAGGGGAAAGCGGAGTTGAAAGATGGAGAGAGACAGATTATGCTTGATGGTGGTGTTTGAGCACCTGGAACCAACCATGCCTGAAGTCTGAGTTTTAGTCACATGAGCCAATATATTTCCTTTTTTCTGTTTATGCCATTTTTGATTGATTTTCTGTCACTTGCATCTGAAATTATTCAGACTTCTACAAACTGTTTTGTGCTCTTTTCACTAACAGACAGGAATTACTATGTTTTTCTATTTTACTGGTAAGGAAGATTCAAGGCTTGGTGACTCTCTTTTGTCTTGGGAATGCCCCACATGGGAACTCTTCATTGCCTCCAGTTCCCACTTGAGCGTGGACATATTTTATCCTAAGTTTCACAAAGGGTTGTTGAACATAACATCCATCACAAAGTAGGTGCTCAAACATTGTTGAAGCAAAGAAAACATCCTCACAAAAAAGTGTACAAAGTGTATGAAGAGGCAGTTCACAGAAAAAGGAATACCAATGACAAGATCTCCAAGCTCACTAATAATGAAGACAGACAGATAAAGTGAGATCTGTTTTTCACCCATGAGTTTGTCAAAGAGCTGAATGTTGCCTAATGCCTGGGGATGGGGAAACAGATACTTTCATGAGCTGGCACATGCCTCTTTGGAGGGTAATTTGGCAATGTCTGTTGAATGTGAAAATACACCTGCTTCCTGCTTGAAATTTATCATACAGGTAAACACCAACAAATATGGAAAGATGCAAGTAAAAGACTGTTTAGTATAGTATTATTTGTAACAGCAAAAACCAGAAACAAATTCCCATTAAAAAGGGGACTGTCTAAATGAATCACAGTACATCTAAACTGTGGAATAAATTTCAGCTGCTAAGAGAAGAATGAGGTGGCCCTGGACGTGTGGGTGTGGAAAGGTATCCAGGGTATACCATGTTGGTAGGGGAGGACAGGATGTGTGGCACGATGGTGTTTGTGTTGAAACAAAAATGAAATCTTACCAAAGTTAAGATGAAGTTCAGTTGGAAAGTGGGAATAAAGGATCAGGAGACTTTTACCTTTAACTTACAAACTGTTCTTTACAGTTTGATTTTTCAAAATTATGAACATATATTACCTTACAATTTTGTTTACTTATTTGATTGCCTTTATTTTGACTATCATTTTTCAAAAAATGTTTATTTGTTTATTTTGAGAGAGAGAGAGAGAGAGTGTGTGTGTGTGTGAGAAGGGGAGGGGCAGGAAGAAAGAGAGAGAATCCTAAGCAGGCTCTGTGCTGTCATCTCAGAGCCAACATGGGGCTTGATCTCATGCACTATGAGATCATGACCTGAGCTGAAATCAAGAGTCAGACACTTAATCAGCTGAGCCACCCAGGCGTCCCTAATGTGACTACCATTAATAATAATGCACAAAATGAAAACATCCAAAAGACACAAAGGGAGTTGTACAATTTTCCAGTTACCCTCTCCAGCTCCCTGTTGGAGAAGAAATGTATTCCTAGCATGTATTTATTGTATTTGGCAGGAGGAGGGGGAAGAGAGTGAGTGGGAAGGGTGGAGGGCATTGGCTGCTACTCTGTGGCCTGGTATAGGGTTGCCCTTCTCAGGGTCACTCTCTTTCTTTGGCTTCCAGGCATCAGGCCCCCTGAAATCCCACTGACATGCTGGTGAAGACCTTCAGGGATGCCTTGGCTGTGGGCCTTCCAGGTCTGGGTCCTGCACTGCTGGGCCCTAGGGAATGAGGTCCTGGGGCCCCCCAGGGCTGGCCCCCTTCCTGCCAGGTCCCCTTGGGCCAGGCCTGCCTAGCGGATGCCCAAACACTCATTAGGCAAGATGGGGCTGTAGGCAAATATTTATTCCTGTGCAGCTGCGGGCTGAGTGGAGACTGCAGGTGCGGGGCAGAGTCCTGTTTACCCAGCATTGAGCCAGGCAGGCACTGCCTGTTTGCTAAGCTCTATTCCTGGCCTGGCTTAGGTGCCCAGGAGGAAGATGGGACAACAGAGGATGTGGCAGGTGGGGAGTTGGGAGTGCCTCCTTGGCAGCCAAACCCTGCACAGGCCTCAGTATAAAGGCCTGACTAGGCCCTGGGGTCATGTGAGACTGGCCTCTTCCTCTCTCCTCTTGCAGACTTCCCGTGTGCTGCTCACTGGGGGCTGGGCGAGGGGCAGGTCTTCCTTTAACCACCTCTGCCCTGGGCTGACTCCTGGTCATTCTTGGGTCTCCCTGACCACCTCCCACTCCAGAGTGGGTAGGTGCTCTGTTAGTGGTAGCCATGGCCCCACAGCTCATGGAAATCACCTATTCATTTCCTCACACTTTCCTGGTTAGTGTTTGTCTTCTCTGCATCTAACAGAAGAGCAGGGACAGAGACAGTTTTGTTCCCCACGGTTTTCCCATCTCCTCCATAGAGACTGGCACCTCATAGGTGCTCACCGAATATTTCAGTGTTGGCCTGAGTGAAGCCAGGCAGGGGGAACTGCATGGGCAAAAGCACAGAGGTGAGATGGAGGGTTGAGGGGGTTGGGGTGGGGGAGGAAGCAAAGAGACCAGAGGCTGGAAAGTTATGTCCAGGCTGGGACTCTGAAAGGCCTTGAATGCCATGCCAATGAGTTTGGTTTTATCTAGACAGATATGGGAAATTGTTGGAACATAAAGGAAATGCAACTAATACAGTGAGAAAATGATATACTAGATTCTTCAAGTTGAACAGTGTAAATTCTGAGGTTCATACAATGGCCTGCAAGGCCCTCATCCTCTGCTGTCTCAACTGCATCCGCTTTCTGTCACCTTCCCCTTACTCACCTCAGCCCTGCTGGCCTTGCTGTTTCTTGAACACCAAAGGGACATGCCAGCTGCAGGGCCAATGCACTTGCTGTTCCTTTGTCTGGAAAGCTGTCTCCTTGGAATCATGATTTACCTCTTTACTTTGTTTAAATCTCAGCCTCCAATGCCACTTTACCAGAGAGACCTTCCATGATACTGTAGACAAAAGAGCCTCATTCCCCAGTGCTCTTATCCTGCTTTATTTTCTTTTGTAATACTTGTTTCTATTTGCTTACTGTCTGTTTCCTCCACAGGAATGTCAGCTACAAAAAGTCAAGGTATATCTCTTTTGTTTACTGCTGTGTCTTCTAAGCCTAGAACTTGTACCTTTAGGCTCTAGGAATGCCTGTCGAGTGAATGAATGAATGAATGAATGAGTGACTGTTTAACGTTAAGCCAAACCACCCGAGTCCTGTAATGCTCCCCTGGGCCAGTGCTTTCCTGTCTCCAAAGCCCTCACACAACCATTAGCTCCTTTGATCTGCACATCAGCCAGGTGGGGAACACAGGACAGGCATTAATATCTGCCTTAAAAAGTGATTATCCATGGCACAGAAACATCATGATCACATGGACAGAAACCAGAATGAAATGCCTGTAGGCTCAAGACTTTAGTAAATCAATTTTAAAAATTCGATGTGCAGGAATTGTAGCAAAGAGGAAAGAGTCTGCATTCTGAGCCAGGTCTTCCTTGCTTTCTTTCCTGGTCTGGCTGTTTGCTTACTCTGCAACCCAGGACAAATCTCAGCTACTTCTCTGAGGCTTGGCTATCCTTTCTGTAAAATGGAAATCAGATTCCCTCAAAGAGGTACAGTGCAGAGGCATTTCCTGGGCCATGCTCTCTTGTGTGCATCCTTTATGGAGACTGTGCGGTATTCCACAGGCTTAACCACTTGACTGTTGCCGCACATAGTGACAGTAGCTACCATTCATTGAGTGCTTGATCTTGCTGGATGCCAGGCCAAGCAGTGTATCTTCACTAGCTCATTCAATCCTTCCTGCTACTCTGGTAGGTGCTGTTAACCCCCCTGTTTTGCAGATGAGGTTAAGTGACTTGCCCAAAGCCACACAGCCTGTAAATGGAGGAGTCAGAATTGGAAGCCAAGTAATCAAACCTGAGAGCTTTATACTCTCTGCTCTGGTAGGATTTTTTGTCCCCATTTTATGGATGAGGAAAATGAGGCTCAGGGAAGTCCATGACTTTACCTGGGCAGAACTGGGATGAGACAGAAACCAGATCTTCCAATTTTTGACCTGTGTCCTCCAGCCCACCCCTATGCACCCTGGGGCAGTGTCTATATGTCTCATTCTTCCTGAACTGGGGGACCAAGTGGCTGATAAAGGAGTAGCCTTCTAGCTTCTGCCCCATAACCAGCTAAAGACTTAAGGATTGGGTTGAGGGGATCACTGGTAAGCCGAGGAATCTTAGTTCTACTCTGGAAACCACTCTTCTCTCCCCCCACCTCCCGTCTCTTGCCTCCCTCCAAGAGCTCTGTACCAATTAATCAGCAGACATCCGAGGCTCCAGCTGGGACCAAGTGGGCTGGACTCATTAGTACAGAATGACATTAATATCCAAAAAATTTTGAGACAAATGCAATGATTCAGGGAAGGCGCCTGCATAGGGATGGCTCAGAAGTTGGTGTGGGCAAGGGAGCTGTGGTAAGGGGCAGAGAGGAAACAGTGCAGATGTGGTAGGAGGAGAACAAGACCAGGTCCCCAAGATGCCCGGTGGGAAGGGAGGAGACAGCAACTCTACCTTGGGCAGGGTCTATCCTCTTGTGCAGTCTAACCCCTTCCTCCCTGGACTGTCCAAAGAGGAATCCAGGGAATATAATGCCTCTTCAAGCCCAGTGGGTCACTGTAACCTCGGGCCAGTTGGAGAGGTGGCACTATGTGGTGGCCAGATCCCAGCTGCATCTCCTTTCACCTCTCATGGTGGGGACTTCTGCAAGTCTCTCCATCTCTTTGGGCCCCAGTCTCCTCATCCGGACCAGGGGGTAGTAACAGCGGCCCCTCAGGGCTGGTGAGATGATGGCGGATGTGGACGTGCCTTGTGGAGTGGGAATCAGAGGGAAGGGATGGCATATTCCTCTTCTTCTGCTTCTCTTTCAAGGTATTCTTTAGTGGTGTTAACCAACAATACTCTGTGCCTTTGGGGACAATGGGAGTCAAACCAGCCTTTACAGAAAGTCTCAGAAATAGAATTCTGTTTCCTAAGCTATTAATTTCTTCACTCACTCAAATATTCACTCCATTCATTCACTCACTCACACATGTACTGATCACTTCCCATGTGCCACCATCGATCGACTAGGCACTGGGGATAATAAAAAGGTGGATGGGACACGATTCCCACCTCAGTGGGGCCCTCACTCGAGTGGGGATGCCAGTTAAGGGAGAGATCATTGCCATGATATCGGGTAGGGAGGGCTGTTGATTTCAGGAGCTCTGCAGCCTGGATTTTGTCCAGACATTCTGATTTCAAATCTATGGTCTCATGGTCCTCATTAACACATTGCTTATCTCCATCACTATTTTTTTTTATTAATTTTTTTTTATTATCTAGGAAATGTAGTTTCCTGCAGTTCCTGCAGTTTCCTGCAGTTCTTTGGTGCTGTGGGAGTGGAATTAGCCAGGACAGGCTAGGTTATGCTGTGACAATGGACAACCCACCCCTGGGAGCTCAGAGGAGGGGTGACGTCCTCTGCCTGGAGCACATGTGTGTCATCAAGAAGAGCCTTTCAGAGGCGGGGACACAGAGCTGTTCCTGCAGTTAGAGAAGTTACCAGCTAGCCTGGGGGGGGGGTGGGACAGTGGGACATCATTAGTTAAAAATATTTATTGACACCTCCTGTGTGGCAGGCAGTGTTCTAAGTGTGGGGATACAGTTGTGAACAAAACAGACAAATCTCTGCTTTCAAGGAGATGATTTTCTGGTGGGGGGCTAGAGAAAGGACAAGCAGAGCAGGGATGGTGCTTGCTGTTTTGTATCTGGTGCTCAGGACAGGGCTTGGTGACAGGTGCCACTTGAGCAGAGGCCTGGAGGAGGCAAGGGAGTGAGCCAGATGGGGATTTGGGGGAAAAGTGTAGGCAGAGGGAACACAGTGCACAGTCCCTGAGGTAGAACCTTGCTGGGCCCTGGGAGAAGCCAGGAGACTAGAGCTGCGGGGAGGGTGGTGGGCATGCAGGGATGTGGGGGGCGGAGCGGGGAGCAGGGGTGGGCCTGTGGGTTTGGCTGCTGGACAAGTACAGAACGCCCAGTTAAATTTGAATTTCATATAAACAACAAATAAATTTTTAGTATAATAAGTATGAACCATGCAAAACTGCCTTTCTCTGAAATTCAAATTTAACTGGGTGTCCTGTGTTTTCCTTTGCTAAATTTAGCTAGCCTAGTGTCAGGCCTCTGTAAGACTTTGGTTTGACTCTGAGATGGAAGCCACTGGAGGATTTGGAGCAGAGGAGGGGTAGGATGTGATCAGTTTTAAGGGGATCCTCTGGGTGCTATGTTGTGATCAGACTGCAGTAGGTAGGGGCAGAAGCTGCGGGCGGGGCATGGGAAGTGAGAGATGGGGGCTAGTATGGCAGTGGGAGTATGGAAACATGAGGGGAAGCCAGACATGTTTGGAAGATGGAAGTGACCCTGTTTGCTAACAGGTTGGTCGTGAGGTGGCAGAGACAGAGAGGAGACAAAGAAGACTCAATGGCCTTTGGCCTGAGCAACTGGAAATACTGAGATGATGGCATGAGATGTGTGTGCATGTGTGCATGTGTGTGTGTGTGTGTGTGTGTGTGTGTGTGTGTGTTTAGACACATTGTTAAGATACCTACTCTGTAACCAGGAGGAGACATCCAGTACACGGTTGGACGCATGGGCCTGGGCTTCTGGAGAAGACCCTTGTTTGTCACTAGTACAGATGTCATTGAAAGCTGTGCCTGCTGAGAGTACCAGGATGCTGTGGAGATGGAAGGGACCCTGATCCAGGCATCTGCAAAGGCCTGAGGCTTTGGGGTGCACTCAGGGTATGAAGAGGGGTTGAGTGCTGATGGCTAGGCCAAATTGGCGTGGAAAATGAGGTTGGCTCAGGTTTGAGGACCAGAAGCCATGGAGGGTACTAAGCAGGGGAGTGCTGTGCCAGATCTGTGTGTTAGATCTGAGGCAGGGCGAAGGGGAACCTGGGGTCCCCTGTGTGGGGCTGGGAGGGCAGTGAGGACACTGGGGTGCCAGTCTTGGCAAGATGGGGGGAGGCCTGACCAGGACAAGCAGCAGGGGGTCAGAGCCAGGGCCACAGAAGAGAGGGTGGGTTTGTGTGGGACTGATGGGGCTAGGTGGCAGACTGGATGTGGGGAGTTGAAGATGCATGTCCAGAGCCTTCAGGCTCTTGCAGGGGTGCGGGGGGGTGGGCAGAGAAAGGAGTGCAGAGCCGGTTCTCCCCCAGCACCCCACGGCCACTGTGCTTGTTAGCAAGGAACACTCCTTAGAGGGAACATATGTGCTGTTATTTTTAGGTGATTAGCCGCACGTCGTGGAGCGTTTGTTTGCCAGTCGTGGGTAAACAAAAGCCATTTGTCAAAATGAGATGTTCTAGCCTCATCCTCCCCTCACAGGCCAGTTGCCGGCTGTGAATTCCTGTTGCATCAGCCGTGAGGCTAATTAGATCCACTGCTCCTGAATAATAATGGCCACATTCACGGAGAGGTGTCTGCATGCCAGGAGCCTTGCAGACGGTACAAAACTTGAAGCTGCTCAAAATGCATCTTTGTTGGTCCCATTTTGGAGTTGGGGAAACTGAGGCTGAACATCTACCCTCCCCCATCCCAGGAATGGGGACTCAGCAATGCCATCAGTCACTGTGGAGCAGCTTAGGTAATTGGATGAGTGCTGGGAATCCCATCAAGAGGCTTGTTCTGTGTCTCCCCTTCTGGGTGCTGACTTTTGGGACCTCTGGGTAAAGGGGCCAGAGAAGCTCTAGAGGAAGGAGCATGGATGGGCTTTGGATGGGGACAGCAATGAGTTTTTGGCTTGTCTTTGCCACTCAAGCGCAGTATATAATCTTGGACTGGGCTCTGTGATACAATATGCAGGGAGTTTAGTAGGGAATGCTCCTGAGATCAGTATCTTTGGAAGGGAGGGGACGGACACAGGATTGGGCAAAGGAGGAAGCCAACCTATCGTGCTGTCTTTATGGAAGCTCAGTTGGTCCTGCAGGGAGTTGATGACCCTTCAGGGCTGTTCTGAGTTGAGGCAAAAGGGCTGGGCCTTTGCACTCCATGTTGATCCATCATTGTCTGTAGGTCACTCCAGGAATGGAGTGTGAGGGCCTGACAACCATCTGCCAGCAACACCCACAGAATCTGGGGGAATAGGTCCTTTACTCCTGCAGGGGGACCTGGGTGGTGCCTCACAGAGCCCACCACGTCCACTCCTTGGGCCTCTTCTGGGAGAGGCTCCTCTAGGAGTGAAAAAGAGGGCTAGTGGATGAACTATAGCACCCTTCCCTCTTCCTGCTAAGGGTTTTGTGGTATCAGGGGCTGCAACCAACATTCTTCAACTTCCTCCTCCACTAGCCACCAGAGATCCCTGTCACTCTCAGGTGACATCTCTGTGGGGACGGAGACTCTGGTCACCATGCCCTTTTCAGGCCTGGATGGCTGCACTTGTCAGTTTACCATCAATATGGGCAAGAGAGCACCAAGAGGCACCCAAAGGGATCACCTATGTGTCACCATATTCTTCCCTGTCCCCAAGGGTGACTTCCTGATGACCAGGGTCAATTGCTCTGGCCAGGATGGCAACTCTTCATGCTTGCTGGTTCCCTGACACTAGGAGCCTAAAGTGCCCAGGGGGAGGCAGCTGTAGCCCATAGTTTAAGGGACTTTACCACGTCCACTGGCAAAATTACCCTCCCTTTGGGAACAAGGAGCCCACAGAACCCATAGTTGAGGGATGGAAAGCACAAATTCTCTACATGGGTCACTGGGAGGGATGTAAGCTGGGCCACTTAAGCTTCCTCTTAGACCCATGTATCCCACTGGGACACAGTGCCATATAAGGTATTTGATTTAAAGTGATACTGCATCTTGGAGGATGGTGCCCAGACCTCATGAAATATTGTTTCTGAGTTGGCTTTTCAGCGGTGCCTTAGCAGGCTGTTACACTGCCCCACCTGGCCAGAAGCTTTTGGGTAATGGGGTGCACGATGGCAGCCCGCTCCCCTACCTCATGGGTTACTGCTGTAAGATGAGTTATTCGGTTTGACGTGATGTTATGTGGTATCATATGCCTGTGGATTCAACACTTCATATACCCTTGGATAGACAGCCTGTGGGCAAGGAAGACCAATCTGTGTCTGGAACATGTCTCTATTCCTGGTCTTTCCGGGTGGAGGGGTCCAGAGTAGTCGTCTGTTACATATTGACCCAAACGAATCTAAGGTTTTGTCCTCCTCTTTAGCTGGTGGCACAGGATCCCTGGTGGGGCCATTTGTGTGAGCTGAGGGTACTGGTAAAACAGTGTGGGTGACAGGGTTCTTTTACCTGCTATGCAGCTTGCTGGTGAGCTCAAGTCCTGATCATGTTCAACTCAGGATGTACCCACCTCCTGACTTCGTGGGTCTGACAGACCCGGCTCATGATGGGCAGTTCTGGGTATGTGAACACTCGGCATCTCATAATTGGGCGCTCTGTCTCTACCAGAGCCAGGAGCATGCCACAACCTGTTTTTCAAAAGATGTAGAATTCTTCACTACAGATGATATGCACTTGCTCCAGAATTCCCAGGGTCTCCATTGTGGTTCTCCCCGGGGAGCTTGTCACACCTCACAGGGCATCCTTTCCTATCACTGTCCTATGTGCTAATACCATACGGTCTGCTGAATCGGTCGGCCCAAGTGACAGGGCTGATGGTGCCAGCAGCCTGAACCTTCTGCAGAGTTCTTCCTTGCTCTGGGCCTTGGTAGCCCCTCATATCACAGTACTCCCAGACATGAAATAATTTTGCTTCCAAACCCATCTATCAGGTGCTGTGCTTTCTTCTTTGTGATGGGAGGTGAGAGATGAAATAATTTGTCTTTACTTTGGAGGTGGGTCCAAGTATTTACTAGACCACAGGATTCCTAGAAATTTTACTGACATGGTGGGCCCCTGGATCTTCATTAGTTTTCTCTCTCACCCTCTGGCCTCCAGCAAGCTAGGTGCCTCTTGTTCATCAGCTCAATCAGCATGATGTCATTAGTGTAATGGATTGTTTTATGTTCTCCAGTGTGTCCGAATGGTCCCGATCTCCTTGGACTACCATGACAGAGCCTTGGTGAAAATGGTGAATGCATGTTGTCGGTTCTTTGTGAATGTGTGCTGTTCCTGATTTTCTTTCTTGATTGGGATAGAAGAGAATACAGTTAGCAAATTAATGACTTCATAATATGTACCTGAGTTCACATTCTTCAGGTTTCACCTGGCTTCCATGGGGGGCAGACTGGTGAATTAAGTGGAGCCATGATAAGAATTATTACCCCTACATCCCTAAGATCTTTAAGAATGGCACTAATGTTTGCCATCCTCCCAGGGTGTAATACCATTTTTAACTTACCACCTTAGCCAGAAGGAGCAATTTCAGAGGCTTCCGCTTGTTCTTCCCCACCATGACCACTCTTACCTCACAGGATAAAGGAGTTTGTGCCAATTACTAAGTATGTCTATTTCAGTTATACATTTGGAGACTCCTGGGTGGGATGCAGTGGGCCCACTGTGACCAGGGCCTGGGCTAGAACTCCATTTATCACCTGACCCTCTGACCATGATGATGCTTGGAGGTAGCAAAGTGATCTTCAATTCCGTGCCCAACTGCCCTAGAAATGCTTGCGTTATTGCCCTTTTCTCAGTATTCAGTTACCTGAGTAACTTGGGGGAAGGACTGGGGAAATCATTACTGCGTATTATTGCAGGGTCCTTCCTCCTGGGGACACAGGCTTTCCCTCAACCAGTGGATTCCAGGTCTAAAAACCTACTCAGGTATGAAACTAGGGAAGGGATTGTTACTTCTTATTGGGGTGACTATCTTCAGTCTCCCTACAGCCCATCTTAGATTTTTTTTATTATTATGCAGATAGAGTAGTATCCTGGTTGGCTGATGCTATGTTCTAGCAACTCCATGACCCTCTGCAGGTCAGGCTCTCCTCGCTGTCCCTCCACCTTACCACTCATCACAGAATTGCATCTTCCTGCCTTCAGGTGGTTTCTGTGTTTTCAGGACCCTATCACCCCCACTGCTGTGAGTAAGCCCGGTTTGCAATGGCATCTCCTACTGCCAGCCCCAGCCTCCAGAGAAGAGCCATCCTTGAACTTCCAAGTGATGCTGGGGCCACTCACCAGTGCACTCCTGACCGCCTTGCAAATGGTATGTCCTCTGGGTTCTGTGTGCAATATAGGCCTCTGGAGGGAGTTCTGGCCTTACATAGTATAGGACATCCCCTCTGCCGTGCCCACTTCTCTGAGCCTTTCAGTGTTTTCTTCCAACATCTGCGGTGGCACTTTTCACTTCACCTGGGCCACTGCTTTCCCCATGCTTCTGGGGACCCCTGGGGTACTCGTGAGGGTGTTAAATCCTGTGTCCTGGGAGGGTGCTCCCATACTGATAAATGCTCCCTTTATCTAGCTTTGTGCGCTGGCCCTGTTGATCACTCACCTTCCGTCCCAATCCAGAGCCATGTTGACTAGGTACTGCAGCCCCTTTGGGGTAGAGCCCCCATCTTTCCACATTGGGCCCAGTGTGCCCACAGGTACTTTATGTGTGACTTAACCCTAGTTATCGGCCCAATGACATCAGCAGAAGTGGAGCAGATCCTGAGTGTGGACATGTTTTGGCAGGGAGAAGCCTCTGCAGTCTCAGATGAGGAGGGAGTGCTAGCTCCCAGCAGGGAGGGGCAAGCTCTTGCAGACTCAGAGAATTCAGGGGGATCTGGAGAGTTGGGCTTTTGCAATATCCCCACCCAGATGTCCCCATACTGCGTGTCGGGGTTTCGTTCTTTCCTAACCAGGGCTTTGACCTTGGCAGAGCAGATGTGTCTTGGCTGGAGTTGAGCCTAGGGCAAGTTTTCACATTTTCTGTCCTTCTGTGGTGGAAGATGACCACCTCTCTAAACAGCAACAGAAGGCCCTCTGGCTTTCACATTTAGCTTTTAATTGCTGACTAATCATACTCAGCTCTGTGTTATTGTTTTCAGGATCAGTGAGGTTTAACAACAGCTACCCAGTTCGGTTGTCCTTGTAGTTACTGTTTCTTCCATATTTCTTATATACATCACTCTAATTAATGGATTTCCTGTCACCAGTCTGCCATCCTAGTTCATCACTCAACCAGCTGGGTGGCAGGTGATTCTGCTCCAAACTCCCATCCTGGTGTCTGCTTTCCTGACCCACTTTTGGTACCAACTGTATGTAACAGGTTGGGTTCTCAGAAAGCAGACTCTGTGACAGAATTCAGCATGTGGGGTATTTATTAAGAATTATTCTTAGGATCAACACCTGTGGAGGGGAAGAGACAGAAACAGGATCGAACAGAGAGAGAAGTCAAGTTGCCTCATAGTACTGTTTGAAGCCTCAGCTGGCCCTGCAGTGAGTCCTGAAGGTGGTGTGATCTTTTAGAGCTGTTCTGAGTTGGGGCAAAAGGCCCTGGCAGTCCTGGGAACAGGCTGGTGACCTTGGGTGACGTGGTCTTCTTCTGCTGAAGCAGTCTCTGATGGTACTGATAGCTGAGGACTGTCTGATGGCAGCTGGGGTAATAGGGTCTTTATTCCTATCGGAGCATCTACCCCAACACCTGTGAGTTCACTTATCTGTAAGACATGGATATAAAAAGTCCTAGCTATTGCTAGGCTAATTGATAAAGACTCCATAAATGGTAGCTATTGCATACTCTATAGGTAGTTATTTGAGGATAAAACTACAACTCAAAATAATTCAAGTCATGAAAGGAGTTTACTTGTTCACATAATTGGGAACATGGAAGTGACTTCAGGAGTGGATGGATACAGGAGCTCAAAGAATTTCATCAGGATGGGTCTCAATCTCTCTTTATACACACACACACACACACACACACACACACACACACACACACACACCTGTCTTTTCATCTCTAAGTCCCCAATTCCTCTGAGTTGGCTTCACTCTCAGGCAGTCTGCCCTTGAAGGCTAACAATGGCCCTCAATGGGGGGTGGGGGGGGGCATTATATCTATCTGTATCTATACCTATACCTATACCTATACCTATACCTATACCTATACCTATATCTATATCTGTCTATATATCTGTATCTATATATGTATCTATATATCATCTGTATCTATATCTATGTCTATATATATCTATATCTGAATATTACTCAGCCATCAAAAAGAATGAACTCTTGCCATTTGCAATGATGTGGATGGAGCTAGAGTATATTATGCTAAGTGAAATCAGTCAGTCAGAGAAAGACAAATACCATATGATTTCACTCATATGTGGAACTTAAGATACAAAATGGATGAACATATGGGGAGGAAAAAAAAGAAAGAGAGAGGGAAACACACCATAAGAGATTCTTAACTATAGAGAACAAACTGAGGGTTGGTGGAGGCAGGTGGGTGGTGGATGGATGATGGGTACTAAGGAGGGCACTTGTTGCGATGAGCACTGGGTGTTGTATGTGAGTGATGAATCACTAAATTCTACTCCTGAAACCAATATTACACTATATGGTAACTAACTAGCATTTAAATAAAAATTTGAAACAAAAAAAAAAGAGAGAGAGAGAGAAGAAAAGATGGTCCCTAACAGCTCCAGGCCCACATCCTGCCAGCTCAGGAACACTGGCAGAACGAGGGGGCCAAAACCTCCCAGTGATGACTAGTTCTAGGATAAATCCTACTTATTGGCCAGGCCTGGGTCATGGGGCCTCTCAAGAGCAGGGAGGATGAGGTCAGCCCTTCTTGATGGGAAGCTGGGGTTAGGCAGTGTCCCAAAGGAAAACTGAGATGCCGTGAGCAAATAAAAGTCAACAGATGATGGTAAAAAACACATCCACACCCTCTCCACCTTGAAGGCTTCTTTTATTCCATCTAGAGAATAGAAGGGCGTCAGACCGATCTTGCCTATGTGGGGCCATGTGCTATGTTCAAGAATATGTCTCACACGTCTACACGTGGCTGCCTGGAAACTTGCCGCATGGCCCACTAGCCATGATTGTGAGGTGCATCTACTGGGTCCAGGGACTGAGGCCAAGTCCAGGTGGATTGAGAGGCAACTTTCAACTCCAATTTGTCTTCTAGATCATTCGCTCTGCCAGTCAATATACATTTATTAGTGTCTACTTTTGCCAGCCCAGTGTGGGGCCCTGGTGATAGAGACTGAAAGCCCCTCCCCAGTGAGGACTCAGGGTAACTGAGGACTCAGCCACATTGTATGCCATGGGACATAGCAGCAGGGAGCTGGATGGCTGAAGGGGACCAGGCCCAGCAGCCCCTGAGCCTCTCTGGCCTTCAACTATATTCTCTTTGGCTGACAACCATTTAAAAAGATTTATTTATATTACCATTACTGTAATATTTCATCAGCTCTGCTATGAGACTTATTGCAAAGTATGCCTCCATTTTATGTACCATTGAGAGACATGCCAACAATTTTAAGATGAACCCCCAAATTTTAATGATGTTTGTATATGAAAAAATGTGCTGCCGAGTAATGAGGACATACAGTAATTACCAACCCTTAAAAATGGGGCTATTTCATATTAAACTCCCGTATCCTGGTTTCTTCTGAATAATTGCATACTTCCTCAACCCAGAGCTGGCACCTTTGCATGGCAACAGTCAGCCAGAGATGAGTAGGACTTTCCCCTTTTGTTGTTTGCTTTATTTTTGTTATTTGTTTTAAATAGATCATACATTCTTAGGGTTCAGAAATCAAAACAATACAAGACAGTATAGAATGAAAAATCTGACTCCCACGCCTGTCATCATCCACTCTGTTCTCAGCCCCTCACCACAAATAAAGCCCTGCATTACATTCTCATGCTTCCTTCCATTTTTAAAAAAAATGCAGACACAAACAAATATGAATAGATACACCTCAACTCTCTCATTTAAAATAGGTTCTGCCTTTGTTTTGATCACTTAATGATGTGTCTAGCAGATATTTCCAAATCTGCAGAGAGATGCTGGCCCTCCAGGGGGGAACAGGTTCCCCATTAACTGAAGTCTCCCTATACCAGCTTTCTTCCTTGCATACCCACTGGGCCCCTGGGGACATCAGACTGTAGTCTTCTTCATCTATCCTGGAGACACTCAGCAGATGCCAAGGCCTAAGGTTGGGGAGGGGGGCAAGCACGTTGGGGCAAGGGAGGTGAGATGGATAGGAGGTAGTACTTGTGAGTGGATGCATGTGCATGGATGCTTTGGTCTGGCTTAAAAGCTCTCTGGTAAGTGGATAGGGTTGCAGGGATAAACAAGGTCCAGGAGTTCAGAGACTCACTGGCAGCAGGAGAGCAAAATGAAGCAAATGGATAGTTGGGAGACCAGAGCAGAGAGTATGATCTTGGGTAAATTAATTAAACTCTTTGAGTTTCTGATGCCTCATTTGCAAAACAGGGATATTTTAGTCCCTATTTTTAGGATTATTGTGCAGGATAAATGCAACAACAGTTCCTGTCATATAGTAAACACTAGTATGTATTATCTCTGTGGAGGCATAGTGGAAGGAATAAGACTGCTTGGAGGTGGCGGTGAGTGGGGTTTTGAAGGCTAAATAGGAGTTCACAAGGTAGAAAGTGGAAATAGTACGTTCTAACACAGGAAATAGTATGGGGTCTTCTAGCTTGCCTTCAGGTGTTAACTCAGTTCCAAGGAGGATGTAACTGAATCTCATACAGAAGATGTGGCCTGCCTAAAGTCAAGCATGCAGGAATGCAGAGCTCCATACCCAGTTCTGTCTGACTCTGACCCCGGTGGTTAATGCTCAAGTTAGAACATGTGTACTACCATTCTCGAGACCTATTTGTGTTGTAGCTCAGGGCTGATAAATTGGGTTGCTGTGGCATGTGAGGCAGCCTTGCCCTCTGAAGGAAGAAAAATCACCTGGTGCTCAAGGGCACAAACCGGGGTACCTTCTCTGAGCTCTGCTTTCTAGGTAAGCTCTGCTCCCAAGCAAGTTTCCCCCAGAAAGTGGCAAGATGGCTGCTGGCAGCTTAACTGGGCCAGCAGAGGTACTGCAGAGGAGAGAGGGAGCCCCTTTCCTAGTGGTTGCAGTTAATGTTTTTATTTATTTTTGAGACAGAGAGAGACAGAGCATGAGCAGGGGAGGGGAAGGGAGAGAGGGAGACACAGAATCGGAAGCAGGCTCCAGGCTCTGAGCTGTCAGCACAGAGCCCGACGGGGGGCTCGAACTGACGGAGTGTGAGATCATGACCTGAGCTGAAGTCGGACGCTTAACTGACCCAGGCACCCCTCCTGGTGGTTGCAGTTAAAGTCCTAGGCAGGGTTCTCATTGGTCATGCTTGGGTGACAAGGCTACCAGTCGGCCAATGGTTAGGAGAATGTGGCCTTCTCACTAAGGCCGAAGTGACCTGTCGTAGGTCACGTCGTGACCATCACAGAACCAATCAAGTGGCTAAAAGATGTGGCCCTCTCATTGGTCACACCTGGGTCGCATGACCATCACTGAACCAATCAAGTGGCTAGGGGAATGTAGTCCTCTCACAGATCAGGCCTCTCACGTGACCAGAGGAGCCAGAACTACAAGGGTCTAGAGTGGAGGAAGGGTGGTCCCCTAAAGTGATATTGGGGTCCTGCACCCAGTAAAGGGGGAGATGGCTGGCTGGCAAACCCAGTGGATGTTCTTCATAGAGCCCCAGACAGGCCCATCCATTCGTCTCTTATGACCTGGGGCTGAGGGAAGCCTGGGACACCTGAGCCGGGGGTCAGGAACGCTTTCCTGGAGCCCTTTAGTGAAAAGCATCTGGCCCCAGGCAGCAGCATGCATGGCAGTACAATAGTTCCTAACAGTGGAGGAGCTATGCCAGTGAACCGGTTTGGTTATGGTCAACTCTGTGGATGGGGTGGGCAGTGTCCTATACCCTCCTCACGCTGTCCTGATTGCAGTTTGGAGCAAACAGTTACGATGGAAGCATCTGAGCTTCCATGATTCGTGGGCTGGCCATAGGCTCCACCCGACCAGGCCTTCCAGGGATTCGCCAGTGGTTAAGCAAGAGGAGGAAACGAGTTTTACAAATTAGTACCAACACCTGGAGAGACAGAACCAGCCCAGGGGAAACCATATAGGGAGTCCAGTCCCCACAGCATGCACTGATGCATTGTGCAGAGAAACCTCTGTTTCCAGGGTAACCACCACATCCTGATTGGACATCTCACCTTGCCAAGGAGGGCAATTTGAAACATTCTGGTATATAATTTATTGCAGACATTCTGTGGTATAGGCCGTGTCAAGTGCTTTACATATATGACCTCCTTTCATCCTCCCTGCACTGAGGGAGTATCATTGTCCCCATTTTACAGACAAATGAACCAAGACTCGAGGATGTTAGGAAACTTCTCCCAAGATCACATACTAAGAGGGAATGCTGCCCATTTGATGTCCAAGCCCTAGTTCTTCTGAGCTGGGCCTCCTTTGATGCTGGGGACCAGAGACCCAGTTGCAACCCACCCCCCCCCCCCCCGCCCCCAAAACGTGGCAGGTGAGCTGAGCTGCGTGTCTCCCACAGTTACTCAGCAGATGTTCTGAGGATGCTCAAAGACGAGGCACAGGATGGGGCTTCACTTTATGGTCCCAGGGTCTCCTGCCCCAGACAGTTCCCTTGTGGCCTCTCCCAGCGTCCAGAGCTTCGTTTTTTATCTGAAGCCTGGCAATTTGGGGCCCAGATGAGGCCCCTAGGCCTGAGTGCTTCAGTGGGGAGGATGGGAGGTTTCAGAGAGGGACAAGAGGGGTGGGAGTAGGCGGGGAGGGGTAGAGCCCAAGGACTCAGAGGAGGTGGGAGACAGGGAGGCAGCTTCATTAGTCTGTCCCCAGGGAACTTGGCAGCCAGTTATTAGGCACTCCCTAGGATGGTGAGCTTGGCAGATGAGGGAAGAAAACAACATGGGAGTTGTGGGTGTGGGCTGGGGTTGGTTCTGCCTCTTCTGGACCAGGGGATCCCTTCTTTTCATCATATGAGGGGAGGGCTGAGGTTCTCCAGGTCCTAAACCTGTCACCATGGTGCAAGCCCCTCCTTGACAGCAGGGACAGTGTCATGAGCATCCTTGGATGCAGGAAAGGAGCTGAACTGACGCCAGTGCTGGTCCCTAGGGCACCTTGACGGTGCACTCCCCCACTGAGGCTTCTTGGCTACTATGGTGGTTGCGCCAAGGCTGTGGTGTCTACTGGACCCTTACCCTCTGTCCTGTGTCTGAGAATCCCACCAGTCCTACTTGTAGTCTTGAGGCTACGTACTGTTGCTCCCATACTGTAGATCCATCTCCCTTATCATTTTCCCTTTTCTCCAGTAGAAAGAAATCTGTTAAGTTTCCCTCAGACTTCTTCTCTTCTCCTCTCCCACCAGCCCCTTGGCCTTGAAAGTTATCAGTGATGACTTAAACCCTACTTGCAGCTCAGACTCTTTGCTGAGCAGCTGCCTCCTGGGCATCTCCCAGGGGTGCTCCTGGGCTCCACAGACTCTACCGCTACTCATCCGCCTACCCTGCTCTGCCTCTGTGGCATCCCATCTTGGAGAAGGGCTCCACTGTCTGCCCACTAGCCCAGCCCAGGGCACACAGAGTCGCTCCCAACTCTCTTCTTCCCCTGACCTACCACAGGTAAGCCAAACCTTTACTAGCTTTCCACCAACTCTTTTAACTACCTTCTTCATGGCTGTGCTCTGGTTCACTCACCTTTCCTTCTTTCCTGGAGTCTCCACGTTGATCTCTGAGCCCCTGGTTGACCATCCATGCTGCCTGTCCATAGCTCTCTCCTGTTTTAAAATTCTCAGTGGCTCCCCCAGCACCCCTAGATGAAATGTGTACTCCTTGTCTTAGCATTCTGAGCTCCATGTGGCCTGGCCTCTACTGCAGCCTCTGCTTCCACACCTCCTCCAACACTTTGCATGTTCTAGTTCCCACAGTGTGCCATGTTCCCTCCACTCTGAGTCTTTGCTCATGCTGTTCTCTCTCCCAGGAATGTCTCTCCCCACTTTTGGTTGTAAGTACACTCAGCTTTTGACTCCTCCAGGAAATGCTCCCTGAACATGTGCCCACTCCCTGCCTTCAGCAGGTCTAGGTGTCTCTGTTGTGGGCTCTTATAACATCCCACATGCTTCTACATCATGGCGCTTAGCACTCTCAGTTACAGTTGACTGCAGATCTGTCTTCTGCCCTCTGCTAGCTGTGGGAGCTTGGAGAGCCAGGGTTGGGTATCTTGCTGGTCGTGCTCTCTAGCATCCACCTGAGTCAGGCCTGTGGTATATGCTTAAGCAGGGCTGCAGAAGAAATGAAATGTCTACCAATCTCTCAAATGTCAACATCAGGGTCTTTTGATGTATGTATTAGTTTCCTATCCCTGCTGTAACAAAGCTTAGTAGCAATGCAAATTTAGTCTACAATTCTAGAGATCAGAAATCTGATGGGGCCTGGTCTCACTGTGCCAAAATCAAAGGGTGGACAGGTCTGGGTTTCTTCTGGAGGCTCTAAGGGAGAATCTATTTCCTTGTCTTTTCCAGTTTCCGGGGCCTTTTCCACTTACCTTGGCTTGTGGGCACTTTCTCCATTTCAAAGCCACCAATGTTGGGCTGGGTCCTTCTCATGGTACCATCTCTCTTTTCTGCCTCCCTCTTTCACTTTTAAGGACCCTGGTGATTACATTGAGCCCAACTGGAAAATCCAGTATAATCTCCCTATTTTAAGGTCAGCTTATTAGCAACCTTAATTTCATTTGCAGCCTTAATTCCTCTTTGCCGTGTAAATTAACAAGACATTCACAGGTTCGAGGGATTAGGACATGGACATCTCTGGGTGGCCACTGTCCTGCCCATCACAATAAGGAAGAAGCTGGAGAAGCCAGTGCCATGTGGGGAGAGGTACCCCTCTGTGAGACTCTAAGAATGGGGGACACCAGGGGCAAAATGACAGTCAGGGTCAGATAGCAGGATGATTTGATGCAGGTTAAGAGAGTTTTGGGAGAGCCAGAAAGGGATTTCCGCCTGTCATGGTCAAACCTGCAAGTGGTAGAAACCCAGCCAAAACTGGCTTTAAGGACCAGGGGGATTTACTGACACATGAGACTAAAACATCACACACAGGTAAGAATTCCTCCAAGTACAGCTGGGTTGGGGGGTCAGAGGATGTCCCACAACTCCACTTGCCTCCACCTCCCAAATCTCCTTTCAACCCCAGCTTGGCTTTATTCTCAGTCCACATGAGATGGCAACATAGCAGCAGTCACTGCCACCCCCAGCCTCCAGGTTTAAGTGAGCCAGAGCAACTGCCACCTCTCAGCAGGTCTCCCTGCCCTGCCTTGCCTTGCCTTGCTTTGCCTTGCCTTGCCTGGGTCTTGAGTCTAGCTCCCAACCAATCATGGGGCCAGGGGGCTGGATTTCACTCAAATCATGGGTAGATAACAGAGGAAGAGTGGGTTCCTAAAGGAAATTCTGATGGCTGTTTTCCCCGATGGGTGATGCTCCCTGTATTCTCTTAGGGAGACAGGATTAAGAGGAGACCTGGGTCCCGATTCTGGTTCCTCTGCTAACTTGCTGCTGTGTGACTTTGAGCGAGTTACTTATTAACCTCTCTGGGCCTGACTGTAGAATGAGGGGGTGAGGTGGGATGCCCTCTAAGGGACCTTACCACTCAGAGGCCTTTCCCATCTGTTTAGCCCATCTGTTTTCTTGTGAGTCTAGATACTAGTGGTAAAGATCCTTAGAAAACCTGGTAGTCAGAGAAGTAGTAGGGGAAGCTGCTCAGAGTGGAGCCAAGTTTGGGATCTGTGGCAGGGCCAGGGAGGTGGGCTAGAGCACGTGAAGTGCTGGGTTCATGGGACAGTTGGGGGCCTGAGCAAATGGCCAGTGGCTATCAAGACTTAGGGCTTGTCTGTTGCCAGGGTCAAACCTCACTCTGCTTGTATCGAGCTTAGCGCGTGGCCACGGTTGGGGTTGTTGTGTGAGTTGGCATCACTGTGTGACTGTGGTAAAGACTCAGTCTGGGTCCAGGCTGGGGACCAGAAGCTGGTCAGCAGGAGACAGGGCAGATGCTCTCAACTGGTATATGGGGGAGCCAGGTGTCACACAAAAGTGACTGGCCACATGTGACTTCTCAATTATTCTCACCTAACATATTATATATTTTACTTATTCTTTTGTTTTTTGTCTGCTTCCTTTTACTAGAATGTCAATTCCCTGAGGACAACCACTTTGTTCTCTAGCTCCTAGAACAGTGCCTGGCACATCGTAGGTGCTCAATAAATAGTTGTCTGAATAATGCAGAGGTATGTGCATGCAGGTGAGGCCAATGCTGTGTGCATTAAGTTACCAGTTCCCCAACCTTGCCGTTCATTTGAACCACCTGGAGATCTTATAAGAACGCCAATGCCCAGGGTACAGCCCTTACCAGTCGAGTCAGAATATCTGGGGGACCAAACTAGGCACTGGTATTTTTTTTTTTTTTAATTTTTTTTTTTCAATGTTTATTTATTTTTGGGACAGAGAGAGACAGAGCATGAATGGGGGAGGGGCAGAGAGAGGGAGACACAGAATCAGAAACAGACTCCAGGCTCTGAGCCATCAGCCCAGAGCCTGACGCGGGGCTCGAACTCACGGACCGCGAGATCGTGACCTGGCTGAAGTCGGACGCTTAACCGACTGCGCCACCCAGGCGCCCCGGCACTGGTATTTTTAAAAAACCGCCAGATAGTCCCACTTGCTGCACAGTTTGAGAGGTGCTCACTGCATTAGACCACGTGAAGTGTGGGGTGGGGAGTATGTGCCGCCTCATGAGGACACACACACAGTGGTTCTGGGTGGTAGGATGGAGACTTTTTGTCCTAGATCTCTATCACATTCTCTGGACACCCGCCACGGAGGTGATTACTTTGCTCTCAAAATGGATTTTGGCCGTGAGTCAAGAAGAGCTCTCGCTTCCCAGCTAAACGATGGCAAATCAATTTGAGGACTCTGCTGGAGCTGCTGATTAGGGCTGGCAGCCAGGGAGCCCTCTGGCTGTCAGAGCCATGGCAGGACTCAGCTAGGCCTTTGAGAGGAGGTGGCAGGCAGGAGCTGGGACCAGCCTTGGGGTCCAAGAACCCAGCCTTCTCCTGGGGGACATGGGAAGCCTAGATGGGGCTGCTGTCCACTTTGGGAGTGCAATCTCCATTTATTTAGGACAGCAATATTAATAGTATTAGTCATCATTTATTAAGAACTTGGATGTGCTGGGCACTTTAATACATTTGTTGCCATAATTGGGCAATGCAAGTATTATTATCCTTTAGTATGGAGTCCCTGAGAGGTAAAATAATGTGTTCAAGATCAAATGGCTTCCACATAACAAGTCAGGCTTATAACCAGGTCTGCTTGGGAAAAACCCAAATGTTTTCTCATGATGCTCTGTTGTGTGTTCGTGTACATGTCTGGACTCTGAGCTCTCATGACCATATCAGATTCAGGTTTAAAAGGCAGCTCCTATCCCAGTGTTTGGCCATGGGGAGTTTGCTGGAGGAAGAAAGGAATGAGGACATGTTTGCTGAGTGGATGGATGAATGAAAGAGTAGTTGCTGACTAGGGGCAGAAGGTGGGATGAGGTATGCGTTGTGAGGTAGGCAGCCTCCAAGATGGCCTGCAGCCCCCAGTGATCGTCCCTCCTGCTGTTCATGCCCTGTGTAGTATCCTCCTACATTGAATCAGAGCTGGTCTGTGTGACCAGCAGAATACTGGAGAAGCGATGGTGTGACTTTCGAGGCTAGGTCATGAAAGACATTGCATCTTCCACCTTGCTCTCTTGGATTACTCACTCTGGGAGAGACTAGCTTCCCTATCACGAGGACACTTCAGAAGCCCTTTGGAGAGGGAGACTTCTGCCAGAAAGCCAGTGCCAGTTTGGCAGCAATGTGATGGAGGCGTCTTGGAGGTGGATCCTCAAGCCCTAGTTAAGACTTCAGATGAGACCTCAGCCCCAGCTGACATCTTTTTTTTATGTTTATTTATTTTTGAGAGAGAGAGAGAGAGAGAGCGAGCAGGGGAGGGGCAGAGAGAGGTGGGGACAGAAGACCCAAAGCAGGCTCTGTGCTGATAGCAGAGAGTCAGATGCAGGGCTCGAACTCATGAACTGTGAGATCATGACCTGAGCCAAAGTTGGATGCTTAACCAACTGAACCACCCAGGTGCCCCCCAGCTGACATCTTAATTGCAACTTTATGAGAGACCCCAATCCATAAATAGCCATGAAGCTACAACAGAATTTTTGACTCTCAGAAACTGTGAGAGAAAAAGAAATGTTTGTTTCACGCTACTAAGTTTTGGGATAATTTGTTATGCAACAACAGATAACTCATGCATATTGCTAAGTCTTTTGAGCTGATGAGAGCTTCCTGGAATAGGCAGTTTATTCCCTCCTGTCCCCTTTCTCACTTGTGACTCCTGCCTCTCAGTTTATTTTGTATGTATTACAGTAAAAAGACATGAGAGTTGGTTTTAAATCCAGGTTCCCAGTTTACTATTTGGATGACCTGAAGATTTTTATTGAAATTAATTCTTCTCCTTATCCCTTTTTACTTTTTATCCCTCCTTTCCTATCCTTTTTTCTTGTCTTCATCAGTCTTGCCATAGTAAGAGTAGCATTTTGTAGTAATGGCTGTCATTGTTTAAGTAACTGTTATGCACCAGGCACTGTTAGGGGATCCACAGACATTATTTAATTTAGTTCCCTTAATTGGTGGTGGTGGTGGGGTTAGTTATTATTGTATTCTATTATTTTGTTTTTTTATTTTAATTCCAGTATAGATAACATACATTATATACTCATTTATTTTAAATAGATAAGGAGACCAAGGTCCAGAGAGTCACATGCCCAAGACCGGACAGAAAGAATCAATATTCCAAGCCAGGTTTGTCTGCAAACCAAAGCCTATGCTCATTTCCATTATACGTCTCTACTTCTGAGCCCCAGTGTTGTAATATGTAACATGGGCATAATTCTGAGCTCACAGATCCCTGTCAGGATGAGCAAAGGTGGTGCCTTTAGAGCAACAACCCTATTATCGCATGGAGCGAGGGCCTAGTAAGTGGGAGGCTTCCTTGATCTTCCTATTCTCCCCTCCCCACTTATGTACTTTACAATGGGCTATCCTAGCCCTTGTATAGACAGGGTCATGTCATTGCCTGTCACTGCAGTACCAACAGGGAGTTGATGAGACCGATGGGCCTGCCCCAGGGTGGACGGGGTGCATGCCTGGGTCTGGAATCCAAGGAGATGGTAGCACTAGCAGCTCTTGCTCACCCACTGACCCTTACCTTGTGCTAGCCCTGTTCCTGCCCCAGCTCACACAGAGATGAAGGAAGGAAGGAACATGCATTCAAACCTAGGTCAGTACCTGTGGAGAGGCCATTGTGTAGAGATGGCTCCAGCTGGAGGATCCCAGCTGAGAAAACGTTGGGGGGTGGGGAGGGATATTGAATCATCTCTTAGATCAGGCAAGAAATCCCAATTAATTACAAGTGCTAAGTGAGTGGTCTGGAAGCAGACTTTTGCAGTCAATTAAAGGGATGCTGGAGGAAGCTTCATTAACCCCCTGCCTCCTGGCAACTTTTGGTTTAGGAGAAAGAAGGCATCTGTCTGTAATGAGCTCCCCCACACTGTGGGGAATGCAAGCAGAAAGTGCCCTCCACCAAAGATGGCACAAGAGGGACTCCTGGGTTGCATGGAAGGATGGATTCGTGATGTCCTATGCTTTGATCCCTGTGGTAAATGAAGTTGTAAAGACATTGCTCCATTTGGAGGCCAGCCCATGCACAGTGCAGTTTGTGCTTTTCTTGTCCTTCTCCAGCATGGACAGCAGAATGGCCACTAGACTCTCCCCAGGTGCCTCAAACACAGAAGCCCCAAACTAAACTCATTATCTTCCCCCAAACCTGTCTCCGCAAATTTTTCAGATCTTGAAGAATGGAGCCACCCAAGATGGAGACACAGGCTTTGGCCTCAACCCCTTCCTGTTCCATGCCCTACACATTCAATCCTTAAGTCCTGCCAATTTGCCCTCCTATGTAGTACCCCCAGTTTATCTGTTTCTCTCAGGCCCTTTGCCATTGCCTAAGGTCGGGCCTTACCATCTCCAGCCTTGACATTGTACTAGCTCCTTCTTGGGGCCCAGTTCATTCTCCTCCCAGCCCTAATGATCTTTCTCAATCTGCCCACCTGATCATATCACACCTCTGCTCAAGACCCTTCAGTGGCTCCCCATGGTCTGCAGGGAGAGCCCAAGCTCCATCTCCTGGCACCCTGGTTGATGTCCCCAGGCTTTCAGCTTTTCATCAAGAATTTAATAAGCTCCTGCAGATGTCCCCTGCTTCTCCCTCCTTGACACCCACCACCCATGCTCAGACTACTTTTGTCTCCTCCCTGCTTTTGCTCATGCCAGCCCTTCCGCCTGGAGTGCCCTCCTTCTCTACCAGGTTGACTTCTCATTTAAGACTCATCTGAGATATTGCCTCCTCCCGGGAGCCTTCCCCAAGCATCCTGAGTTTGCTTTTATCACTGCACATGTTATGGTGGCTAATTGGCCTATTTATCTGCCTGTCTCCTCCTTTAGCAGGTAGATTCCTGGTAGAAAGGGCTGTGTGATTGGTGTTCTTGGTGCTTAGCAAGTGGTAGGAGCTCAGTAAGTGCTATTGAAGAAAGGGTTAAGACTATGAGGGGAAGACCTTTGGGACTAACAGTGAGAGGATGCTGTCATTTCCCGACTGGGGCACAGGATTCTGTGGGGTGCCACTGAGTGTCAAGGAGGGGCAAAGTGGGCAGAGAGAAGCATCTGAGTGTCTGGGGCTGAGTTGTTTACTGAGGAGGGACCTGAGTCTTGAAAGGACAGTGTCTCATGTGCTGATAGAGCACACAGATGGACTTCTAGGGAAGCCCAAAGATCTTGTGTTCCATTTCTCTCCAATCTTCATCCTTGGAAGGCCCTCAGAGCCTAGCCACTGACTCTGGGAACGGTCTCAGTCTTGCAGAGGCCTGAGGGGAACCAACTGTTGGCCCTTATTCTGCTCTGACACATTTCCTCCTCCACTTGGGACCCTGTGGTAGATGAGGTTTGGTTCTGGCTCCTCTGAGGTCCTGCTCCACTCCTGCTTCTTTGTAGGGAAGGGGGGAGTTGCATCAGGCTCCATGGGGGCAGACCCTAAGATGCCCCCCCAGTGATCCCTGTCCTGTTACATCCTTGTGTAACCCTCTCCCTATGGGTGTGGGCAGGACCTATGACTTCTAACCAATAGAATATGGTAAAAGTGATGGGATGTACTTGCCCAATCAGGTTACATAACATTGAGGCTTCCATCTTATCAGCCTTCTCTGTTGCCTTCTTGGCTTGCACACTTGGATGAAGAAAGGTGCCATGTTGTGAGCTGCCCTAATGAAGGGGCCCACATAGTAAGAAATGAAGGACAGCCTCTGGCCAACAGCCAGCCAGGGACTGAAGCCCTCAATCCAACAGGAACTAAATCTTGGCAACAATCACGTGACCTTGAAAGTGGCCCTTGACATCAGTTGAGACCCAGCCCTGGCCTGCACTTGACTGCAGCTTGGTGAGAGACCCTGAAGCAGAGAACCCTGGCCTCCTGTGAGAAACTGTGAGATAATAAATACATGCTGCTTTAAGCCTCCAAGTGTGTGGTAATTTGTTATGCAGCAGTAGATAACTAATACAGCCTCCCAGTGCACACTGAGCTCCCCTGACTCTGAGAGGCAAGGAGACCTGTTATCCTTAGTGCACTAGCCCAGACTTATGGGGGGATCTGGGAGAAAGGTAGGATGAGTGATGTTAGGGCATAGGAGAGAAAGGGGTCAGGTTCTGCCTCCCCTCCCCCTATTGTCCAGTAGGTGCAGAGAGCTAGAGGAAAAGTGACTGTGGCCACCAAGCAGAGGAGAGGGAGATTGGTCGCTTGGATCCTGAGTTAGCACTGGGGTTCCTAAGGACCCACTACAGGCTAGACTCTGCAGTGGGTGCTGGGAGGCATTGGGGCACCAGACAGCATGACACCTAGAAGAGCTCCCAAGTTAGAGACAGACACTGCAGCGGCATAAATTGTAGTAGGATTTATAAGGTGCCATTCAGTGAATGGTTGGCATGCAGTGCTAAGAGTGTGCATGTGTGACCCCATTTCTTCCTCACAACTGTGGAGGTCAAAACAATTATTATCCCATTTTACTTGCAAGCACACACTCAGAGGGGTTAAGTGGCTTGTTCAAGATCACTCTGCTGGGTGACAACCCTCTGGCAAACCCAGGGCTGCCTGAGAACATAGTTGTGATGCTCTGTGTGTTGTAAGCACAGCAACAAACCCCGCTGTGGGAAGGGGGATGGGGGGCTGTGTCAGGGTGGGCGTCACACAGGAGGTGACATCTTGCTGGATCTTGAGAATTTCAGGAGTACACCAGGGAGGGGAAGGGTGTACCATTCATTCCAGGCAGAGGGGAAAGACTCAGCATGTGCATACCATGTGTGCTTGGCTCAGAGTTGGGTGTGGGTCTAACCTAGTAGGTTGGGGTCATATCTTACAGGGCCATTTTGACGATTTTGCTGTTGTCCTGACCACTGAAGGGTGCTGGGCAGGAGAGTGACATGGTTAAGTTTGTGTTTTGATGAGTCTTCTGGGCAAGGTGGGGTGATGGGGAGAGGATGGACAGAGGGAAGAGGCAGAAGCTGGGAGACTAGTATGTGGGGAATGGGAGGTGCCTAGACAAGTAGAGAAAAAGTGAGGCCCAGCTTAAGGCAGGGCAATGGTGGGGACAGCCGAGGGTGAAAGAAGGTTCTCGTCTTGTCCTGACTCAACAAGGTCTGGGAAGTGTCTGTGTCCAGGAACAATGCTGAGTGGCACCAGCTCCCACACACGGCCTGGCAGAGAGTAGGAACTCCCTCGGTGTTGGTGGGTGACCAGTAACAGACCTTTGCCCACCCACGGTTCTTGGCTTCATGTTGGCACACCATATCCCAGGGAGCTTTCAGAGAAGGATGGCCAGAGATGGGGTGTGGGGTATTGTGACCAGGCTGGAACACCAGCTCTGGGGGGTTTTCGTACAGTTGAACTTGAAGGGTGGGAGGTGAGTGGCGCTGATCTCTGGGGGCGAGCCCTGACTCTGCCCTTCATTTGTTTCCAATGTCCCAGCCAGAAGTCAGGGTAAAATGGGAGGTTTTCTGAGACCTCTTGAACATTGCAGGTCAGCCCCCCTTGCCTTAGCTGGTGCCCCATGTAACCCTGGTGGTGCCAACAGACAGAAAAGGACAGACAGACTAAGTTGCTGTACAAGGTCTTTTCTTTGTTGTCATGGTTGGTTTGGTACATCTTAGCATCTGCGTCATACAAAGGGGGGAGCAACAGCCATGGCTTTTGGTCAGGTTCAGGGGGCATGAGGGGGTGCCCCTCCCCTCCCCCCAGGCACTGACACATTTAAAGAAAGCAGAGCAACAAGGACACAGCACAGATGTGGGAAAGGGATTCCCCCGCGAGAGCAGGATGGTCGTCCTCACCTGGGTCTCACTAGGACCCCCACCCCCATCCCAGGGCCAGTGGGAGCACCTTCCAACCTCTCCCCAGTGAAGAAGGTGGGCAGCAGGAGCAGGGAGGGGAGTAGGGGACATGTGGGGGAAGGCATATCTTCAGGCATACCCTTATCTGAGCCATCTGATCCCCAGCTGCCTGTCCAGTCAAGGGCCTGTGAGGCCCTCGAAGGATGGAGCAGTTGGGCGGTGGGGTGGGCAACCCTGCCATCCAGGGGCAGGACTCTCAGGACTGGGGCTCTGGCCATAGCCTGGTGGGGGTAGCTTCTTTCCTCATCAGGCCACCTGAGAGGGGCCTGGGCTGCTGAAATACTTCAGTTCACTATCTCTCCCCTTCTCTGTCTCTCTTCCCTCTGTGCCCTCCCTCCCTCTCTCTCTCCCTTTCTGTCTTGTCTCCATGTCTCTCTCTCTCTCTCTCTCTCTCTCTCTCTCTCTCTCTCTCTCTCTCTCTCACACACACACACACACACACACACCCATACTTAAGAGGGTCTCTTGACTTCCTGCTTGCCTTTAGAGGAGACCCCACACAGTGTTGCCACTTCCTGGAGCTTCTGAACCTGGAGCTGAGGATGTGCATGTGTGGAAATCCTGGCTCGCTGCCGGCACCGGCATGGGCGATCCAGAGAAGCCTTCTCCCTCCTTTCTTGAGGATGAGCTACCAGGCACGCAAGCCTGGCAGTGGCCTTCCCTGGCAACCACGCATGCCCACATCAGGTGGTGCCCACTCCCTTGCATCTCATTGTTTGCACCATATACAAATGATTGCTCCTTCTTATTTCTCTAGCTGAAGAATGTCTCCCTGGTATGTTGCATGTGTGCACTGAATTCTGGGACTGCTCCCTCCCTACCACAGCCTCCTAAGTGTATCACATGCATTGCCCCATTTAGGTGTGACACACTCATCCCCCTCCCATCCAGTGGGTCACACACACCTCCCACCCCAGGTACATCACGTAAACATCTCTTCCCTGCTAGAGCACACCCCACACATATTTTGTACCCCCTCTCCCTCCACCTGAGTGTGTTGCACACAACATCTTCACTGGGTCACACACTAGCTTCTTTCCACAGGTCTGCATCGGGAATGACAGTCATCATGTCTCTCTGGACCTGAAGTTGATCACCTGGCAGTGGTTGGAGCCAGGTATGCCCCATGCCGAAATTCTCCCCTGCTCCTGCCTCCAGGAAGACCTCTAGTTCTGCTCAGGGGTAGGCCTGAGGATTCTGGAAGAGTCTGGGATGTTTGCCAGACTCATCCAGCCAGCCTGGAGGGTACTCTCCTATGGGAAAAATCCAGAGCCCGCTGGCGGTGCAGAAGGGCTGTGGAGACCACCAGGGACATTCTCTGAGGGGCTGGTGTCCCTCAGGTCCACCTGGGATATCTTGCATGGCTGTGTTCCCCTGCTCATCTGAAGCTCCCTGGGCCTCCGTCTCTGCTGCCCATCTGTCATTTTCTGTGCTCTGGCACCACCTTTGAGATCTGTGGGCCCCTGTCAAGGGGGAGACGTTTTCAAACACTTGGGATCCACATCTGTGTCTGGCTGGGGCTCACACACAGGGTCTGGGGAAGCCTGGGGCCCCTTGACTGCGCCCTGCCTATCTCTGTCCCAGGACCCCAGGGCTCTAGAGAATGACCATCCTGCCCAGGATTAGAGACACAGACAAGCAGACAATAGGGGTGCGAGGTGGCTCCCCATCACAGACACAGGCACAGACACAGGCCCCTTGGTGGGGCAGGACACAAGGGCACAGGGGAGGGGGAGGGGGCGGGGGAGAAGGGCAAGTCCAGGGAGCTAGAGCTGCTGGAGCCCTGCTCCCTAGAGAAGGGACAGACCAGGGGATTTTTCTAGTTCCCTAAACATATGGATTGTTTTGTCTCATCTTTAAAGTATTGCAGTCTAACTGATATGGCTTTAACTATTGGAAACGGACAGAGAAGACACATGTCTGTCTCTGAAATAAAAGCATAAATCCACTAAAATGGAAAACCTGCAGAATGCAAACTGGGGTCAATGAGGCAGGAGCTTCGGGGGCAGGCAAGTCGCCCCCTCCCTGGGCCCTGCTTTTGGGGTAGGCCCCGATGAGGGCCCAGCATGGCTTCTTGGGGCACTGCCAGGGTCAGTCCCAGTGGACTTCTGAGGACCTCAGGCAGGAACCCTCCAAGGGCGGGAGGACTCTAGGCCAAGGACAAGGTCTCCTGTTGGATGTGGCCACCCACGGCCAATGGTTTGGAGGCCAAGAAGGGGGTATGTTACCTATGTTCTTTCTCCCGAAGCACACATTCTGCACACAAGTGCCTATTCAGAGCCACACATGCACACAACACTCTCAGCACATCTGACAGTCTCTCAGACACACACTGTACAACTTCTAACACATACCCATTGCTGCAGACACTCCTGCTATTTTGAAAACACATGCAGATACAGGCTAACACATGCAAACTTGACCACCCATACAAGATGGCTAGAAAACAGATATGACACAATTTCAATTCATACATACCCCCTCAAACAAACACACATACACAAGGCTGCCTAACATATACAATCTCTAACACAAGGGTATGATTAACATACACATACAGTCTCAACACACACACTGACAATGCACCCATATGTACAATCTTTGGACGCACAATTGCTGATGCAGTCTCTGCCACATACACGCATGTGTGCATGCACACACACTTTCCTCTCTCATTTGCTCCGAGGCCCCCTGGTTCTCACACAACTGACTGAGCAGGAGGCCTTGACAGTTTGGGGTGGAGGGAACAAATGCCATTTTCACACATCCCAGAGGAGAGTTTGTTCTTGGCCAATGAGATGAATGGACAGATGCCTCTGTCAAGTGGGAACTGGCTTCTCCCCAAAGGCTTGGGGCTTTGGCCAGGAAGGGTCCTCCTGGGGACCATGGGGCCCTGGAAGCACATGAACAGGATGGGTTGGGGAAGTGGGGTGGATAGGAATGGGGGCAGCTTGGCTGTACCAATGGTGAGGTCCCATGGCATGGGCCATCGCTGCCCAATGGCTCCAAGTGTTTTCTGGGGGGCCTGGGAAGCCCCTTGGCTGAGCAAACTGGGCCCAGCCTGGCAGTGGGGCCCCAGGACCCAAGCAGAGAGCGGGGAGACAAGGGGCTGCTCTACCCTGGGGCCTCTCCACAGATGAGTTAAAGTCCAAAGAGGATCCGTTTGGAGGGACTGGCTTGGCAGGGGCCATGCCTCTTCAGGTGGGGGTTGGGAGAGGAGTGCTCCTGGGCTGGGTGTCATCTCAGGGGGAGGGAAGAAGGAGAGCCCCAGCCTCCTGCCCAGACCTAGGCCTGGCCAGAATACAACAGGGCCTCTCAGGCTGGGCCCTCACAGGGCAGGCTTACCCTGACTCCCTTCCTTAGAACCAGGCCACTCAGTGCCCCTACCCTGACCTAGAGGCCCACTGTGGGTCAGAGGCCAAAGGTCGGCATGCTGGGCAGGGCTGGAATGTGTCATTACTTTGGCTGGCTGGGGACAATGGTCCTCCTGGCAGTGGGGTGCATGAAGGAATGTATGGGGGTTACCACACTAGCATAGACCTTAGGCTTCCGGAGGGGGCCCTCAGTGCCTCTGGCACTGGATTCAACGCCCCCTGCTGGGGGAAGCTGTCTTCCCTTTTTCAAGCAACTGGGAAGTGAGGTGGGGGCTGAATACCCTGGGATGAAGGGGGTGTGAGGGAGTGCTGAGGGGGAGGAGTCCTGGCCAGGGAAGGGGGGCAGAGGTCAACTGAGGTTTTCCCCTTCAGAACTGAGACTTAACTGAATGAAAAGAAAGAACCAAAAAAAAAAAAAAAAGTAACAAGTGGAGTGGGAACAGGGCAGGAGGGCCGGTTACTTCTTGAACATGTCCTGCAGTGGCCCGGGGAGGTATTTGAGCACCGTGTCCAGGATGCTCTCCTCCTCTTCCTCCTCCTCATCCCCGCAGCCTGCAGGGATAGCCTTCTTGGGCCGGGTCAGGCTTCCCTCGCAGGGCTGCTCCAGGGCTGCCTTCTCCTCTGCCTCCTTCTCTTCCTTCTTCTTCAGCCCGTACTGGGAAGGGGGGAGGGCAGACATGAACATGAATGGGGCAAGGAGAGAGCTGGATCTCAAGGTCAAGCTGGCTCATCCGGGGCCGCCACTCATGGAAACTCCCCAAGCCTTAGTCCTCTCATCTATAAAATAGGGATAAGGATGCCTTCCTTATGGGATTGTGCCTGTTCTCGGCAGGTGTTCCAGAAAAGAGAGTCGGTGCGTAGGGTTTCCTTTAAAATTAATACCTGCCCATAATAACTTCTCTGCCCTTCTGACATCCCCCAAGATTTCACATCTGAAAGTCCTCCCATAGGTTTCGATGACAAAACTTGATCTGAGCTGATGGGAGGCTACTTATAGCCTTGTTTTTTTTGCAGTGGTGAGACTAGACATGTATGGAACTGCTTGGCATCAGGTGGCAGCTGCAGACCCATTGAGAGTGACACGTAACAATAACAGGTGCTTAGGGCACTACGGTACTTTCCCCAAATTCCCAAATTCTGGATTGCAAACATTTGGTCTCCAGTCTTGGGCACAAGACTGCGGACCATAGCAGCAAACATTCGGGAGCGCTTATCGTGTGCATTATCTTACTTAATCGCCATAACCCTCCTTTGAGGGAGGTGTTCCTGTGACACTCCTTTCTCCCTATGAGGAAGAAACCTAGTGAGAGTTAGGTCTAAGGTGAGAGCAGGGATTCAGGGGAGCCTGAGGCCGGGGTTTAGGGGGACCGGCTTGACCTCAGTTCCTTACTCTCCCACGCGGACGGATGGGTGATGCTGACCTTGTCTCGGATCTGCTGCCGGACCTTCTCACGCTCAGCCTCCATGCGCGCATGCTTGGCCTTACGCTCCTCCTCCTGCTGCCGCAGTGCTTCCTGTCGCTCCTCCTCCTTCTTCTGCGCGTCTGGATCCTTCTCCTCCTCTCCCCCCAGCATCTTCCCCATATCCTTGGTGGCCCCTAAATCGGGTGGGGTGGGGAAGGAGAGGATGGGGTCAGGGGGGACCAGGGCTGGGGATAGAAGGACTTGGTGCTCTGCGGGCCCCTCCCACCTGGATTGAGACCCAGGTCGGGGAGTGAAGGGTGCGGGACTCACCTCCAAGGGCCTGCTTCATGACGAAGTCCATGACGCCGGCTCTAGTTAGCGTGCCTTAGCTCGCAGCCAAGGTTGCATGCAGGGCTCCTGACAAGGCCTGGCTCAGAGATATGTGTCAACCTGCAAAAGTGGAGTCAGGGATCAGATGGGAGAGGCCTCTGTACAGACAGACAGCAGCCTCACCCTGGTTCGGGCCCCAGGCTGCGTCAGCCCAGGCCAAGACCCAGTCCTCTGGCACTCAATGGAAAGGGGCTATTTCCTGAGTACTTGCTGCGTGCCAGGCACATGTGTGTGGCCAAATATCTTCTGCTTCCGATTTTAAAACCTCATCTTGCCCTTATGGCTTTAATTGGATTGAGTCCAGGAGTGCTAGAAAGAAGGGGGAGTTTGGAGTCAGGCAAAGCTGGGTTCTGATGCCACCCTCATTCCTTATTCACCATGTGACATTCAGCTAGTTCCTGAACCTCCTTAAGCCCCAGTTTCCTCCTCCATAAGATAGAATGGCAGTGCCTCTTTTCCCAGGGCTACTGTGGAGACTGGAGAAAATTCCAGCCTGGGCCACTGGGCCAACCACTAGATGGAATGAGCAGGGGATTAGGGCCCCAGCAAATCAGAGGCCAGTGAAAAACTGAGAACAGTCAGCTTGGATGAACATATCCAGACTTCTGAAATTAGGCAAATGGAGAAATAAGTTACTTTTATTTCAGGAAACATGTAAGTTTTGTGTTTTATAGCTTAATATTGATTTTTATTTTGAATTACACATGGGGGTTGGAGACATGATAATCTTCTTGGGGCTTAGGGCCTTTAAAGTACCGAGCACGGGCCTTGTAAGCACTCAGCTTGTGTTAGTCCTCCTCTTCTCTCTAAATTACCAACTTTCAATTTTTATTATATTTTTTATTCTTTCCTTTTTGGCCTCAGAACATTTTCTCCAAATAAAATCTTAATGAGAATCTCAGTATGCAAGATCCCAATGTTAGTGGGGCGGGGAGGGTAGAGAGCTTGGAAGCTTCCCTCCATCCTTGACCTCCTTCTACCTCGTTCCCCCCACATCCTTGAGAATTTGAACCCTGATACTGTAACTCTGAGAGATTTCCTTTTTATTTTAACCATTCAGTTTCATCACTGGCTTTTCATAGACAAAGCCATCGCAAATCACTTTTTGTGTGTAGGTGGGAACATCCCTGACCTATCTAAAGGGTGATGTGGTCACGTGGGGTGAGGCCTACTCCCCAAGGCCTTTCAGCCCACACAGCCTTGGGGGCTTTATGATTTGCTGGGAGACAAAAGGGAAATGGTGGCAGAGAAGCAGGCTGGCTATCACAACCAGGTTGAGTTCAAGGTCACTGGCTGTTTGTTGATGATTTTCTTCATTTCTTTCAAAATGAGAAGACATATCAGCAGACTGAGATCTTTCGATCAAATGGGGCCCGAGAGTTTATTTGAGGATTTCTACATGATCATACCACCTGACAGGTTGTTTTGAGGAGAGCAAATCATGACGAAGTAGAAAAACATCCCCAGGGGCTTTGGCATCAGACACACCTGGTTAGAAGTCCGGGCTCCCTGGCTGTGGCCACCCTGGGGAAGTGTCAGTTTGCTCCAGGACAGCGAGGGAGTATTAAGCCTACCCTTGTACTGGTGTTTGAAGAAGAGGAGACACTGGTCAAGTGACTGGGTATGTAGCAGCTGCTCCTTAATGTTGGCCATTGCTGACTGCATATTTGTGAGGACGTGTCGGAGCAGGGTTTCCAGGAAATGTAAGAGAACCCACCCCGACCCAGAATTCTGAGTGTGAAGGCGGCTCAGCTCAGTCAATTAAGATGTTTTTGCTGGATTCAAAAACATTGTAAAGAAACTGCATTTCTAAGAAGAGGAAATGAACAATTTAATAATCAAATGATTTCAGGAACTATTGGGTTCCTCCTCTGTGTTTACATGCAGCTCAAGGAATTTGCAGGTGGTAGTAGAGACATGGGACTTTAATCTGAGATGCTTCAAATTGGTCCACAGGGCACCTGGGCTTTAAAAGGTTCAGTCTCATCCCTAATTTGCTGCTCTGGCAAGTCTTTCTCCTGAACCAGATGATCTTCTGGGCCCTCTTCCCAGTGGTTCGGTTGGAGCAGTTTTGCAGCCTTTGAACTGCTGGCCACCCCCACTGTATCCTCAAATCCTTCTCCTGTCTTGGCTCTGTGACTCAGTTCTTTCCTCTCCCCCATGTCCTACTGCTCTCTTTCCTCTCCTAGTGCTCCTCGCCCTTCCCCATCCCAGCTTTGCTGCCTCTTGTTCTTCTCCGCTCTTCAATAAGAGTGTTCCCCAGGACTTTAGCTCCCGTCTCTTTTTCCTCTCTAATGCTTCCCTAGGGCAACTCATCCTTTCTTGGGCTTTAATGATACCTAGACATCTTATGTGGGCTCTAGACCCCTGTAGTCATTTATCCAACAAATATTAATTGAGTATCTCCTATGTACCAGGCAGCGTGTTAGGCACCGGGGATATACGAGTAAACAAAACAAACAAAACCCTGCCCTCATGCAGATTACATTCTGGAGTGTGTGTGTGGGGGGGGGGGTGGGGTGGGCGGTGAGTGTGTGTGTGTGTGTTTGTGCACAGGGAAATAGACAACAAATAAATCAAGATATGCACTTGCCTTCCTCTTGGACACCTCCCTCTGGATGTCCCATGGCACCATTCAAAGTTAACATACCATGTCTCTATCACCACACCATCTCCTTCTCCAGACTCTTCTGTTTCTAAGCATTCATTCAGCAAACATTGATTACGATCCCTCCCGGCCCCCCAATATGCAAAGTACATCTACTCACTTGAGGCCTGAGTCTTCTGGATACTTACATCCCTGTCATTCTAGGTGCCCCCTTACCCTTGTTGAGGCCTGCTAGGATTATTTAGCAGCTTCTTGGGTCCATCCCAAAGTCCTGCTGCTCACCCCCAACGTGGCTCTCTCAGCTGTTAAGTAATTTATTGTTCACCCTGTTGAGGTTCTCCCAACCAATTTCTCAAGGCCCAGGGTCCTCCTACTCTGTCTCCTTCCACAGGTGCATTGGAAGACTTGTGAGCCCTGGGTCAGGCATACCTGACTCCGATCCTGAACCTGCTACTTTTTAGCTGTGAGACAGTAAGTAATTGACTTAGCCTCTTTTCTTCATACAGTGAGGATTACGTGCCACTTTGAAAGGTTAGAAATAATGTGTTTAGCACATGGTGGCAGTGGGGAGCTCAGTACATGGTGACTGCTATCACTCTCAAAATGATTAATGCCAACTAGTATGAGATCTTGCCACTTTCCCTCCTAGCTTCTGAGGACAAGGTCCCCCTCCTTCCTGCTGAAGTTAATCTATCCACCGGTACTGCAGATCTTCTCTCCTTACACCTCCTACGTGATCTTTTCGTGCTCTCTCTTCCTCACATCCTCAGTCTCCTGGATAGGTCTCTTTATCCGCTCCCTTAATCTCTGTCCTCTACCTTTGTGATGAAGGGGTGTCCATTTGGTGTCTCCACTTCTTCAGTTCCAGGTCAGCCCGGCAGCTCTGTGAGATCAGAGATCTGCTGCCTCTGCACTGCCACCGAAATTGCCCTCGTCGGAGTCGCCAGAGGCCTCCAGAATGCCAGATCCTGGAGTGTTTTCACTGCTCTGAAGCTCCTCCATCCATCCCTCTGTAGCATCAGATACTGGTGATGACTCTCCTCTCTCCTCATCCCTCTATTTTTCAGCCCTCTTCTTGAATCTTTTGAATTCTAGGACGGCACTCCTGTGGTCTTCATCCTACTTTTCAGACAAATCTTTTCTCCCCTCTACTGACTTCTTTTCTTTAAAATGTAGATGTTATCCAAGCAATCGCTCTCCCTCTTTCTCCTCCTACTGTCCCTTATTCCTCCACTGTCTCCCTTGGGAATCTCACCTAACCCTATTGATTTATGCCCTTCTTTAGTCACAGACCACCCCCAGCCCCCAGACTCACACATTTAACTTTCTGCTGGATATTGCCACATGGGTAATCTCAAATTCAGTCTATCCAAAGATCGATCTTATCCTCGCTTCCCTCACCCAACCACCTTTTCTCCCAGCATGCCTTGTTCCAATCGCCTCAACTGAAAACTCTAGAGTCAGTGACTTCTTCACTTACTCACTCACTCACTCCCAATATTCTTTGGGTATCTACTCTGCCAGGCACTGTTCTCGGGGCTGGGGCTGTGGCAGGGAACAAGGGAGTCACATTTGTTCTCACAGCATTCAGTTAGCTGGGGAGGTAGACGCCGGACAAAAGACCACACAAGGAATTGGTGAGTTAAAATTGGGATGGGATGCTAAAGAGGAGTCCAGAGACTGTAGCTTCATGGTGCTTCCTGCATCCACACCCTCTTCTCCTACGCTGCTAATGTCTTGGCTCAGGACTTCAAGGTTCTGGATTTGTGCATAACCTCTATGTCTGTCCCTCCCTCAGCTCTTACCCATCCTCCACATGGCTGTCCAATTAATCTTCCTAAAGGGCAGATCTGCTCATCAAACACACCCTGCAATGGCTCCCCATGGTCTTGTTAAACTGGCCAGAGGGTCCTTGTGCTGACCTTCAAATCCTGCACAGTCTAGCACCTGCCTGACTTGCCATTCATTTCTCATCTTTTGCATGTGGCTCTGCTTCTATTTGAAAACCACTGGGTATTTATTCATTTTACAGCCTGGGAACCCCTTAACTTCATCTCTGTCGGTTCTAATCCTGACTCCACTACTTACTAAGTGACCTTGAGCAAATGACTTAATCTTTTTTCATCTGTAAAATGGAGACAATACTGCCTATCCCCAAGACATGTTGTGAGCATTAAATGAGATAATGCAAATAAAGTGCTCAGCCTAGTGTTTGGCACATAGTAGGTGCTAATACATATTACCTATCATCACTGTCATGGTTATCATCATCACTGTTATCATCATCAGCAGCAGCAATATTAATTTTCAAAGAGCCCTCTCAAACATCACTGCCTTTATGAAATATCCTGGATCTCCTGGGTGAGATGTGATGGTGTCTTCCTCTTCTGAGACCCAGGGTACTTTTCTACTGCAGCCTTGCCTGCCTCCAGCTCATGTGCTCTGTCCAGCTGTGTGTGTTTTGTTTCCAGATCGCTCTGAGCTCCCTTTAGGGGAGGGCTTGTATCTTGTTCATTTCCCTTATGCCAGAGTCCACAATATCTCCTGGTTCATGGTAGAGCCTCATGACGTATTTGCTAGGTTGAATTTAATGTTGTGTGTCAGCGCGTATGTGAGAGTCTACGCGTTCAGAGTATGATCCTGCATGTCTAACTCTGAACTTAGGCATCGTGTGAGCCTGCGTGAGCGTGTGTGCAGGCGTGTGTGTAGATATTTTGCCATATGCCTGTAGGAGTGCTGAGGTCGGGCAGGTTGCATGCAGTTGAGGATTTTGGCCAGACCGCCAGGAGGCGCTCCTCAGCGGTTCTGCGGGAAACCTTGGTCTATCCCCGCGCGGGAAGGGTGGTGGTGGTGGTGGTGGTGGTGGTTGTGGGGTGGGGGTGGTGGTGATGCTGGGCTGGGGGAGGGGAGACAAAAAAGGGGAGAGGGAGGGATGCCGCCGCAGCACGTTTCCGTGCCTTTAGCGCGCCCAGGACCTAGGACCCATCTTCAGCTTTCCCTCCTCGACTTTCTCCAGCCTGTCCCAACCCGAAGGCACGGAGGCACCTCCTCAGGCTTGGCCGTCTGAGCCCCAACCGGTTTTCGGGACTGGGCCCCGCCATCCGACAAGCAGATTCGGGCACCTGCAGTGTTTGTCCTTGTGGCTGTTTTTCTGTTCTTATGGCTCAAGTCCAGCCTATATTCACCGCAACTCAATCCAACACTCATTTGCTTTTCGCAGGGGACCCTACGCTAATGGCGATGGCAGAGACAGAGGATGCCCCTTACTTCCCCCTCCACTCCCCCCCCCCCATACGCCCCTGGAAAAGAGAAGCACTGGGGGAGGGGAAGGGGCAGTGGAGGATGGGAGGGGATAGGGAATCGGCTCCCTCAGAAAAGCGGAAGTGGCAGGGACTTAGCGTTCCCTCGGCAGAAGAGGACAGGAATCTAGGCGTCCCTCTCCCGCTCCCCTGCGGAGACGAGCCAGCAGCTCTGCCCTGGAGCTCTCGGTTGGCCGCTGACAGCGCCCCTCCCCCAACACACAAAGCTTCAACCCCAAGACCCAGCCAGGTATCAAACTTTGATGGGGGAGGGGGCAGAGTGGGGCCTGCGAAGGCCTTAGAAGGGACGGTAACTAATTACCCCAGGCAGAGAACGTGCTCTGGCCAAACCTTGGCTCCTCCTCCTCTGAGGACAAATAGTCCCTTTGGCCCCTCACCTTCAGTTGACGTTTTAAGCTTTCTTCCCCTCCACCTTCGGCCTCTCCGCCCCCCTCCTGGCGCCCTCTGACTCACTCCAGGAGCCTGAACCCCTTCGGGGGCGGCTCCCTCCTCCGGGGCGAAGAGGGCTCTGGAGGGTTCCGGGTGAACCACAACCTGAAGTAGTTTAGATCGACTCCCCACCCCCCAATCCCCACCCCCGCGAGCTCGAAGTTGTTCTCTAGGTTCAGACTTGAGTCTCCCGCCGCCCTCGGGGCGGTCCTGGCTCTCCGGGAGCAGGGCTGTTTTGGGGTCTGCCCGGAGGTCTCCGACTCGGGGCCCACTCCTCCTTCCCAGTTTGCCCAGGTTTAACTCTCTTCCCTCCGCTTGCTCGCTCCACCCTCGCGGTGAGCTGTCCTTTCAGCACCACGGCGAGCGCGCCCAGGAGGGTCCCAGCTGCTGCCGCTCAGCCTCCCTTTCCGGCGCCTGGCCAGTCTTGGGGAGCTGTCCCCTCGAAAGCCGTACTCGCCAGCTTCCCAGGCTGCCCTGCAGCCTCACGGCGAGAGCCGGGACCCTGTTGCCCACAGCCCGGCTCCGCCCTCCCGGCCCGTGGTCAGCACCGACCTGGCGGTCCACGAAACCGTCTGAGCCACTGCAGGGCTCCGGGTGTACTCAGCGAGGCGGTTCCTTCTGCTATTCCAGCTCCCGCCGCCGCCTCGTGCAACTCCACCAGGCGAGCTGGGGCCGCGGCTGCCGCTGCCGCGGGCGGCTGCCTGAGGCGCCCTCCAATCACGCCCCTCAGCCAGGCCCTGACGTGCTACCGCTCCCCTTCCAGATGGGAAATTCAAACCTCTCTCTCTCTCTCTCTCTCTCTCTCTCCTCTCCTCTCTCTCCTCTCTCTCTCCCCCCTCTCTCCTCCCTCTCTCCTCTCTTCCTCCTCCCCCTTCCTCTCCCTTTCCCATTCTTCCTCCTTCTCCCCTCTTTTCTCTCTCTACTCTCCTTCCTCCTCCACCCTTCGCTGTCTCCTCCACCCCCGCCCCCAGAAGACACCCCCGCCAATCCCCGCCCCCCCCCCCCCCGCAGCCACTTGTCCTGGCCAAAGCTCTTAGGACCACAAGCTTGTTGCTTCAATGCACTGAGGGCACAGTGATGGGTCAGGGGATGGAGGAAGGGTTCTTTAAAGCAAAACTCAAAGATCACCTGCTTGGGAAAGTCTTCCTGATTCCTCCAGGAAGAATTGGTCCCACTCTTCTCAGGGTTTCTGCCATCCCTAGACACATGCCTGTTTCAGAGGCAATTGTTGCTCTATTTTGGCTTACCTCTTGCCTGTGAGCTCCTATAGGACAGGGCCACCATCAGACCATCTTTACGGCCCCTCAGCATCATGTCCTGCCACAGGAGTACTCAAGAAACATTGATGGATCATGTGGTAAGGCTCCAATAGGGGCTAAGGAGTCCTTCCTGTGGGCCCAGAGGGAGAAGATTGCTGCAAAATTCGCTGATTGCCAATCCCTTGTAGATCTGGTATCCTGTGCAGAATAAGGAATCTGTCGCAAACTTTATTCTAGAAGCCTATTTCTTTCTCTTGTAGGCCCAGGGCGGAAACGGGACCTCCAAGAGGTAGGGCGACATCTGTCCATATCCCTCAAGACTTTCCTCTCCCACTTACACTCATTTCTCATTTTATTACTCTCTCCTAATGAGTCTTTCCATTCTGCCTGCCATCTTTTGGCTCTAAAATGCTTCCTTTAATCCAGACCGATCTGTAAGAAAATGACTTAGGGGAGGAGGGGCCTTATATCATGCCTTTGAAAGATTTGCAAGAGTTTGTGCATCAATCAGGGTTATGTCAGAGTGTAGATGACTTCTGCTTCTGTAAGGGGATGGCTTCCTTCCAAGGAGGAAGCAGCAAGAGCTGCAGAGGGACAGGATTGGGAGAGGAAGGAGGTGTGATTTGTGTGATTTTTGTTCCAAAAGGAGGGGACTATTCCTTTACACAAGTTCACAGCAGAGTCCTCAAAGTGAGGGACTTCCACAGGTCAGAGGCCATTGGCGGAACCACCCTTCTTACCTGGAGAGTCATCTTCTGAAGCTCATCTCTATTCTCCCCTTATAGGCTATGGGGCTTGGTATAGGGAAAGCCCTTCATTTATGGCTGAGTTCTGTTTAACACTGTGTTGGGCCATCAGCATGCTCATTTTTAATTTTTTTCCTTTTCCTGAGGCAGACACTAATGGGGGGGGGCAGTGGGGAGGCTGTTTGATTAGAGTGGCTTAGACTTGCCACTAATGCCTGAGGGGAGTTCTGGGCAGGGAGATCTGATATTATGCCATTTTAAGACTCACAGTCCTCCTCCTCTCTCTCCTTCTCCCTCCTTTCTTCCTGTTCTTCCAGAGCAGAAGCTCAGTGAATGGGACCTGGCTGGCAGCCCTCTACTTACAGTTGGGGTTTTTCCACAATGGGCATTGTCTTTAACATGGACATCAACCAGGATGCCCTGGTGGCTCAGTCAGTTAAGCCTCCTACTTCATTCGGCTCAGGTCATGATCTCACAGTTCGTGAGTTTGAGCCCTGCATCGGGCTCTCTGCTGTCAGCACACAGCCCGTTTTGGATCCTCTCTCCCATCCCTCCCCCACTCTCTCTCTCTTTCTCTCTCTCAAATAAATAAAACATTAAAAAAATAGAGACATCAACCAAGCTGGGATAAACATCCAACTTAGCCCTCAGAAAAATACTGAGCTCAGCTCTGGACACCATACTTTAAGATAGTTTAGGGGTGCCTGGGTGGCTCAGTCGGTCCAACTTTGGCTCAGGTCATGATATCACCGTTCGTGGGTTCAAGCCCCATGTTGGGCTCTGTGCTGACAGCTCAGAGCCTGGAGCCTGCTTCAGATTCTGTGTCTCCCCCTCTCTCTCTGCCCCTCCCCCACTACACTCTGTCTCTGTCTCTTTCTCAAAAATAAACATTAAAAATATTTTTTAAAAAATGGATTCAATAAGCTTGCATATGCTTAGGGAAAAAAAGGGTAGTTTGGTGGCGGGTGTCTGGAAATCATGTCACATGGGTGAAGGTTGAAGGATTTGAGGGTGTTTCATCTGGAGGAGAGAATGCTGACGGGCCAAGTCTTGCTCAGTTTATAACTCTGGCACTTAGCATGGTGCCTGGCAAAGTAGGTGCTAAGGAAATGCTTGTGGTTGAATGAATGACCACTGCAAGCAAAATGGAGTACTATTGTTTTCATCAGCCCTGAATACAGAATTAGGGCAATGGGGGAAAGGTAAAGGCAGGCAGACAGAAGCTCTAAGAGGAAAAATCTTCTGTCAGTTGGAGCTGTCTAGCCATAGCGTGGACTGCCTCATGTTAGGTAGTGAGTTCTCCATTCCCTGGAAAATGACAGTTGGGTGGCAGGTGACAGCTAAAGCCCCCTTTGAACCCAAGCTTCTGTGAATCTATAAAATACTGTATGAGCTGACATGAATCATGTCAGCTGCAGAAAATCTTACTGGTGGATAAAAGGACAGCTCAGTCAAGCCTTGTTGGCTTCATCCTGTTGAATGATTAGGGGCAAATCAGGGCACTTTAGCTACTGATACTTTCTGTTGAAGAAAGATGGCGGACAGCTGAATACTTGCTCCCTGTTCACTCTTGCCAGCCTAGACATAGTTCCTAAATACTCCACTGTCAATGTAGAAAAGTCATTAAATATTATAACCATTTTCTAATGATTATAATACTACTAGTCATAGCAACCATCAGGCCCCCATTATATCTCAGGCACTTAGTTTGGTGCTTTGCATAAATTACATTCTCTCCTTTAGTTCACACAAACCTCTGTTTCCAAGATGAGGAAGTCGATCTCCTGGGAGATGCAGTGGGTCTTTGGCATAGCCAGGATTCTAGCCCAGGCCTGCCTGATGCTCAGCTCTGGGGTCCTTTAGCCCCCCCCCCCCCCCCCCGCTGCTTCTCTTCTGACACATCCCACAGCCTATGGAAATGTAACTTTTGCTCTTCAGATTTTTTTCACATTGACATTTATCGTCCTCCCTGTTCTCCAGTTTCTCACTTAAAAAAAATAAAAACACAAAAAACTGCCTTGAATTCACACCCAGATTAGGGTCTTCGTGTCATGTGGGTTGTCTGCATTTTCTTCATCTCCCGCATCTCTAATCCAGCCCGCTGTGAGTCCCCCTCCCCCAGCCAGCCTCAGGGTCTTGTGGAGCCTGCTCTGTAGACAGCTTCTAAGAGTCACCTGGTAAAATATGGATGTGGCTCTGCAAGGTGTCTCACCCTGGCTTGTGCTGGATCTCCACTTCTATTTGTGAGCCCTGTGGTCTGGGGCAGGGGGCCAGATTCGAACAGATTTTTAAAATTACGTGTACGTGCCTTGACTGTTCACTAGGAAGCCAATCAAGAGAGCTAATGTCAGTACTTTGTGTGAGGATCGAGGAACAGTGTGTGAAGAATGACAACTGTTACAGACCATAAATGCAGTGATCAGTGAGAACGGCGTTTGTCCAAAGGTCAGCCCATTTCTTCCCTGCAGTTGTCTCAGCCCAGAGGGCACTCTGGATGCAGTGTGGGATGTGAGGAAGAGATTGCTGGCTGGGCTGACCTCAGCTGGGAGTTGAGCTGGTGGGTGTAGGGAGGCTTCTGAGTGCTGGAGACGTTGACTCCACAACCTGCCATTCTAGCTTGAGCCTGGAGGGGCAGAATTGGTCTTGGTTTGAGGGGGTGGCTGTGTGCCAGAGGCAGAAAACAGAACTGTGGGGGTGGCGCACAGGGGAAGGGCTCTAGGCCAACTTGCTCATCTGACGAGTGCCTCCCATCTTGTCACTGATAATGGCGAGGGTGCCACGGTCAGGATGTAAGGCCAGGGGCCCAGTCTGTCTCTTTCAACATGGAGTAGCAATGTGAAGGCAAACCTGTTGTTGTGCAATGGTGCATAAGTGCGTGTGCCCACCAGTGTGGGACCGTGTAGGCGGCAGTGGACAGCATCCATGTGGAGGGACATAGGTGCTAGGAGGCCAGATGTAGGTCTGTTGCCATGTGATCCACAGCGTGTGGTGGTGTATCCTTCCGGATGTGGAGTGTCTCTGGTGTGACTGTATCATGGGGTATAAAGCCAAGAGGGTTGTTGTTACAGCGGGATGTGTAATGGCATTGTGTGAAGGTTTGGGTGTAAGACATCGTTGCCATGTATAGCTGTGCAGGTTGTGCAGTGTACAACCACAGAAGGCACTATTCACATAGACTGTGCCAGATGCGAAGGCTCTGGGGACATGCCACCATTTCTGTGTAATGACGTATGTCTAGGTGTCACTGTCAACGAGAGATGATACAGGTGACAGGATGTTACCGTCAACGTGAAATGGTGCCATCATTGGTGGGAAGAGTGTAAATGTAAGTGTGTCACAGTGGACTGGCACATGTGTCACTGTCGTTGTTGGGGCCGTACGGGTGTGTCTGAGCAGCCAGGAGTGTGTTATCCCACTGCGCAGGCATACAGGCGAAATGCGTCACTGAATATGACTGATCCCTCCTTTTCCATTTTCCCCCACCGGAGAGACCCTTGGTAGCCCAACCTGCTAGCTCTTGCCCCATGCAGGAAGCTGCATAAACCTTTGGATTCTCCATTATCCACTTTTGTTTCTCAGAAAGAGGGTTCCAGGCTCCCCATCTGAACCATGACTCATTGGTGTTGCACATAGTGTGTGTGTGGGAATCCCTGAGGAGCCCCTCTCTATCCCAGAGCCCTGCCCCCAAGTCAGAGCTCCTCCCCAGCCCAGCATCCTCCTGCCAGCTCTTTGGAGGTCCTCTGCCACCCTTCATCCCATCCCCACCCGGATCCAGGCACTCATTAGCATGTCAAAGCAGTCCTTTTTCAGCCCACGCATTGTACCCTGGGATATCCCCACACAGTTAGCTCCCTCCCATCTTGAGCTTTCCTGAAACCTTACATTTTCATGTCTGCCACACCAGTCTGCGGTTCCCCCACCATCCGGCACAGGGAGGATATTGTGGTGGTAAATCCTTCCTCCCTTGCCTGGTTCTTTTTCCAGCTCTCTACTGGGACTTCTGCCTCCCCTCGTCCAATCTGAGCCCTTCCAACTCTCGAGGATGTGGTTGGACCAATCTTTCCATCAGAAATTCTTCCCAATGACCCTAGATGCTCGAATCACCCCAGAGCCAGACAATGCATCCCACCAAGCCTCATTTGAGTCTTAGTGCTAGACTTGCTCAGTCATAATAGGTGAAGCATCAAAATTTGTTCTGTGTCCTCAGGAGGTTCCCCTTCCAGAATGTCACTCCATCCTTGTGACACTTGGTCCCTTTCCCCCTCCCCCCATGTGAAGCCCTGCTCAGAAAGACAGTTTTTTACACCTTAGAATCCTCTCCTTAGGCACATGGAAACAGAATAACAGAGCTCCAGAACACTAAAATCATAAGCCAAAGGCCTTTTTAGGAGAACGTTTAGAATCACAGAATCTAGAATGATAGGCTCTCTAACCACTATATGGCCCACTCTTGCTCAGAGCCACTGGGGTGGAGGGCTTGCTAAAAAAATGGCAGACTTTTGGGCATCTTCCCGTGTGGACTGAACCAAAATCTCTGAGATGGGATCCCAGGAGTTTGCAACAGTATCAAGCCCCCCAGGTGGTTTTGATATACCCACTAGTTGGAAAACCCTTGCCTTGGGCCCTAGAATCTGAGAATCATATGATTCCGGGCCGTAGTCTTATAGAAAAAAAAAATACTGAATCATGAAATCATAGAATATTTTAGGATTCACAGAAGCTTAGATTCAACTAATTACACACATTCACTCACAACTTTAGGATCTTAAATTCCATGAATCTTAACGCCTAGAATTATAGAGTTTGAAGTGACCCTGGAGTGCGATTTTGTTCCTGTTCTAGGAGGAAATTTTCTTTTTCAGCCTCATCGCTCCTTTTGGAATGGAAGGCTTTTTCCCCTGTCCCTTGCAGGGCTGCCTCCACGGTGTCGCCTACATTTGTGAAGATAAATGTTCTTTCCATCTTGGTGCAAAGGCAGCTGGCAGAACCCCTGCATTTATGGAGCAAGTGAGTTGGAAATGACTTCTGCTTTTCATTTAGGACCAGCACACCCTGGCCCACAAAATAGATCTTGCTCTTTGATAAAATGAATCTGAGGGGACATTATTGCTGTTTCATATTTGAGGAACATGGACAACAGAGGTTACTAAGCTCATGGAGCTTCTGGTCAAGGAAATGAAACAGAAAGAGCGCCGAGGGATAGCCGAATGCTATTTTGGAGATTGATGGGCATGTGTATGTGTGTGTGTGTGTGTGTGTGTGTGTGTGTGTGTGTGTGTGTGTTTGGAGGGGAATGGAGTGAAGGGAAGGGGTTGAAACATACATGAAAAATCAGCAACGAAAGGGTAACTTCTTTCTGGTCATTTAACCCAGTGTTCTCAATTTACAAGTGGGGAAACAGAGGCCCAGAAAAGGGAAGGGACTTTTTTAATGCCACACAGCTGGTTAATGAAATTCCTAACTCCTGGGTAAGTACTCCTTCTGAGTTACAACTCAGCATACAGCTCCACGCTTCTTAAAACATGTCCAGCGTGCCAAGCATTGTTTTAGGGATGTTACAGATGTCAGCACTTCCAGCTGCACGACAACCCTACGTAGCAGCTATTTTTTTTCACTCATTCATTCATCAAAACATGCCAGGCACTCTCCTAGACAGACAAAGATGTATAGGATGTTTCAGAGTTTCTCTTTCCCCTCTTTAGTCCACAACGAGAGATGCAAATATTCCACAGAGGGATAGCACATAGACAAATTCACGCGCTCAAGATCCCTTCAGATTGGAGCCTCCGATTCGAAGCACTCAGAAGCAAGCGGGGGAGAGATGGCCGCAAACAGTTGATGATAATACAACATGCTAAGTGCTGTCCTAGTGAAGAGGCAGCTCTGGGGAGCAGAATGAAATACACACAGCTTGCAAGCCAGATGGGACTGGAAGCCCGAAGTGGGGAAAGGACAGGGTGGCTGTCTCTGGGGCGGCCAAGTCATCTTGGGCTCTGGCCGCATAGGGACGTGGGTTCAAGCTCAGCAGCTTTCTGTACCCAGCACCACCCTCAAAACCAGACAGTGTGACTTTTCTCTCAGACTCAGTTTCCTCCTCAGTGAAGTGGGGGGATGATCCCGACCTCCCAGGGCGATTGTGAGGCTCAGATAAAGGCACTGTTTAGGAAACAGCAGCACAGTAGTCTCAGCAAACATTAATTCTCTTTCCTTCCAACAGCTGAGTAAGGTAGGCATTTCCTCTGGCGTTTTGGGCAATGCGACCATTAGACAAAACCTTTTAGTGATCTTGGTCAGAAAACTCTGCCTCATGATTTCCTCGAGTTTGTTTAAGTTGCAATGAGAATGAAAAGAATTGGAAGTTTAGAGGAAAATAGGAGAGATATTTCTTCTACCTGTTCGCCCCTTCTTTGGGCTTCCTCCCTTCCTCTGTGGCACACAAGGATTGGGATATTGTGTTCCCAAACGGGAACCGCTTGAAGGAAGCCCAGAGGGGGCTTGGACTTCAGGCCCAAGAACGGGAGGAATTTTCCACCCACAAATCTAAAAATGGCTGCTCTGTGCCACTCAACCTCCAGTTGTTTCTTTCTGGCAGGAAAACAAAATAAAACCAAACCACCTTTTATTTGGCAAACAAGATGTTGGGGAGGTCTTGGGAAGATGAAGCTGGGGGAAAAGAAGGGCTGAAGAGGAAGAAGTTTTCATTCACTGAGCCTCTCGCTGTAGGAGGTGATTCACAGTCTTCATTTGATTTAATCTCCACACCATGCCTCCATTACTTTAAATGTCATTACCTCTACTTCATATTCATATAGGGATATTCAGACTCAGAGAGGTTAAGCACCGTATTCAGGGTGACACAGCCAAGAAGTAGTAGCATCAGCATTTGAGCTTAGTGTAGCTCTGCAGCTGGCCATATTTCCGAAGGGAGATTAAATGGATTTCTGGAAGCTGAGCCTGGGCCTGCAGTTTTGGGGCAACTGGTCCCAGAGTTTGGATGACCCTGCTAGGACGCCTATATGGGGATCTTGCCATAGGCTGGTCCTTAATGAGCCTGAGTGTTCCAGGTCTGAAGGCGATCAAAAGGGATGAGGGCTGTAGCTCAGGACCCCTGAATTATGCCCTAAGGATTTATATAAGAAATCTTCTGTGGTAGCCCTCTGCTCACTTCTGCTCAGTTTGCTGCAGCCTAGCTCTTAAGATCAGCTATCTAACCATTGCTCCTGCCTCTGCTCCTGCCTTGAGATTGACTTTCTAATTGGCTTCCAGAACTGTAGGAGAATCATAGCTTTCCAAAACATGGGTCGGACTGTGGCATTCCCCTCCTTAAAACACATGGTGGTCACAGCTTATTTTGCCACTTAGCACCCACTCCTCCCTTATGTGGCATCAGCTTTGGAAGAGCCAACGTGTGTATTTCATTTGAACCTGTGGGTGGATCACATGACCTGGGCTGAGCCAATCAGCACATATGGTTCCCCTGGTCCCCCAGATCAGTTCAGCAATAAGCACAGGACCAAAATCAGATCAGTCAGGGCTAGAGAGACTCAATTTTGGGACCTGGCTTGAGCTAAGGGAAATGGACTCTCCTCTGAGCTCCACTGTGATGTGAACTGAGGTTCTCAGGAACCATCACATGGAGCCTTAGAATGGGGATCAACTTAGAGCCAGCAGAGTCAAGAAAAGGAGAGCAGGGAAATCTTAGCCTGGTGACATTGTTTATACCTTGGATCAAGCTGTGCCTGCAGCTCTCCTGGGTCCTGTCATTTTTGTGAGCCAATAACTAACCCTTCCCTTTTGTTCTTGTTAAAGCTATTTTGAGTTGTGTTTTTCTTTATGTGCAACCAAAAGGATCTTAACTGATACACAAATCCTTTGATGTGTTCACGTTGCCTTCAGGAGAGAGTTCAAGTCCTTTAAATTGGATTTTAAGGCTCTCGGTGATCAGACCCTGACCTCTCTCTCCAGACACCTTCTATGTTGATCCCTAGACATGCCATCACCTGGTGTTTCTGAGCCTTTGCCCATGCTGTTTGCCCCCTGAGGAATGGCCTCGTCTGCTCTGTTCTCTTGGTAAGCCTCTGCTTTGACCATAAAGGCTCAGCTAAGGCATAAAGAAATCCCTCCTGGGAAACAGGACTGAAGCAGAAGTTTCCTCTTTGCTCCCACGTGGACCTTTACACTGTAGCACCAATGAAACTAAACTTGACACTTAAGGTTGGATTCCTTGTCTGAGTTTCTCCCTAGATTTTGAACTCTTTGAGGATGGAGACTCATTGAGGATGAGGGAGTCATCCATTCAGCAAATATGGACTGAACATCTACTACATGTCAGAGGCTCCTCTAGGTGCTGGGGATAAACAGTGAACAAATGTACCAATTTCCCTCTTGTCTGGCAGGGGAAGCAGACGCCGATCGAGTAAACACAGGGGGTCTGGGTCATTTCAGAAAGCGGTAGGGCTGTGACATAATAAGACAAGGGGATGCCTGCTTCATGGTTTCTGGGCTTGGAGCCTAAAGGAGGGCCAGGCTCCAAGCAGGGCCTCAGGAAGTGACCATTTAATGAATGAATAAGGAACATCCCCTCAGCCTTTCTTTATGACTCTACCAGTAACTCAGGACTCTACCAGAACCTCTTTGATAGTCATTTATTTCCCATTTTCAGCCTACACCCCCTCTTGGGGTGTAGTTATATAAATGACATTTTTTTATGTGTACAACACACCTTTCCTGATGGGAGTTGAACAAAGGCCACATTCTCTTTGACTTCATGGTGCGGCTCCATCCCTGTCTTGGTCTGGCATCAGGAAGCCGTGCGCTCCTCTCCCTGACTTTGATCAAGGCTCCCACTGGCCTTCATCTTTCCAGTCCTCACTCATCTGTCTCCTCCACAGGCCTATTGCCAGCCCTTTGATCAGCTCTGTGACTCTTCTGGGCTTTATCTGGCACCATTAAGACGATGAGACTTCATCCTGTTTTGTGTCACTCCCATGCTCAAAAGCTTTCGATGACTCACTATTGCCTACAGCATCAAGTCCAGACCCACAAGGGCTTCCCTTGATCTGACTTCCGCCTCCTTTGCAGCCTGTTTACCATGACTGCTCTCCTACAGAGCACTCATTTGCTGCGGAGCACTCAACACCTCCGGTGTTCATTTATTCCTCTATTAATTTACATGTCCTTGGATGTCTTCTCCCACAGGATCATAAGCTGTTTGAGGGCAAGGATCATATCTTGCTCATCCCTGAGTCTCCAGCACCAAACCCAAGGCCTTCTCCACTGTGAATGCTCAACAAATCTTTCCAGAGGTGAAAATCTGTGCACGACATTGCCCCACCTGCTTAGGATTGAAGTGGCTTGTCCTGCCGCATCAGTCTTGAGGTCCCCATCTCAGGGCCAGACTTAGTCCCCTTATTGGGGTATAGACCACAATAATAATTCTGGCATTCTTGTTTAAATCTTATACTTGTTCTCGCCCCCCCCCTTTTTTTTTTCATTCTTAGTCCACACACCTAATCCCATGATTTCCTTCCATGCTTTGGCCTCATCAGTGTGGCATTTTGTCATTGGGATATTTTTGGTGTTATTAGCTGTGTTGATATACATTTTTGTCCTGTTTGGTATCTCTTTGGAGTCCCTGTCCTCCCGTACTCTTAGGCTTTATGGTCTGAGTGGAGTTAACTCCATGCCCCACTTCCATGGGTGAGCAATAGACCTATAGCAGCCAATTAGAACATTATTAGTTGTGGCCACAGTGATTGGCTCAGGGAAGGCAAGTGACACAAGCTAAGCCAATGAGAGCCAGCTCTGGGATTTTAGCTAGAACCAATGGGAAAGATGCTTTCTATTTCTATAGGATTTGCAGAGCTGGCAGAATGTGGGCCTGAGCAGCTGGGCTGTTTTGCCGTCACCCAGGGAGAGCCTGCCAGAGGGTGATGCCAACACAGAGAAGAGCAGAGCCAAGGGGAGGATAGGAGACAAATTTCTGATGACAGTGTCTGAGTGCCCAGTTCCTGATGTGCCTTTAAGCATCATCTTCTCCTGTACTTTTCCATTTTGTGATCAATAAATGTTGCCTTTCTACTTAAGTTTTTTTGAATGAGGTTTCTGTCTCTGCCACCTAGGAGAAACCTGCTGGAAACTGTAACTTTGAAGCTGTGTGTCCCTTCCTTCACAAAACTTCTAATCAAGCAGGACCTGACTCTGGAAGGACCCTTCGTTTAATAGTCTCAATGTTCCAAGAAGGAACCCATCATCCTGGTCCCAGTTCTTGATCTCTAAGCCGCCTCCTCACCTGTATAGCATGATTCCATGGTCGTGTTGATTTGAGGGAGAGAAGGGGCTCACACTGTGGGTCCATACTCAAAGCTTTGCCAAAGCTCAAATTTCATATCCACGGATCCCAGTTCATATATCCACATCCCCTCAAAAATGCACATATTTTTGCCAACAGCTCTGCAATTTCACCCTTGAGTGGCATCAGCATTCTTGGGCGGGTGCCATCCATTCCTGGCAATTTGTCTGCATCTTGTTTGTCAACTGGAGTTGGAACATTTGCCCGCCAGAGCAGTGCCTTTGGCGCCCCTACTTCCAAAAGACAATTTGGGAGCAGGAATTGCCCTGAGGTCCTCCTCAGTCACAGCTGAGGCTGAGGTTCTCAGATGTTCTAGATATCTTTTTTTTTCATCTCTGAGCTCTCTCCCAGAGCTGCGATCATCAAGCATCTCAACGGTCCTTTATCTGACCTGCTTTCCATTTGATGGACTTGAAAAATCTCTGATTCTTGGCCCTACAGTCCATCTCAAGGTGACTTTGGGGTGTCTTTGGACTGCATCATTTCAAAGCCTCACTGCCCCAGATAGGCTTCCTGATTCTAAGTCATCAGTTTTTAAAGATTTTCCAAAAGATTCCTTTTTCTTTGTAACAGCCTCTCCTTAGCTTGTTGCTTTGTTTTGTTTTCTTTCTCACTGCTCCCGTCAGACTCTGCTGGCCTGTGGTTGGGGGAGGGAGGAGGTCCTACGCTATCTTGGGATGCCACCATCTCAGCATGTAGGTTCTAGGGTCACTGTGGTGGGAAGAGAGAGTTGGAGTGTCACATAGCTCCCCACAGCCCCGGCTGGGAGATGATCTTACAGGTTAGCTTCTGTTTGCTTCTCCGGCTCTGCTCCCCCCACCATATCTGTGCCCAGGAGGCTGGTCTATATGGACCAATCAACAGGTTCCCTTTGTCCTCTGGCTTCTGGTTGGGTTCTATCAATGGGAGGCCCCAGCAGGGTTTGGAGGCAGGAGGACAACAAGATCAGAGTGTCCCTTGGCTGAAGGCCACTGCTCCTGGCAGTGGTCCTTCCTACACATGTCCCCTCTGCAGGCTTGGCAACCACTCCCTCCTCGTCCTTTAGGCTTAGAGGTGGTAATGGCTCTGCACTAATGCTGGCCCTGGAGAACTGTGCTAGCCTTTGTGAAATCTGCCAGTTCTGCCCGCCCCTTAATGAAGCTCTCCTCAAATGGTCCACATGGAACGTTCCGTGTTTCCTGCCAGGATTCTCACTGATATTGACACTTATGTTCACCATTCATTGGCCAGATCTAGTGCCCTGGGCCAGCTGATTGCAAGGGGCTAGGAAGCACAGAGCCGCTTGCGCTCAGGGAGAGGGTTACGACAGGTGTGGATGTGCTCTGGCCTCCACCACGGGCCAACAGCTCCCAGTCCTTGGCATGGAACACTCTGGGATTCCAGTAAGTTCCTTCCAAATGAGTCCCCACACCTCTTATAGCATACTGTTCTTTGAAGCTCCTCTCCCAGGGCACAGCAGAATGCAAGGAGCTTTAGGTTCCTGTCCTGACTTTGCTGGGTCCTCACTGTGTGACTTCAGGCAAGCCAATCTCCCTCTGTGAGCTAAGTTTCCTCACTTGCAAAAAAAAAAGGGTATTGCCACTTATGTTCCAGGTGCACTGTGGGGCTCAGATAGGGCATGCACAGGCCCTGGCACACCAGAGGCTTGCAGGAAATGGCAGCTAGAATTAACCATCACATCCATGCCTTGGAAAGATCAGCATCTACGCACTCTTTTAACACTGTTCCCTGAACACCTGCTCTGGGCTAGGCATGTCTTGGTGCGGAATACAGAGTGAACAAGACAGAGGAGGTTTCTGCCTTGTGCAGTGTTTCTGGCAGGAGGGGACAGGCAATTGACAAATAAATAGAAAGATAATTCAGGGAGTGGTGAGTGCTCTGGAGAAATAAAACAGGGTGACGTGAGAGAGAAAGATGGGGTAGGGTGCCTGGGAAAGCCTCCTGGAGATGACATTAGACCTTGACCTGAAAGAGTGGAAGAGGCCTGTGTGAAGGTCTGGGGCAGAAGGTTTGGCCCAAAAGGCACTCCCCCAAGCTGGGCGAGAACTTGGTCCATTCCTGGGACAGAGTGAAGCCCAGGATGGGGTGGTGGTGGCGTGGGAGGTGAAGGGCAGAGCGGTAGTGGTAGTAACGGAAGTCAGAGAGGTGGGCTGTCCACGTCCTGCGGGTCCTTGTCAGCCAGGGGGAGGGGCCCTGATGTTATAGAAGTGGAATAAGGGCCATCCATCAGGAGGTTTTAAGGAGCAGGTGCAACACACAGCGAGTCTCTGGGTGAATTCTCCCCATCTCCAGTCCCCAGTTCTCCGACCTCATTTGCCCAGACAGTCTCTTTAACAAATTGCCATTTCTGGAGAATTGCGAGCTTCTGTTGAGGATCCGAGCAGGTTCCGCCCTCAATTCAAGGGAAACGGCGGCCCACAGTCCCAGGGGTCAGGCTCCGATCTACCTGCGGGATCCACCCCCTTGCACCCTGAGAACCTGTAGCGCTCCCGGTGCCCTGCGGAGGCCCTGCGCATGCGCTCTCTCCTTTCTTGGGCTCCCTCTCCCGGGGAGGATGTTGTTGTCATCTCGGTTCTGTAGATGAGGAAACTGAGGACCCAGCATCTCCCACTCCCTGCTCACCTCAGGACGTGTCTCCCTCCTCCCGCAACAGCCCACACGGCACCCTGTAAATAACTGCATGTTCCCAACACCTCTCCTCCTTCTCCTTGGAAACCTGCTTTCTCTTTGGACTCAGGCTGCCGGGCTGTGCGATTCCCGGCTTGGCTCAGTGCGGAGCATGGCGGCAACTCGCATCTGCAGGCCTGGGCGGGCAGGCGCCTTCGTTCACTAGCTGGGTGACCTTCGGTAGGTCACTTCACCTCTCTGAGCCTCAGTTTCCTCACTGGGACTGCGGGGGGATCGTAGCTAAGGTCTGTGATGAGATTAGATGAGGACTTGTACACAGGTGTCCGGCTGAGTGTGGAACACGCTCGCGTGCTTAATGAAACTGGTTCCTCTTTTCTTCCCTTCTCTCGTTCTCCTTTCCCTCTTTTCCTTACCTAATCAGTTCTGCGTCCTAGATGTTTTGGAGGAAGGTCGGGGTCCACACACGCGGATGCCGGTAGGACCAGACACGTGACAGAGAGGGGACACTGCTGGGCTCCTTGTTAACGAAGGGCATGGGAAGAAGCCGGCTTCCCAAGCAGACCTGCACAGAGCCGGTAACCTGGGGGAGGCCCGTCACAGGGAGGATGTGGGCCTGGGTTGTCTAGGGGCCTCTGATGCCTTCTAAGGGCTCCCTCCAACTCAGGGCCGGATGCAGGCTCCCCTAGATTGCAGGAGCCACTTACTTAGATTTCCTGCCAAACCAAAGTTTCATATTTATGTTTCATTTCACCTAGAGGAAGGGAGAAGTCTAATGCGGTCTTTCGCTGGCTTTTGGTAGATCTTCTGGAAGAAGTGGGAAGGGGCTTTACTAATGGGGAGGGGCGAATCAATGTGACCCCTGACGTCCAGAGCCTGTGGAATGACGGTAAGAGCAGGAGCTAACTTTGCTGAGCTACTTTGTGCTATCCGCCCTGTATGCACTACCTTGCTTAAGTTGCACAACAACCTTATGAAGTGAGTAATTAGTATTATGCCCATTTCACAGAGGAGGAAAGAGGCAGAGAGAGGCCATGAATCTTGTCAAGGCCAGACAGCTAGAAGGTGCCATGGAAGGTTTGCATCCAGGCTGTGTGGCCCTCACCTCGCTGTTCTTCTGGGATCAGGAGGTCTGAATGGGAGATGGGACTCACTCTGCAGCCGAGTGGAGGGTGAGGAGACACTAAGTGATTATTGAGCACTCTCTGTGGGTCACTGCCTGCTGCCGTGTGGTCACCCTGTGGTCTCTGTGTAGTTGCTATGGTGGACAAAGGTTGTCTTAGTCTGCCCTGTAGCCTTTCTTCTGTACAGCTCCTTAATATTCCTTTGGAGATTCACCCTCCCCTTATTCTCTGGCCATGTGGTTTGGATAGAGTCCTCCAATTCTCCTTGTTCAAGTTCTACAGACTGGTGCATAACCCAGGCCTAGGATTAAGCTTTGGACATGTGACTTGAGATGGTCCAGTAAGACTCAGTCATGGAAATTATTCTGGAAATGTTAGGAAAATTCTTCTTCTGTTCGAGTTACTGAACTAAGAAAGTGTGAGCCTAGAGCTGGAAGGTCACAGTGTGGAAGGAGCCTGCATAAGGGAGAAGCCAAGCCAGAGAGAAACAGAACTGATAGACAGAGAGAGACTGAGCCCTGAGGATATTGTATGACTCCTGGATCAAGCTCTTCCTGAAATCCAGAATCTGCCATTGAATTTTTTAATTACATGAAGTAATAGAACCCTTTTTTGCCCTTGAAGCATTTTGCTGGCTTTTTCTATCACCTGCATCTATAATAGGATTGGCTGGCATTGTGCTAACTACTCCATGTATGTTATTACATTTAATCCAACGAGGTAGTTGATATGGTGCCCACTATGCAGATGAGGGAACTGAGGTTCAGAGAGACTTCTGCTGGTTAAGGTGTCACAGCCAGTACATGGCACAGCTGGGATTAGACCCCAGGCATTTTGACTCTAGACTGCACCTTGATCACCCTGCTGTATGGTAGGAAGGCTGGTTCCCCCTGCCCCCCAAATACCTCTTGAAATGTCCCCTCTCCAAGTCACATCCAACTGCTCTCCCTGCTTCTACTCTCATCCCCTTTAATCCCTACTTCCTTGGAAGTCTTCTCTGGCTACATCTTCAGACTAAACTCTGTTTCCTGGTAGACATTTTTATGGCCCAAGGTACTTTTCTTCTTAGCTCGACTGAACTTCAATAATGATTTGTTCCAGGTTTATTTCTTCCGCTGGGTGGGAGTCCCACAGGGGCAAAGATGACGTCTGTTTGCCCATTGTTGCAGCACTGAAGCCTGGCACAGTGCCTGGCCCGTGGTGGGCACCTGGTAAATGTTTGCTGAACAAATGGATTGTGCAGTTTTTCACTCCCACTGGGGCCCTGGATCATTGTACACCTGTTTGACTGCAGTGTTATATCATTCTGACACTGCAAAATTCGCTTGTGCTCTGCTGTATTGTAGGGTACCTGTGATCTCGGACGTGCCTTATCCTGGCTCTCCCTGCAAGACAGTGAGTTCTTTGAAGACTGGGGCAGGGTCTCCGACCATCATCCACTGAGAGTAGTAATAATACTAACAATGATACAAGGAATAATACTAATGAGGAGCACTTACTATCTGCCAGGCACAGCCCTGAGGCTTTACACGCATCGCCTTATTGAATCCTTACCTCAACTGCATGCGAATGTCCTGTTATGACCCCATTATACTTAAGGGCAAACTGAGGCTCAGGAGGTTATGTGGCTCTTTTGCTTCTGCCGTTTAAGTTAGGGGTCTGCCTGGTGTAATCAAAAGAGAACTTGTTTTTACCGGTGACTTTAATGGGAGCCTGTCAGGCCGGGCTGGAAGGCAGTGAGTATAGCATAAAGGCTGAAGGAGAGCTAAAAGGTTGACTCAGCAGCTGAAGGCCTGGCTGTGCCCTGCTGAAAGGAGGAGAGTCTTTGTTGCAAAGGTCAAAGAGGGGGGGATAAGCATCCAGGAGAGAGGGGAACCCTCAGGGCGAGGGAGGCGAGGCTGAGGGAGAGTTCAGGGGTGTTGGAGAAAGGGCCCTGGCTGGGGAGTCTGGGCTCCTACTCTGGCCTCAGCACCTCCTGGCTGTGTGGCCAGCTCTGGCCTTAGCACCCCACGGCAAGGCATTGGCACCTCTCTGAGCCCACTTTGCAGTGCTGACGCCAGCCTTGACCTAACACCTGGAAATTGCCTAGCCAGTGCCTGGCAAAGAGTCACGGGCACTGTGTATGTGGCATAGGCTACATGCCTAGGCGGCTGCGGCCTGTCATCTGCCTGAACTTGGGTCATCCTCGCAACAACCCCTGGGAGAGGGCCCCTTGAGGATCCCATTCTGCAGCAGAGACGGGGCAGAACAGGGCAGCCGTTTGCTCAGGGTCGCTCAGCACGTACGAGACAGCTGGATCTGAGTTCTGGCTGTGTGGTTCCGGATCTTCCGCCTTACCATTCTGGCCTTCTCAGGGTTGGAACCTGGTTATCAGTGAGAGACAGTTGCTCACTTTGTACTCTCGCCTCCTTTGGCCACTGTCTGTACTCCTGGTTTTACCTTTGAGGGACCGCTCCCCTTTCTCCCCCGAGCAGGTCTCTGGGGGCAGTAGACAGACATTTGTCTGCAAACCTGTGGTGGTCCGTGCTGGCACCGGGGCACGGCCCGTTCGGCAGGAGATGGGGGAAGGGGTGCCAGCGCCAGGTTTCTCAGGGGTCCCCTCAGCGGACCGTGGTGATGTCGTGCGGGGGGCTGGCGAGGGGCCCAGAGGTAAGGCACCGGCGCCTCGCTCACCGAAGTCACACCTCTGCAGCCTTGCCAGTCTCCACACCACCTCTGCTATTTACTTAACATTGCCCTCTAATTTCACGCGCTTGCAAAAATAAAACCCTTCACTGCGTTGACTTAAAAAGGAAACCTCAGCTGGCTACTTCACACCAGAAAACCAGTGTCACTTGCTGTAACAGAGGGTAACCAGGCGCATAAACACAACGGAAAGGAAACGCGTGCCGACGTCCAGCTCCCCGCTCTGGGGGCCTGACACCCGCCCTGGGTGTCAGGCCAGCACCCTTGTCATTGAAAGGGAGGGGGCTGATATCAGAGAGGTGTTAAGGATCCCCCGGCACCAGCCCGAGACTTCCTCCTGGATGCAACCGAAGTGTTGTAAAAGAACCGAAAAAGAGGACCACGTGTTTCCGTGTTTGACTTGCTGTCGAAAGCGGTACCTGCCAAGCCACCTGGAGCCAGTGGCTGAGGGACCGAGGCTTCCGTGCTCTGGAAAACGCACCCCTTTCCCTGGGGTCGGCCTCACTTCCCCTCCCGCCTGAGCTCTCCTCGGCCTCAGCTCCACCGACGCCGAGGAAGCAAGGCCTTTGTCTCTCTGAGGCTCAGTCTCCCCGTCTAGAAAACACGGATAATGACTTCCTCTTGCCAGGGCTCTTTGGAAGATTAGAATGAGACACTATGTGTCAAAGTGACTCCGCACGCTGGCTGGTACCCGGTACCCGGGCAGCGAGCCTTCCTGCCCTTTGATCCCAACTTGCTCAAATTTAGAAATTCTGTTCGCAGCTACAGCTGTCTGCCTCCATACCCTTTCCTCTCTTGCAGGCTCTTTCTTTTCACCTAGACAGTGTGACAGCTTTGGACTCAGATCTTCTCTCTTTCATCCCCTCCAGGGTCAGATCACCTCTCTGAGCCTCAGTCTGCTCATCTTCAAAATGGGAACAGTCACAGCCACCTCAGCAAGTCACTGTATGGGCAAGGAAATACTTTGTGATTGGTGACGTTTTGCGCACACGTAAGGACTTATTTTTCTGATTTGTGATCCTCTGGTGAGGGAGGGTTATCGGGAGTGTTGCCTGGGTGTGACCGCCTATACCCTCAGGGGAAATTATCTGAGTTTGAGTCCACAAGAAAGACTTCTGGAGTTCACGACAGGCGGCAAGCGGATGTCTCTGTCGTGGAGGGGAACGCTGTGGGCTCCAGCTGAGGCAGCTCTGTTTTTAGCTGGAATCATTGCCGCTCAGCCCCCCATGTGGAAAAAAGGAATGTGGTGCAGAAATAGCCCGTCCCAGGGGCTGCCCAAGAGAAGGGCTTATTTTGACTCAGGATGCTGCAGAAGCTGTGGCAGCCTTGTCAAAATACATCTGCCTCTTCTGGAGCAGCCCACGGCTCCTCAGACTCTCGCCAGGACCAAAGCACGGCTGCCAGACGTGCACATCTGGAACCGGGCCCCTGGGAGCGGAGGACAGCCCTGGCTTTGATTCCAACAATAACCACCTTCCGAGCACTAGAGGGCGGAAAATAGATATCCTATGTCAGTGGCACGAAGGAGCTCAGTTTGGTCTCCAGGCTCATCCGTCCCTGTGGTCCTCCGAATTGGCACGGGGCCTGGCAGAGTCTGGCAAGTGGAAGGGGGAGTGTCCACAGCCCTTCCTCTGTGGAATTTGCAGTGGGCGTTCTCATACCCATTTCACAGGTGGGAAGACCGAGGCCCAGTCCACAGAGTGGCTTCTGGGGATGAGCTCTCACCCCAGCCATGTGTTTTCTCTTCTCCAAGCCCTGCTCTGCACCTTTGAGCTGCTGTGGCCTCTGCCTAGGATGCCCTTCCTCCTCCTAGAATTGTTCCCAAACCAGGAGACCTGTCTCTTCCTCTGGGCACAGTCAGTCCCTGCCTCACTGGGACTCTGTGCAGGCTTCATGGTGGCCCTCATTTGCCTGCCCAGTAACTTGGCACAGCTGCTTGTCAGAGAGGGGGCGGAAGCACCTTTTGGCACAGGGCCAGGCAGGCGCCTGCCCGGCGTGGGCCTGAAACATGTTTAACGAAAGAGTGAATGGCGATGGAGTGTTTCACCGAGGGGCACCCCAGCTCAAACCACCCGGGTTGATTCAGCACTCAGTCAGGAAGATAGGATATAGGACCTCTTTCAGGCTCCCTAACTTGAGGGCAGCTTCAGGGAGACGAGAAAACCGGTTCATGGCTCTCGAGCGGCACAGCCGCCTGCTCGCAGCTCCTTTCATACAAAACGTCCTGAATCGGACTCATTCATCACCCACCAGAGCTATCACAGGTGGGGCTCTGCAACCTCCCTGGCTCCTCAGGTTCAAAGCCCTGGTCAGTGTGGATGTCCAGCTCCAAGTCCAGATGACTGGCCCCAAGCCATCTCCTGTCTCCCTGCCCCCTGCCCGTGGGTTCCTTGGGCCTTACCGGCTCCTCCCTGCACCACCGAGCCTCCCAGTCGTGTCTCCCCACCTCCACCGAGCTCTCGCGGTCCCGTCTCCATTCACATGCCTCGCATGGGGCTGACTCATAGATCCTTTGCGAGCCCAGCTCTGACCACGCAGTTCTGACCCTGCTCAAAAACAGTCGGTAGCTCACCCCTTTCTCTGCTGACATTTTCCAAAGTGGATTGTGCAGGTATTAACGGGGGCTCTGTGCATAGGAGGCCCTCGCTCAGGTGAGTGGGGACTGCTGGGCTAAATGAAGTCAAGCAGATTTTTCCCTTCAGGAGGTTTTGGGGCCTTTAATGTGCTCTTGTGGATGATGATTCTCAGAGAGGTGACACAGAGTGTAGCATTTCTAGAGCTTATCTGATCATGGAAGCTTTCAATGGGGAGCATCAAGGGAAGGGGTGTTCTGAAAAACGCGCTTCGGGAAATGCCGGCTTGTTGGCTGGAGCCTAAACTCCTGACCTTGGCACTCGAGGTCCTTTACGGCACGGCTGAGCCCACCTTTGCCACCGCCGCTCTGCCCATTCCAGTCGCATCCAGAAAGTTCCAGCCAAAAAGAACCTCCGGACGCTCCCTGTGCCTGCTGCTGCTTTCCTGCCTCTGTCTGCCGCCCACTCATCCTCCCGTCAGACTCACTCTTTCCCTCCATCCCAAGCCGCTCTTCCTTCCAGGCCCAGCCCAAATGTAACCCTTCCTCCAGCCTTCCCAAGTGATGGCAGGATGGGAGACCTCCCGCCTTCCTCTTGCCCCATGGGCCCCAGTCTAGCCAGCGTTAGGTCACTGAATGTGACATTATTATACAGAAATCTTTGGACCCACTCTAATTTGCTAAAAAAAATAAAATCACTTGCAAACCTGAGTGATTTTAATCAGCATCAGTGCGGGTCTTTCCTTCATGGTGCGCCTTACCACTGACATAGCTTGATGCAGCGGCTGTGGTCCTGCTGCATGGACTGAGCGTTCCCCAAGGAGCCCCCGAGTCCGTGGCAAATGGGCAGCACCCAAAGCTAAAATGGATGAACATGCTTGGTCCCGTGTCAGCTGCCCCCCCGAAGGGACAATTCCATTAATATTGCAGGAGGGGACTAATGTTTACTGAGCGGCTGCTTGGAACAGAGCACCGTACTCGATGCTTTACACACGTCATGTCCTCTGATGGGCGGAGCCCTGCCGGGGGAGGAGCTCCCGGGAGGAGCTGGAGTCTGGGAGGGCTTGGGGGACCTGCTGGGACCCACCCAGCTGGGAAGTGGTAACACCAAGGCAGGAACTCAGCTGAGAGCAGCGCCAAAGCTATTTCTCCTATTGGACCCCAGTCAGGACTCAGGTCAGAGGACTTCTCCTCCAGGAGCCCACCTCGCCTCTATGCGGGGCCTCCCATGCCGGGCCATTGTCCCCATCCAGCGTGGCACTCCCATGCTTGCTTGGGCAGAGCCTCTGCTTGTGAGTTATCCTCCCCGTCAGCATGGGAGCCCCTCAAGGTCAAGTCTTATTTGTGTTTGCACCTCCGATATCTAGCATGGAGTTTGGCTGCATGCATGAGGTTATGCGTTTGAAGTGAGGCATAGATGTTTTTTGGCCTGAGGAAGATTCTAGGTCTTTGTGGGAATAGCCCTAGGAAGATACAGACTGAGGTCCAGTGCTTTGAAACCTACCATCATGCATTCCTATGGAATCGATAAGTCCTATCGTCTTCTCGTTCAAAGGTGACTCCTGTTAGATGACTAAGCATCATTTTGAGCCACAAACACCCAACAGGAGGTGGTTGGTGACAACAGACAGGTCAGCACTATGCAAACAAGCAAACTGTTGAAATGTGGATGTCATTTTAGCTACACAGCAATACTAGTTGGCATTAAAACACACACCAACACAGTCTCCCTGCAGCATGCAGAGGAATCCTGAAAAAATGCAAAGTAGATCATGTCACACCTCTGTTCAAAACCCTCTAGTAGTTTAGAATAAAACCACCACACTTAGAATGAAGTCCAAAGTCATTTCCTTGGTCTCCAAGGCTCCACATGAGCTAAGCCCCCTCTTCCCTCTATCCTCCTTGCCCACCATTCTCCCCTTCCTTGCTCCACTTGAGCCACAGGCACTCTGTCTTTCTCAAGCTGCCAACCTTGTTCCTGCCTCAGGACCTTTGCACTTGCTATTGCCTCCACCTAGAACACTGTCTCCCCCCACCCCCGCCCCATCCTTACTTAGCTGACTCCTTGGTATTCACTTTCGGGCTTGAATGTCCCCCCTCAAAGAGACTGTCCCTCCTTTACTCTCTAAATTCTGTTTAAACGAGGATGTCAGTTCCTATCTCATTACTCTGTTTAATGGCCTTTAAAGCACTTGCCACTGTCTGAAATTATTTTGTTTGTTTAAATATGTTTATGTGTATATTGCTTGTCTCCCCAATTAGAATAAAATCTGCAGGAGGAGAAAAACCTCATCTGCCCTGTTCACTGCTGTGTCCTGCTGCCTATAACACCCACGGTGGCACAGGAGACTTGCTCTCTGAGTAGGAAGACAAGGAAGTGCTTTAGAATACAGGCTCGGGCTGATGGCTGGGGTTCAGATCCCAGCCCTCCCACTTATTGGTGGATGACATCCCCACTTTACAGATGAGCAAACTGAGGCACCAGGAGGTTAAGTGACCTGCCCGAGGTCACCCAAGGGCACACAAAGCACTCACAAACCCCACCTCCTCAATGCAGTGGACAAGGATCTCTGCTGCTCCCTCCAAGCTGCTTTCCCACCCACTCCCTTAGGCATGCTGACCCGCCTGCGATTTCCTGGAAATACCCTGTCCTTTCTTGCCTCTGCCCTTGTGCACCTGGCCCTCCCTTGGCCTAGAGCACCTTCACCTCCTCTTGTCAGCTGGCTAACTCTTCTATCCCTGGCAAGACTCACCTCAGCACCAGGTGCATGTCCTGACCCCAAGAGGTACGTTGGCCCTGTCAGTAGCGATCCCCACTGTTCTCATCCTTGCCTCCCCCTGCACCTGGCTAAGCTGAGTCCCGCCCACCCACCACCCCCCCCCCCCCCCCACCCCCCAGCACCGTCTCCTGCATCGTCTGTATCTCATGCAGCCCTTCCCGCCCTGCACCCTCCTGGCCTCTACCACCAGCCTGTGGGCTATTTGAAGGCTCGGCCACATCTGAATGTTCAGGGCCTGGCGCGAAGCAAGCATGGAAGAGGATTTGTTGCAGGAAGGGGCATGATGATCAGCCCTGTGAGGCAGCCGCCGGGTGGGACTAGAGCGATATGGCCAGTACCAGGGGCCAGAAAGCTCTCCGACAGGGAGACGCCCTGAGCCTTTCAGGGCAACCACGGATCAGGGACCGGGTGGGGCCGGTGGCCTCCTCTCCTCCGTGGTGGTTGCCTGTGGCTTTCAGCTCCCTCTGCTGTCTCGTGGGGCCTGGTGAAGCTGGGGTTGACTCTTTGTGACTGGTACCAAGTAACAGGCCCTGTCTGTGTCTGGGAAGTTCTGCAGTCAGGCTCCTCCTGGGGGAGAGGGCTGGGGCTGAGCAAGGCTGAGCCTCCCCCCGATCCTGCCCTGGACTGAGGTGGGGCAGGCGGTGCCTGTCTGAGGCTCAGACAGCTTTCCGGGGATGGCCTGTTTCCTCCCAGAGCACCTCTGACTCTGAGTGGAGGGGCACTGGATTTTGGCATCCTACAGCTGGGTTCAAATCCCAGCTTCCCGTTCTCGCTGCCACTCTGAGCTAGACGGGCGTGACAAAATGGGACACACAGGAAAGCACTTTATCATGGCAAAGGTGCTGACGCAGCTTGGAGGAGGAGCAAAGCTTGAGTTTCTCTGGAGCCTGCTGACGGCCCTGGGGTCGTGAGTGCAGTGTGGGTAGGGTAAGAGGGTAAGAGGGACCTCCGCACGCACGCACACCGCTCAGCTTCTCAAATCGCCTCAGATGCTGGAGGGCTGGGAGAGGGGCCTCATTTGCAAGTGTTTTCCAGGCATAAACGCCGCCCACACTCCTCCACACAGCTCCTCCTAGCCAACCTGTACTGCGTTGCCAGAAGAATCTTCCTAAAATACTCCTCACATCATATCACTCCCCTGCTCAGAAACTTCCTGCGGTGACCTCACGTTGCCTGGGATGAGCCTGGCTCCTTTGCTGGCACCCGAGGCCCTCCACAGCCCCCACATCGCTCTGTTTATGTGTTCAGGGTCCAGTCTAGAGTGTCCCTCTTGTATTCTTGTCAGTGAGTCATGTCAGGGTCACCCGAAGATAAGAAGTATCCTTCCTGTGTTATGTATGATGAAGACGATGCTCAGAGAGGTTGACCGACTTGCCCAAGGCCATCCAGGTGGGGCCTAACTGCACCTGGAGACCCCTGAACTTTGGGGTCCCTGAGCTCAGTGAGGCTGCAGGGTGGGGCTTGCCTTGGTGGGGCTCCGAGGACCTCCAGCTGTGGGCGGCAAACCACCCCAGCGACCCTGGAGGGATTCAGTGCAGAAGCAAGCTTTTCAGATGGAGAAGGCAGACGGCCCAACTTACAGGCACGAGGTCGCGGGCATTGAGGGGGGCCTGAGGCAGCGACAACACTTCGGGCAGCTGGGGAGGAGAGAAGTGGCAGACTGGTGCAAGCCCCAGCTGTGCCACCCACCAGCCGTGAGGACAGGCCTCTGTCCCTCTGCACCCAGGGCTGTAGCCATAGGTTTGCTGTGAGAGTAAAACATGGTGGTGGTATACAGCAGGTGTTTAATAAATGCCTAGCATCGAAAAAATTCTTTTCTTTTTTCTCTTCAGAGCTGGAAGAGTCCTCAGAGATTCTTAAATCCACCCTGATTTCCTTTTGCAGATGAGGAAACTGAGCCTTGGAGGAGGGGAGTGCTGTGTCCAAGGTGACACAGCTGGAGGGAGGTGGAGAGGGCTGGGGCCTGTGTCTCTCACTTGCTCATCCAGCTGTCTGTGTCCCACCGACCACATGTGCCCTTGAGCTCCTGGGAACCCACAGGCGTGGCCAACTGGTGTGATGTGCTTGTCCAGTGGAGTTGCAGACTGGGATTCTGGTGGCCCCGCGCCTACCCCCAAGGAGGACCGGCCAGGCACCGGGGTGAGGTGTGGGTGTGTGCGTGCACGCTCAGTAGTGAACGGCTGTAAGCCGAGCCTCAAAATAAAAGAAGAGCCATGACAGCCACGTGGCTGGCATGATTGTCTGAAGTCTGTCCTCCCCTGATTTCAAGAGGGCGAGACAGGCCATCATACCAGTCAGACTTCCGAGGATGAACACACTAGTGACTCCTTTCCCCTGGTACCAGCACCACCATCCTGGGTTCCCTCGCACTACCAGAGCCCTAGATTTCTAGGGGGGACATTTAACATTTCTAGCCCTAGGAGGCCAAAGGCCAGGGTGCAAATCATGGCTCTGCTGTCTACCTGTCATGTGACCTTGGGCACATCACCCGTGCATTCTTTCCATAAATATCCCCTGGGCTCTTATTCTGTGCTAGGCAGTATTAATGAGATCCCTACCCTCAGGAGGCTCACAGTCTAGAATGGGTAACAGATACTTAAGCAAACCAAAGACGAAATAATTCAGATGTCAATAAATATGCTGAAGAAAATAACACAGTGTGAGGTGGTCAGAGGAGGAGATGTGGGGAGGGGTTACTCTAGAGGGAGCAGCCCTCATGGGAAGGTGACATTTGCATGATGTATAATCTGCCAAGGAGAGGGAGAGGCAGGTGCAAAGGCCCTGGGGCAGGAATGAGCTTGGTGCTTTGGAGCTGTAGAGAGAAGGCTGATGTGGCTGGAGCTGGGGGAACAGGGGGCAGAGTTGGGGAAATGAGCTGGCAGAAGCCTGCAGAGGCCAGGCCACCCAGGGTCTTGAGGGTCCCAGTGCGGACTGTGGATGTTAGTCTGAGAATAGCAGATCTCTGCAGAGCTGTAAGCAGCAGAGGAACGGGTTCGACTGACATTTAACAAGACCCCTCTGGCTGCTGCGTGGAGGGCAGATTAGGGGAGAGGGCTGAAAGTGGGGGATGGGCTAGAAGGGTGTAGCTGCTCCCCCAGGGAGGTGATGGTGTGGACAGGGCAGTGGAGACATCAAGAAGTGTGCAGCCTCTTAACATCTTGGAGCTTACGCTCTGTGTTCTGGAAAGGAAAGAGGTCTGGAGTGGACTGTCACGCAGAATGGCATGAAGATGAAGGGAGAAAACCTCCAGGAGGGTGAGCTGCTGGCTGTGGAACCTGCAGGCATATTCTGTCATGGGCGCTGGGAAGGCCTCCTGGAGCCACTGCGCAGGCCTGCCTGGGGTGTCCCCATCTCTGATCCTCATCAGGGCACGCTCTGGGCAGAGGGGTGGCTGGGAGCCCACTGAGACTTGTCTCTGGGGTCCTGTCTCTGAGGCTGCTGATTGAAACGTGCTTCCCTAAAGGACAATCCAGCCCCCAAACAGAGGCCCATCTTCCTAATCCCTGCGGCTGACAAACATCCCATTGGTTCTCTTCAAATGCCCTACGTAATCTGGTGCCTTCCTCCCTCTGCAAAGGCACTTTTCTAGCCCCCTCTTTTGTTTTTAAATGTTTATTTATTTATCTTGAGAGAGAGAGCGAGAGAGAGAGAGAGAGAAAGCAAGTGGGACAGAGAGAGAGGGAGAGAGAGAATCCCCATCAGACTCTGTGCTGTCAGCACGGAGCCCGATGTGGGGCTTGAACCCACAAACCCTCAGATCATGACCTGAGCCAAAACCAAGAGTCGGATGCTTAACTGACTGAGCCACCAGGTGCCCTCTACTCTCCCCTCTTTTTAAGTCACTTGTGTTCTTTCAGCTCGGAGGGGTTTTGTTCCCTTCCTCTATGTGTAACAAGTTCATTCCCACCTCAGGGCCTTTGCATTTGCTACGCCTGGGCTGTTCTTTTTCTATACCTGGCTGGTAGCTTCATGAGAAGTCTGCAAATTGCCCCCTAGACAGCATTGCATATAACCCCATACCTCCTCTTAACAAGCTCATTAACCTTATCTCATAGATGAGGAGACCAAGGTCAAGAGAGATGCTGAGTGTGCCTGAGGTCAGGAGGGTGGTGAGGGTCATTTCTAGGGTGGGCACACAGGGCCTCTGCTCTCAAATCTGCTACACAGGTAAGACCTGAGATTAAAACACGCAGTAAAGCAGGGACTCCTGTGCAGGGAACGGTGCGGGGAGGCCTTAGAGGGTGAGGGGCTCCCCAGAGTCCTGTGCTCCCAGAAAAACCATCTTCATCACTGGTTTGATGAGAGGAGCCCAGATGAGAGGAAAAATCGGTATAATTTTGAAGAGTCACTGCTTAGCTCCCAAAGTATGTGACCTTGGGCCCCAGAGAGCCAGCTACCTGCTCCCTCGTTAACCCCTTGCTGGTGAGGAATAATCCCTTCCCCTGAAGGCTCCCTCAGTCCCCTAAGGTGACAGACTAGGCAGGGATTAGGGTGTTCCCTTGCTCAGAAACCCCCTCCACAGGGGAAAACCTGAGTGCCTTCATGACAAAATGTGAGTAGGAAGGAGGCAGTTAAGTGTGCGTGTGTGTGTGTGTGTGTGTGTGTGTGTGTGTGTGTATCTGCATGTGTGCTTGTGTGGACATGCATCACCCTCTGTGAGTACGTGCGTGTGCAATATTACACAATACGTGCGCGTGTGTATGATGGGTGTGTGCATGACTCTGAGTATGTGCTTATGTGTGACATTACACCATGAGTACACATGTGTTTGTGTATGTGTGTGCGTGTATGTGTGTGTGTGAGAGACAGACAGAGAACACAGTGTGTGCTCCTAGGGGCTACGGTTTCACTGTTGACAGCTCAGGGCTTTCTGGCTGATGCTCTGAGCTCCCGTAGGTGTTGAGGAAGGTCAGGCCATCACAGCGATGCCTTTGAGCTTCTTGTGTTCCCCCAAGGCTCACGGGGAGGCAGAACTGGGGAGAGAGGCCTCGAGGAAGGTGGGAGCCAAGTCCAGCTTGTTGAGGCCTGACCAACTGACCCCCCTGGGCTGATTCAGGCTGCCCGCCTGACACTAGGTGGCTGACGATGTCTGCCTGGCTGGCTGACCCTCCCAGTCACTGGCTGGCTGAACCTGTGAGGCTGGGTGACTCATCTCTCCCAGCAGCCTGTTCTCCGGAAAGCCTGCCTAAATCCTAGCTCAGCCTGTGGGCTATTAGCTGTTTGGAGCCATGACTCCTGATTCCCAGGATGCAGTGAGAAGGATCTTTAGGCCTTCAGACTCACTGCCTCCCCAGACACAGCCTCTGGCACTCATCTCTGGGGCCTCTGGTTTTATTGCCTTAGTCCCTCTGTGGAATGGTTGTCACAAGGTGGGTGTATAGTGAGGGTTTAAGAAGGGCGGGGCCAACAGATGCTCAGGCTGCTTCAACACCCGGAGGTGCAAGCCTGTGCTGTGGCCTCCGCAGAGCCATCTTGCAGTTGCACATGGGCAAGCCGGGCCACTGAGGCAGAGGGCTAGGCAGGGCCAGAGGAGGAGAGTTGGGAGCCAGGGAGCAGTGACTCCATGGCCATCCTTCCCCAGGCACTGCGAGTCTAAAGAGATGTTGGTGGTGAGGATACAGTGTGGCTTCCCGTGAACCGGGGAGGAAGCACCGTCGGGTTGTGGGGGGCTGTTTGTTGCAGTGGCTGGGAGAGGGGAACACGCGGAAAGAGCTCAGAGTTTGGAGTCAGGCTTGATTCCGATGTCGGTGACCTTGAGCAGGTCACGCCCCTTCTCTTAGTTTCCTTTTCTGTAAGATGAGATAATACTAGCTTCTTGGCTATGTCGTTGGGAGCAGTGATTCATCAGACAGGAACGTGTATGTAAAGCGTCTAGGCACACAGTGGGTGTTCAGTAAGTGTCAACACTGGGAGTGGTTGAGGAAGTGATTAGCAAGGGCGCTAAGACACCTGCTGTTCTTGATGGAAATGTGGCCCCTGCTCTGGGCAGCCTGCTCTGCCACTTCTTGCTCTGGGCGCCCATGTCCCCCTCCTTCACGGCACTATCTGCTGGACTGTCATTATCAGTCCATATCCCATATCTTCTCCGTAATTCCCAGAGTTCCTGGAAAGGAGGGACCTTGGGAGGAATGCTTGTGGCTGACTGAATGATGCCAGTCCGAGCAGTGAGCACTGGAAGGACTAAGGCCAAGGGGAAGATAATGAACATGTATTCCGTTCTTACTAGATGTTCTACCTACTTCATCTCATGTCTCACTAAAACTTTGTTTCATATCCCCATTTTGCTGATGAGAAAATTGAGGCTCGGAGAGAAGAGAGACTAGTTCACGGTCATTCACAGCTGGGCAGGAGTCCCACCCAATCTGTGGTTCTAGTCACTGTTCCATTCTGGTCTAAGGCAAAGAAGGAAGACCACTGCCCTGGCCCCCATGCCTGAGTACCAAGGTGCTCCCGGTGTCTGAGAGCCACTTTGGAGGATGCCTCTGCAGTAGAGGTGCCCATGTGTCCCTGCTGGTGGGACCTGGATCCTTTGGAACCTGCAGGGTAGAGGAGGCTTGGGGGCCCTGGAATCTAGGGCTTAGAAATAGGATTTTTGCCAGCAGCAGGAGCTTGGACCCCAGAAGCCCGCAGCACAAAGCAGGACCATAGTGGCTCCGTGCTCAGGTTTTCTCCACTAGAAGGCTCAGGCGTGTGTTCCGGATGCATCTCCTGTGTGTAGCTGCCGTTTCCATGTGTGCACCCGCTCCCTGGGTGGACCTCTGTGCATCACTGTGTTTGTACCCACATGAGCACGTGTGTAAGCCTACGTGTGCACCTGCTGGGGTTTGCACAAAGTGCGCACCTGTGCAGCCATGAGTTCTGACTGTGCATCTGAGCGTTTGTATCCTTGTACAAGTTTGCAGTGTAGGGGGGATGCGTGTGGTTGTGGCGCGGGGCGCGGTGGGGTGGCTGGGATGTAAGGTGAGAAGCTGCCAGAGGAGACAGGGGTGTCCAGCAGCCAGAGCCTCACTGTCCCCTCAAGATCTCTGCTTCTAGAATCATTCACGTAATGAAATTCAATGCTTTCCTTGTCTCTACCTTAAAACATTTCTGGCACAGACTTTGTAGTTAGAGAGTTCTCAGCTCAGATCCTAGCTGTACCATCTGCTGTGCGGGAGGCTGGTGAGTTACCCACTTTCCCGGGCCCAGGGTTCCTCTGTCACACTGTTGTAACGACCGGAGATGACACCTGTGTGCCCAGTGCACAGGAGTTTCTTTGAGCTGAACGTGCTATAGAAAGAAGTCTTGTCAAACCATGTGTGTAAGCAGGGGCTATTTCCTTGACATCATTACAAGACAGTCTCCTTCCTTCCTGGCCATGCTTATCCTTTTCTCTGGCACCAACTAATGCAGAAGAGGCGAGATCCTCTCAGACCTGCTGCATGACTCAGAATAACTGCACACCTTGGCATCGGGACAGCATGGCTTGTGTGGGCTTTCTAGACTTTGCCTTGAGATGAATTGTGCTGATTTTTCACCCTCCGTGGAAGGCTAGACACTAAGCTCTTAAACTAAAAAGGGAGGCATCTCCTATTTTAAAATGAATGGAATGCACAGAATTTTTGAAGCTGTAGGCTTTATAAAGTAAGGTGTTTGTTTTGCAGATCTTGTGGTCTTTTCAGGCAGGGCCCACCTGGTGGTGAGGTTGGGCATTGCAACCCAGCTCTATTCAGTTTAAAGCACGCCTGGGTGGCTCAGTGGGTTAAGCATCGGATTTCGGCTCAGGTCATGATCTTAAGGTTCCTGAGTTCGAGTCCCGCGTCAGGCTCTGTGCTGAAGTGCGGAGCCTGGGTCCTGCTTCAGATTCTGTGTCTCCTTCTCTCTCTGCCCCTCCCCCACTCGTGCTCTGTCTCTGTCTCTCTCTAAAATATAAATATTTTAAAAATTAAAAAAAAAAAAAAAGCCCGAGTGCCTCCATGGAGCCGAGTGTTGCACTGGGTTTGTCACTGTGTGGGCTCACTTCCCCTGGTCAGACGGCAGCCCATTTTATAGGTTAGGCATCCAGCCTGCTCAGGGCCACCTGCTGTTAAGCAAGAGACTCGGATTTGAGTGTTGGCCTTCTAACCTCAAGTCACCTTCACCAAGACGGCTATTTTTCCACCTCTTTTTTTTTTTTTAAGTTTATTTATTTTGAGAGAGAGAGAGAGAGAGAGCGAGCAAGTGGGGGAGGGGCTGAGAGAGAGAGAGAATCCAGAGCAGACTCCGTACTATCAGCACAGAGCCCAATGTGGGGCTCCAACTCATGAGATTGTGACCTGAACCGAAGTCAGATGCTTAACTGACTGAGCCACCCAGGCGTCCCGTTTTTTTCCACCTCTTTTAAAGAATGGAATCTAAGAAGGTTAGGATGAGGCTGCTTTGGCTGGGGTGAGGGTGATGGGCCTGAAAACCCCTGGGTGGGGGCCCTCTCACCTCCGAGTAGCCCCCAGGGGACTGTTGCAGAATCTTGTGGCTTCAACCGTGCTTCGCTGGAAATGCATGGCCCCAGCCCCAAGCTCCAGCTGCACAGGAAAGGCCCCGCTCTGTGGCCTGGGTGGGGGAACAGCCCTGGAGGCCCTGGGGAAGCCCAAAGGTGACTGACAAGAGGAGGATGTGAGGGGGTGAGAGGTAGCTGGACAGTGAGGGTGGGGCGCAGCTGGTGCCCTGTATTAGCCAGGATGCGTGAGGGCGCCCCCTTCCCCAAAACATTCCTGGACCCAGGATTCTGTCCGCTGCATTCATTCCCTCCACTTGGGAACGTATCTCTCATTTCTAAATGAACATTGCAAGAAAGAGAAGAGTCATTTCCCTACCCAGAAGCATTTCTGAGGGGTATTGTGGTTTAAGAAATATGTTTACAAATTGTTTGCCAACAACTTCACGATCACCAGCTGCAATTATCTTGTCTAATCTGTCTCCCCAACTAGACTGTGGGCCATGAGGGAACGGGAACCTTGACTGTCACACCCAGTGTGGGCTCCCAAGGCCCAGCGCAGCGGGGGGCACATGGGGGGTGCTTAGCAAACATTGGTCAATGAGTGACCGGAGCAAAAGGGAACATCATTTCCATTTCACAGATAAGGAAACCAAGGCTCACAGAGGTTAAGGCAGAGCATGATTAAGCAGCTGGTAGACAGCCAACCACAATTTGGATCCAGCTTCTGGCTTTATTGTTAGCTGTGCGGCAGCAATGAATTGGATGAATTTATTCACCCACCCCTATCCTGCTGAGTAGAGATGGAGACTGACCAAATTCTGGCCCAGTAAGCCGGGAATCTACCCTCCAGCCTCCCCATCCAGGTCCCATCAGTCTGTCTGCAGAATGGGGACACAAAGACAGGATCTCTCTGGGGCCTGGGGAGGATTAATCAGCAATTAGTGTGCAAAAACACTTTCCAGACAAATGTTAAGTATTATTAGTATTTAAATTTAGTTTCATCTTCTCCTGCAACCCAACAAAAGGGAACAGATGGTCCTGGCTCCAGGTGGAGAAGGGGAGGGCGGGGCCGCTGGGCACCAGCGGGAAGTTTTCAGCTCTCTGGCTTCCAATTAGCCCCTGCCTGATGCGAGAGCCCGGGGCGTTGTGCTGTGGGGCTGTGGGGAGGTCTTTCTCCTAAAAGCCAAGTGAGGTCAGGGGAAAGCACAGCTTGGGGGCTGAATTCCCCTTCCTAGCTGTGTGAACCTTGAGCAGGTCACGGCTCCTCTCAAAGTCTCAGATCAAGGATATCTTGTGACAAGGAGTACAAGAGACCCAACTGAGAAAGCGCTGGCCCTGGTGCCCCAGCCATGGTAAGCGCTCAATGAACAGGACTCCTTTAGGACACCCAAGCTTGGGGTCTCCTTTCCTCTGGAGAGACTCTCTGAGAATTAAAAACACCTTGGGGGGGGGGGGGGCTGCGGCACCTGGGTGGCTCAGTTGGTTAAGTGTCTGACTTCAGCTCAGGTCATGATCTCATGGCTCATGGGTTCAAGCCCCGCATCCGGCCCTGTGCTGACCGCTCACAGCCTGGAGCCTGCTTTGGATTCTGTCTCTCTCTCTCTCTCCCCTTCCCTCACTCAAGCTCTCTCTCAAAAAAATAAATAAATAAATAAACTTAAAAAAATTAAAAACACCTGGGGGTGGCAGCATCTTGCAGATCTGAACACAAGCTAAGGCTCCACCCCTTGTGTGACCTCCTCACGTTCCTTATCTGCAAAATGGGCAATACTGTGGTGCCCTCTCTGCCAGGCTGGAGATCAGCTGAGGTGATGGCTTTGGAAACTGTAGAGGGCGGTACACATGGGAATGACTGCTTCTACTTCCTTCTTTCTTCTGCCCCATGGTCTGTCTTTTGGGCTGTGGAGGGGAGGGGGAGTGTGGAGGAGATAGCATGTGCGGACAAATCCACCTGTAGCCCACCCTGGCTGCGCCCCACTTCTGGGCTCCGTCCTTGCCTCTCCTCCTGCCCCCATTCAATTAGGGAAACTCACCGCAGACCTGGGAGAAAGGCCTCACGTGCCCGAAATACCGGGGGAGCAGAGGGACCACGGGGCATGCTGGCGATGTGCAGAGAATGGGCTTGGGGAGTCAGGCAGCCCCGGGTTCATCTCTGGAATCTGCCCCTTTTTATCTCTGGGACCCTGGGCACAGGGCTTTACCTCTCTAAGCCTCAGCTTTCTGACCTGTACAATGGGCATTATAGCACCCTTCTAGAAAGGGCCATAGCAAGGATCAAATTAAATGAGAGAAAATATTGAACCCAAAGCCACAATGCCTCCTGGGACGACTTGAGCTTTCTCAAAGGAGAGCAGAAGGGGAAACAGCTACTAACTTGGTGGATTCTTCACCTCCTATTTTTGGTCCCCCTTCTTCCAGTAACAGCCCCTTGTTGTAGCAGCTGGGGAACTGCCGGAGCTCTGCGGTCAGAGAGCGAGATCGCTGTATTCCTCTGGTCGAAGGAGGCCACGTGACCTAAACCAAACCAATGGGAATGAAGTCTAGGACCTTCGCGGGTGCTACCGGGAGAGAGGTCCTGCCTTTGCAGGTGACTTGGAGCTGTTGGACGAATGGTGCCAATGGCGACATCTCGCCACCCCATGGAGAGAGCCTGCCCGAGGACACTGGACAGCCCAGCGGAGGGCAGGGCTGAGAGAGGCGGAGGGAACTAACTTCTTGATGACGCCATGAGGACCCAGGACCCAGGTGTGCGTGAGTCTTAGGCAAACCACCACCTTACCTTTTTCTTGTTACTTAAGGGCGGTTGGAGCTTTCAAAAACCACTGGCAACTTTTTGTCTTACTGACTCACCCACAATGAATAATTTGGTTCTAGCAGAACATTTTTCAACAAGGGGGATATGGCAGCCTCTGGGAATAAGGTGCAGGTGTTTATTTAGACTTAATTTGCTAACATTTGGTGAACATTTCTGTGTTTGTGTTGTTGAGGGATATCGACCTCGTAATGCCTTGTCTGGTTATGGGATCAAGCTGATGCTGACCTTGTAAAATGACTGGGAAGGTTCCTTCCTGAAAGATGTTGTGCCGAATTTGTGTTATTTCTTCCTTAAGTGTTCGGTGGATTTGCCAGTGAAGCATGATGCAGATTTGTGATGCTATAAATTATCTTAAAAAACGAGGAGCTGTTTTGTTCATGATTTCTGTCTGAGGTGGCTGAACTATTCCCCAACAATTTTGTGACCTGAATTCTTGTTGTCAGCTGCTCCTGCCTCTGATAACGTAATACAATCTAAATTCATGTGTCATGGTTTGTGGTTTTTACTTAAAAAAAAAAAACAAACCCAACAAATTGCCATCTGTTTTTTTTTTTTAAATTGACATAATGCATTTAATATTTATCTTCTCTTAAAGCTGACATACCCTGCTTAATTTTCAGCTCCATCCACCCCTTCACCTGCCTCCCGGCTTGCCCCTGCTTTGCTCTGCCTGGAGCTCTCTTCCCTGCCCTAGCCCTGGTTTGCTCCATTGGGATACCACTTCTACTAAACTTTTCTGGCTTCCCAGGCTGGGCTAGGTGATGCACCTGGCTCTGCCCACTCCCGGGCTTCCCCCTACCCAAGCTCGAGTCATATTATATTGAACTTGTCTCTGTTTGTCTCTGTCCCAGACTGCGAAGTGCTTGAGGGCGGACCCTGCATCCACTCAGGTCGTTGTTAAGATTCCAGCTCTGAGCACAGAGCCTGGCACGTGGGCCCTTGATAAACCCTTGTTGAGTGAATAAACATTTGTCGCTCTTTTGTGTCCACAGCCATAGCGATAATAAGCACCCCTCTACGTGCACACCCCTCTGAATAGTTTGCAAGCGTTTTTCATGTGCTTTGTCTCATTTGAGTCTCCACAATAATTCTGTGCTGTTGGTGGCATCACCCCATATTATATTTATGGGGACACTGAGGCCCCAGAGAAGCACAGGGACTTGCCAAGCTGTGCCAGTGACAGAGCTGGCATGCCAAGGTGGGTCTCCCTGACTCCAAATCCAGTGACTCCCCTTCCTCTCAGTCACATGCTGAGATGCTATTTGGAAAATGTTTTAGCATTTACCCCTAAGTGAAATCTTGTGCTGAAACTGTAGCCACTGAGAGAAAGGAGTGTTGGGCCATGATGGGGGCTGGAGCCACGTGCCCTGCAGAAGCCTGGGCTCCCAGGTTGGATGGGTCCACAGCTTCCCAGGAAAAGAGACAGGGGGCAGGGAAACTGGATTGGACAGCAGACGGCAGGCAGCGGCCCAGCCCAAGGTCTGGGCGGGGTTTCCAAAGCAGGGCCTGACTATGGTAGGAGTGGGTAGAGAGAGTTCCCTCCGGTCTGGGGACCAATGGACTGTGGATGTGGGCTCAGCTATCCCCTCCCCAGCCTCCCGTCCCCACGCCAGATCCTTGCTGCCAAAGCTTTCCCCAACACACTGACCTAATGCACGTATGAAACCAAGGTTCCTAAGAGCTCATGGAGTGGGGTTTGGGGCTTTGGGCTCAAAGCTTTCTTCCCTGGCTTACCATTTCTTCCTGTTTCCATTTGCCTGCCTACCTTTGACTCGTTCTCAGGTCTCAGCTTAGATGCCCCCTCCTCCAGGAAGCCTTCCCTGATTCTCTATATAGGAAAGGAGTCCCACTTTCCCGGCCACACTTCTTTTTATCACAGACTTAAATGCCTTAGAGGCTCACTGTGTGTTCATGTTTCTTGACTCTGCTTCTTTGAGAGCAAGGACTGTCTTCCTCATATCCACATCTGTAGTATGCAGTGCTTCTCATCTGTAAACTGGAGGTGGCAATTCCTAATCATGGGGTGGATTGTGGAGATTCAGTCGTAAGCGAGATTTCAGAAACCTCATGTTATAGCTGACATGCAATGTAGCATGGTCATTTTTTCTTAGCTGAGGCTAAAGAGGGCTTCCTCTGGGGCAAGCAGAGTCTCAGCACACACTTCCTTCTGTTGGTCTGAGCAGTGAAGAGTTTGGGGCAGAGGTGCTTTTCTGGAAGGTGTGGAAGACTGAGGGGTCCAGCCATGGGGACTGTGTCCCCAGTCCCTCCACACTCAGACTCCAATCTGCTGGGTCCACACTGGCTCCTCAGAGAGGGGCAGTTTGACCCTACCTTCTTTGAGCCCGAGGGCAAACACGCCTCCTGCTGTCTAGGGCCTTCCAGCTAAGCTGACATTTCCAGAAGGAGCATAACTGAAAGCTTAGGAGCCCAGTAAAAAGACAGCAACAGGCAAAAAGAACAGTAAAAATGGCAGTTTCCAAAGCCCACGTTTCTGATTGTGCAGGGAGGCAGCCGAGCCCAGTAGAAAGAACCTGGACTTGAGTCCCACAGACCTGGCCTCACTCTTAATAAGTTAGTTCATCTCTCTGAGCCTCAACTTTCCTGGAAACGAGGCAACCAGGACCTACCTTTCTGTGTTGTGAGGATGTGTGCCTGCAAAGCAGGGCACTCAAGAGTCTTCTCATCTCTCATGGCACTGAGCACAGGGCCAGGCACACAGAACATAAGGAGCCATGGGTGGTTGACTATTAACTACTACCATCTCCCGCTCTCAGATAGAGACAATGCTTGATCGCCATCTGTATCTCCTATACTACTTTTGGGGCCAGGTACATTTTGGTCTCTAGGACACATTTGCTGAAGGAACGGGTAAATTCCAAATGGTGGGAAAAACAGGAGCACAGACAACAGGTATGAAAGGAAGACTAAGCAGGGTGTTAACGGTAGACCAGGAAGGAGCTAGATTTTGCTAGAACAAACTATCAGGAAAGTGGGAAAGATGCCTTTGCATGAGTTGTGCCCCAGCTTGCAATCCCTTTGGCTTCCATGTCTGACATAACTTATCTGTCTCTTAAATCTCAATTCAAATGCCACCTTCTCACTAGCTCTGTTTTACCCTCTGGGCCAATGCCCTTTGGGATTCTGTACCTGGGGCGCCTGGGTGGCTCAGTCATTAAGCATCTGGCTCTTGGTTTCAGCTCAGGTCATGATCTCACAGTTCATGAGTTTGAGCCCCGAGTCGGGCTCTGCACTGACAGTGCTGGAGCCTGCTTAGGACTCTGTCTCTCCCTCTCTCTCTGCCCCTCCCGTGCTCACACGTGTGTGCACATTTACTATCTCTCTGAATCAATAAATGCATAAAAACTTAAAAAAAAAAAAGGATTCTGTTCATGCCTCTGTTGTGCACTTTTAATCCCAGGTCATAATTCTTGGTTTACCTGACTGACCTCCTGCCTGCCTGTGGGTTCCCTGAGGGCAGGGACCATGTCTGGCCTGTCTCAGGATCTCCATGGCTCTGGGACTCTGCAACCAGTAGGCTCAGCTCATTCTCTTCCCCAGCAAAGGTCTGTTGAACTAATGAATGTTCTACTCAGAGCCCAGAACAGAAGCACTGTGTCTGGATACTTCCTCCTTCTCAGCAGCCAATTCAAAGCCCAGTGGAGATGACAGGCCCAGATGGCCCTGCGTGCATGGCGCCCCGGAGGCTGCAGCTGCTGGCCTTGGAAGTGGAGTTTGTGTGGGGCGACTGTGTAGAAGGGCGGCTCTGACAGCCAGGAAGCACACTGGGTTCCAGTTCTCTCTGCCACTGCCCGACCCTGGGGTAAGTCCCTTCCCCTCTCTGGGCTCTTGACTTCTCCTTCTGTGACTAGAGGACTGGTGACAGAAGAGGACTGTCCTCGAGAGCTAGCTGGTGTTCCTCCTCCTTCTAAAGTTCTATTCATTTATCTCCTGGGCTTCTCAGAGACTGATAGACACACGTAAACACTCACGTGTACACACACCTACGTGCAGGAACAGACACAGCCTACCCAGATACATGCACACACACATACACACAGAGATTCACATCAATATACTGACTTTCAGAGACCCAGGACGCACAACGGCCTAAATGTCACGCTTGCACGGGATATGGAGACATTCGGGCTGCTGTGCACACACATCCCCCAGATACATGAGACTTGACTTTTCAATACTCACACAGATACGCAGTCTCACTGGTACCTGCAGGTGCGTGAGCACAAGCACACACGTTCCCTTTGGGGATCCAAGCTGCTTGCAGTGGGGGTGACTTGAGGTAGGACACGTATCTCTGCCCTGGCGGTGACATGTCTCTCTGGCCTCTCTCCCAGGCTTGGGCTGGGCAGACTAGCTGCTTGGCCTCGGGGCTGAGAGGTGAGCAGGGGTGAACTTGCCCTCGGCCTGCAGGGGTGAGGACTGGGCTGGGTACTCATCTCCCAGGTTACTGCCCGCAGATGCCGCTTTTAAAAATAGCTTCCTGCTGCTTCCAGGAAAGCTCTGGGGAATAAGGACTCCAGAGATTGGATTTTGCTTGTTCCTTGCTTGCCCATGGAGCTGTGTGCAAGTGTCTCCCCAGAAGACCACCAGCGCCGCCCAGACTCCCTGGTGGTGCCATGTAACCCGCAGCAAGGAGGAAGACACCTAAGGTGGTTGCATGGTTGAGGCGGGTCGGGGGTAGGGGGATTGCTTCCCAGCGGAACCTTCCGCTCCCAGAGGAGAGCTGCTGGCTCAGCCATCCTGGGTGGGGGCATCACGCACCTCCTGGATGGGCAGCATGACCTATTAGTGGTTTATACGTGGGCTGTGCCGCTCCCTGGCTGTGTAACCTGGGACAAGTTGCTTTATGTCTCTGAGCATCATTGTTTTCAATTGAAAAATGGGGCTAATCACCTCTTTCTTTCCCGTTGAGTTGTGAAAATTAAGCCACAAAAGGTAGGTGCAGACGTCTCTCTCCTGTTTGGCTGTGGGTCTCCCCCACCCCCCTGCCCCTAAATAAGGAGGGCCCTGGCTCACGTGGACATCCCCCAGGCCTGCTCTCCCTTATGTCCTTCTTTCCTGGCCTCCTCTGCCCATAGTGCCTCTCTCCTGGATAACCAGGAATCGTGTATTTCTGTATTGGAAACCCCAGAGAGTATAGTACAGAATGCAGCTGTGTGTGTGCGTGCGCATGCATGGTCGTCGTGGTGGTAGGGGGGGTCATAGGGACCACCAGGCAGTGACATGGTACTACCTCAGCACCTTTGATGGTGCAGAAATGAGGCTTCAGAACAGCTCTGGGATGGGGAAGCTGGCGGTGGGTGGCGCCCAGGCTGACAAGCGCATTGCCGGCTGAACCTTCCATCTGTGAAGCCTGTGGCCGCAGGCCCTGGGCTAAGTCGGTGCGAGTTCTGGGCAGTCATGGCCAGGATGTAAGGATCTGGGCCTCCTCCTTGGCTCTGAGACTTTCTGACTGTGTGCCTTTGGGCACAAGATACAGCCTCTTGTTGCTTCCACTCTAGAGTGGGACCTCTGTCATCATGTCTCAGGGGACTGGTGAGGGGGTGGGGGTGTGGGGGTGAAAGATGCTTCTGTCAGCCTGTGTACAGCCAGAAGGCATTATCCCCACCCAGATTAAGACCTGGAAGTAGTGTGGTCTCTCCAAAAGCTCCAGCAGAGTTCAGGGGGCAGGTAGGACTCCGGGCCCACCCAATCCTCTCTGTCCTCTGGCAAACACCGACAGAGGGACTGGAAGGTCTGATCTGGCTCCAGCCAACTGTCCTGGCCAAAGGGCACCCTCCTAGAAGGAGTTGATGCCTCTTGCCGGAGGGTGAGCTTCTGAGCATCATAGGAGGGGCCACCGTTGGGGCAGGTGACCTGGCCCAGTGCCCTCTCCAGTATTTACTTGCTGGCTGGCTTCAGACCTTCACCAGCCTCTCTGGGCTTCAGGTCCCTGACTTGGAGTGGTAATCCCTCCCTTGCAGGGCTGTTGTAAAAATCAAATGAGAGAAGCCTAAGGTCACCCTTGGAAAGATCCGTGGGAAGCACACTTTCTACCTCCTTGATGTTGGTGTCTGCATCTGCCTTTGCTGCCCTTTGCCCGACCTGGTGAGGTGAGGCCAGTTCCCAAGATCATCTGTGGATGTGGGCCAGTCCCAGGGCAGGGAGATGATGCAGTGTGGGGGGGCCCAACCAGGTGCGCGTGGGTGCATCTTGTCTTGGTGGCTGGTTTCTTTCCCTAGACCTCACTGTCTCCACCTGTCAGATGGGGGAGGCATCCCCATGGCTGTGAATCACAGTGTCTCTAGGAACAGAACATGCCTCACACCTGCGGGTTTTCGGGGCTGCTTCACTTAGGGATGGGAGCCTTGAAACATGCATGGGACAGAAATCATCTGAGTGTGCAGAGGCAGGCGTGAATGCCTGAGGAGAGGCATTTAGAAAAAGTAGGAGCTACAGGGTTATCTAGGTCACTGCGACTCAGAGAGGGACAGGGCTTACCCAAAGAAGACAGTGACTTGTTCACGCAGCAAGATTGTGACTGAGCCAGAGCTACAACCCACGGTTCAGGAATCTCTTGGATGGAAGAGGCTGAAATCATTTGGTTTAACCTCCCTGCTAAGAGTCTGTGCTTATACACCTGCTGGGACAAGAAGCTTACCATATTTTGTGGCAGCTTATTAATTTGTAACAGCTCTGGTCCTTGGACATTCCCCACTCACATTGAACTGAAAACCTACTCCCAAGCACTCCAACCTAGGCCCTCAGGATCAGTATGCATCGCTTCTACAGGTAGATATTCACCAACAGAGATCACACGCCCCGAATCATCTGCTGTCAGGACTCCCAATTTCGCAGCTCCCTGTTCTAACAGAACAGATTCTGGACCCTCGCCCTCTTGGTTGGTGAAGGCACCACCATACCTTCTCAGGACTCAGATTCAGATTTCCAAAGAATAAATCATGAAAACACCAGAGGCTGCCTCAATGAGAATGTTCAATAACTGTAATAGCAATTAGGAATTTTTATTAGTGAAGACAAAATTGACTCAGAGGTAAAAGGGAAATTTTAAAGGCCTTTTCAATTTGTGATTTTCATGGGAGGCAGTTAATCTAAAAGCAAATAAAAGCATCTGAGTGCCAGAAAAAAAAATATGCAGTGAAATGTATTTTTTGGAGAGTAAGTCTGACTCTACTTAATTATCAGAGAATTATTCCTAAAATAGATTCTACTGACCGTGAATCCCTCGGGGGCAGAGTCTAGGTCTTTCTATCACTCACAGCAGCCAGAGCTGGCTAGGACACACAGGAGATGAATGAGTACACAAACGAACAGGTTCAGTTTGTTGTTATTTGAATGTACAAAAGGTCAAGTGCCTCTCCCTGCTCATTCACCTCTGGAGTCTTAGAGGTATGGTAAGTGCTCCTGGGTTTAAGACCATGGTATGGATGTTAAACACTGGAAGGAATGGCAGCCATTCTGGACAGCCCCAGGCTACTGTGGGAAGGAGATGGAAAGGATAGCTCGTGGTTTTGCATTCCAAGCATCCATCTTGCTTTTTTAATAATGCCACCCAGTTTTCTTTGGGAGAACTGCTCCTACCCCAGTCTCCTTCCATGTGGTTTAGGCTTGTGTACTGAGCTCCCAGCCTGGGGATCCAAGAGGGCACATGACTAGGGTTTTACCAATCAGTGCAGTCCTCTGGACATACGATTGGCTCAGGAATGCGCATGTGACCCAAGAAAGGCCAATGAGACTCAGTTCTGGAATTTCTGCTGGAGCTGTGGGAAAGCCTCCTTTTGTGGCAGGTTGCTAAGCTAGCGGGATCTAAGTCTGGAGCTTCAGGAGCCACTGTCAGAAAAGAACTTGCCTGAACACGAAACCAACACAGGAAAGCAAAGCAAAGACGTGGAGAGAAACTGAGTTTTGCTCTCCTCATTTGAGCTGTGGGGGAAACCAATCATCCTTGAACCTTTCATCACTATGCCAATAAATTGTCCCTCTTGCTAAAGACGCTTAGAGTTGAGTTTCTTTCACTTGCAACTGACAGTGTGTTGACAGGTAGGAGAGTACAAGAGGCAAAGTTCTTCAGTATTGAGGGAGAGAGCTGATAGGAAGCTCTCCCTCTCCATGTTTCCCTGGGAACCTGGGTGGGGCTGCTTATCAGTGCATTCTGTCTTCCCACCCACACAGAGTAGAGGGGCAGGTAGGGCCCAAAAAGCATGTTGAGATTCCTTCCTCTCTCTCATCCACACACCCTATCAGCCACCAAATTCAATCCATTCACCCTCCTTAAATGCTATCACAGGGTCCTGTCTTTCCACCTGTCCCACTATCTGAAATGGCTTTTTTCTCACCACCTTCAGCATAAAAGTGCGTCTTCTGTGAAGCCTCCTCATGCTTCTCTCCCCACTCAGTCAGTCCTACCCTCCCCTGCATTCCCACAGCACCCTCCACATCCCTCCATCACAGTCTCCCAGTGGTCCTAGCCTGTGTCTTTGTGTCCATTTCTACCCTCGGCACTGGGAGCTCCTTGAGGGCAGAGCCAGGCCCCATTCATTGGGAGTCCTCGGCACTTAGCCGGTGCCTGGCACAAGGTGCCTCACAGACCTCTGATTCACTTCATTGTGTCCAGGGAATTGCTTAATGCTCCATCTCACTTGCCGAGTTTTTTTTTTTTTTTTTAAATTTTTGGTACTTATTCATTTAAAACCACTTCCAGGGGAAATGGGGACCACAGAGTCAGTTATTCAACCTCTACCGTGTCCAGAGGAGCAACTGTGGCAAGTCTAGGAGGTCACCTTCTCTAGTTGCTGGGAGCTGAGATTTCCATACTACCCTCATTAGGCTGCCTTGAGGAAATGAGTTTCCAGGAGGGCTGTGGGAATTTTCAAGGCATCCTGGTCCCAATGCCAACAAAACCAGATGTGGAAGCAGATGGTGATGACCAGGAGCACATCCCTGCTGGAGGGAGAGCCTCATCCAACCCTTGGCTCTTGTCTTAGAATTACTGGACCAGGAGAGGACAGTCCCTTTAATTAATAACAGAGGGAGAACACGGCAATGTTTTCCTTATCCCCAGCCCAGGAGATCCCCAAAGACATAAGCAATCAAATCTCTCATCCTGGCTTCTGCCAGCTTGGAGTCTTTTTAACAAGGAGAGGGGAGACGAGAGGGAGAAGGTGCCATCCCTACAACCTGTGCTGGGTGCCTGACCCCATCATCTCTCCTTACCCTTCATGATCACTCAAGGAACAAGGTGCTATCCCCATTCCCAGGTGAGGGACTGGAGGTTCTGAGAGGTGAGATCATTAGTGAAATTCACACAGCTGGTAAGTGGTGAGCAAAACTTCAAATCTGGTCTACATGACCACCTCACCTTCATTCCAGCCAGGCCAGAGAGGTGAAAGGAGTGTGCTTTTGGTGCTCTTGGCAAGCCTGCTGGAATCCTGGTCCTCCACTTTCTGGCCCAGTGGATTATGTAACCCACAAAGCCTCTCTGATGCTCAGTTTCCTCATATGCTCAATGGGAATGACAGTCCCACCTCTCATGGCCCTTGTGTGAGAACAAAGTGGGAGAATCTGGCTCATAGTAAAGGTGCAGTGAAGGTGCTGGCTCTGATGGCTTTTTTCTTGTCCTTCTCTGGACTTTCGGATCCCGTGGATGACCTATCAGAGCTATCATGTTATTAAGTTCTAAGTCAGTTGAAACAGGAGAGGTCAGATCTCAGCCTTCAGATCCTACTGATCCTGTGACCTCAAGCAAGTCCATTCACCTTTCTGGGTCGCAGTTTATCTTCTCTGAAATGAGAGTGCTGGGCAGGATCACTGTTCCCCAACCTGGGGTCTTCCAAAGACAGTAATGAATGGGGATAGGGAGAGAGGGCATTTTCGAGTAGCAAGGTGGGCCTGGCTAACAGTGTTGTCATATTCCTTAGCCTTGGTTGGAGTGATATCACCTCATGGCTTACCTCTTGCTGATCAAAGCTCTGACTGGCAGTTAAGTGTCTTTGATTAATAAAAATGGAGGAAATGAATTAATCATGACTTAAATGCAGTGTGTTTGGGAAACAGAATCTTTAAAAACTCAAATCCATGGGGGCCAGGAGGGGGGAAAAAAAAAGGTGTCCTTGATGGAGAGAGGTTGGAGATCCCTGTGGTGGATGTCCATGGAGCCCTCCAATTGTGGACAGAAGACCTGTGTGGCCAGGGGTCTGTGGGTGCCACCACTAGGGATAGGAGGCTTGGTCCCTTTAAGGCTCTTCTCCCTGCAACCAAGCCCCAGGCCTCTGCGGGGGAGGACATGCATTATTGAAAGCGCATTTCAATACCTATTCACTCTCCTCCTCCTCCTGTGGGTGGCAATCACAGTTTACATAATCTGTCTCTCTGTCCTCCCAGGCAGCTGCTCCCTTCTGGCTGAGTGTTTTGAGGAGGGGGAGGGTGGGGAGAAAGGAGAGACATTAACTGTGTGCTGCCACCTCAAGTAGTGGCCCCGTTGCCTTGGAATGAAGGAATGAGATCAGGACTTTGACATTGCACAGCCTTGGGTTCAAGTGTCACTTACATGATGTGTGACCTTGGGTATACAGTTTTGCCCCCTCCCTAGTGATCTTGATCCGTTCCCATGGCTCTATTATAGTCTCCATGCTAATAGCTCCCAAACCTCGGTTCCAGCCCAGACCTCTCTCCTCAACTCCAGGTCCACCTGTCAGCCTCTTGAGGGATAGCCGTGTTTGTGTGTTCACAGGGAGCCTAGGCTTGGTATGTCCCAAACTGATCTTACCAATTTTCTCCACACCATTCATCCACCCAGCATCCATAGATCCATCCATCCCATTACCAGGTCATTCATCAGGCACACCAGAGCCAGCCAAGCAGCCAGCCAGGCAACCAGCATCCAGCCAGCCAGCAGCAAGCCAGCCACCCACCCAGGCAGGCAGGCAGGCACCAGCGAGCCAGCAGGCAGCCAGCCATCAACCAGCAGCCAGCAGCCAGCCATCCAGCCAGCCATCCACCACATTCAGGCATTCATTCATCACCCATCTAGCAGCCAATCATCCATCCATCCAGCCATCCATCCATCCATCCACCCATTCATTCATTCACCCATCTAGCCATCCAATCCATCCATCCATTCAACCATCCATCCATCCATCCATCCTCCATCCATCCATCTACCCATTCATTCATTCATTCACTCACCCATCTAGCCATCTAATCATCCATATCATCCATCCATCCATCCATCCATCCATCCATCCATCCACCATTTCCTAGGTGTCTAGCATTTGTCAGCATTGTGGGTACAACAACATGCAAGCCAGGCACTGTATCTGACCTCCCATACTCTCTTGTGAAGGAGACAGATGAGTAAATGGAAATGAGAAATAAATGCGATGAGTATGATGATAAGGGCAGTATAAGTTGCTGCAGGAGAACAGAAGGGGGTACTCAACACAGCCTTGGGGGATCAGAGACTTTTTGGAGAAGACAGATTGCTTTGGATCTGAGAGATAAGAAAGTGTAAACCTTCTTTCCCTATGTGTTCCTTGTCTTCATTACCCAAGGTGATTGACACCCCCTCACCCATTCCTTCTTGTAACAGTGTAACAGCACCTCTTTGGGAGTACCTACCCCTTTCCTACTCATGACCCTAATGGATTGGGTGGGAGGGCCATGTTGTTACCAGCTCCAGGGTGGGCGTGTGACCCAGGCCTGGCTATGGGGACAGATTAGGGCTCTGTCCACTGAAATTCAACCCCAGAACTTTGCTGGCACCATTGGGGTTGCAGTATTCTATTTCTACTAGACTTGCTCAACTTGTGGGCAAGTAGTTGCTGTGTTTCTCCTCTGAGCAAGAGAGTCTGCCTGAGAGTAGAATCGAGAGACATAGAGTCATTTAAACCCCTGGATCCAGGTGTGCCTGATGCCAGCAATGTCAGACTTTTCTTTTTATTTGAAGTCGTTTTGTGTTAGGTTTCTGTCACTTGCAGTTGAAAGAGCCCTCATTAAGAGTAAAGAGTCTCATTAACAGTAGGAAAGCATTTTCACATCCTTTGTCTTATTTGATTTTCACAACAGCCCTAGAGGACTGTTTACAGATGGTGGAACGAAAGCTCAGAGAGTTGAGTCTGTGGGACGCATGCAGGTCTGTAAGACACCAAAGTCCATGTTTTATTAAGGGTACTTTGGAGATTAAACAAGAAGGATGCTGGAGAGTAGGATTTAGCTTTGAGTGGAGAGGGCACTTGAAGAACTCATCCACAGGAGAGGACCTTCCTCTGCACAGTCAGCCCACATTCCATTGCATGACCATGTTTCAACATCTGACTGAAGAGACACCTCTTCCATGAAGCCCTCAGAAAACCCCCTCCTTGATACTCTTGAGCCCCCATCGTCTCTTTTATAGCTTCAGTCACTTTCAGCCTCTCCATTTCACTTCTTTCCGTGTATGACTCATCTTCTTTTCAGGGAGGTCTATGCTTTACTCATCTTTGATTAGACCCAAGCTCCTTGCCCCATGCCTGGCACCCAGTGGGGGTTCAATGCATTTTTTTAAAGTAAGTATTTGAAGTAAATTAACGTCCAGATAAGAAGTGCATTTAGGATGTGAATCAGAGTGATAGGGAGACAGAGGGAGGAAAATTGAGATGAGACACAGAGACAGAGAGAGATGCACAGAGAAAGAGAATGAGTCAGTGAGAAGGTGAAAGACAGGGATAGGGGAGGCCTGAGAAGGAGAGCCAGAGAGAGAATTCTGGGGGTGGAGATCTGGGGAAGTCTGCCAGCCTTGACTAAGGTTCAGATGACCTTACTCCTGGTGTTTTTTGTTTGTTTGTTTTTAAATGTTTATTTTTGAGAGAGAGAGAGAGAGAGAGCACAAGGTGGGGAGGGGCAGAGAGAGAGGGAGGCACAGAATCTGAAGCAGGCTATAGACTCTGAGCTATCAGCACAGAGCCCCATGCAGGGCTTGAACCCACGAACTGTGAGATCATGACCTGCGCTAAAGTTAGATGCTTAACTGACTGAGCCACCCAGGTGCCCCTGTTTTTTTTGTTTTTGTTTTTTTAAGGAGAGAAGAGCTCTGTCCTCTCTTTTTCTATGTATGTATGTATGTATGTATGTATGTATGTATTAGAGAGGGAGAGAGACAGCATGTGAGTCAAGGAGAGGGGCAGAGGGAGAGAGAGAGAGAATCCTAAGCAGGCTTCACACTGAGTGGAGGAGCCTGACACGGGGCTTGATTCCATGACCCCGGGATCATGACCTGAGCCGAAATCAAGAGTTGGATACTCAACCGATTGAGCCACCCAGGCACCCCACTCCTGGTATTTTGTAAGGGACCCATCTGGAAAGGGCGTGGCTTGGTCAGAACCCAGTAGGGTTGGAGGACAAACCCTATGGGATGGGTGGGGAGTAGCTGGTAAGTCAAGGAAGCGTCATGTGACCCCTCTTGCTGCTCAGGAGGTGGGAGAGGACAAGACAATTGTGCGGGCTGCTGGATCTGAAGGATCTGGCCGGGCCTCTGCAGGGAGGGAAAGGAGGGGGTGGGATAGGTGGGGGTCAGGGCAGCTAGAAGCTTGTCCAGCAACCTCCTGGGACCTCCTCTCCAGTGGTAACTATGCTGTGACCCTTCCCTCTAGGAGCTGACTTTGGAGCCCAAACCCGAGAAGGACACACCCCTGCCAGCAGCAGGCCTGTAAATTTCTCCACTCTGTTCGGGGACAGGGTGGTCCATTACAGCTTTGGACTTCACCATCCATAACCCTGAGCACCATCCCAAAGTGATCCTATGTCTTGTATCCATCTGCTTGTTTCTTACCCACCTCCCCACACCCTGCAGGGGAAGCCCCAGAAAGACAGGGACCTTGTGGGTCTCCTAGGGCTTAGCAGGGTGCCTGGGATGCTCACCAAATACCGTGTAGATTAATGAATGGAAGATCAGGCAGGATGGCAGTGTGTGGTGTGTGTGCGGTGGGGGTGGGGATGTTGCTCGGAGGTAGCTTTGACAGAGCACTTTACCAAGCAAGGCTCCCAAAATAAAGGGTCTGGGCTCTGAGATGAGAGCCCTTGAGAAGAGAAGGCCCTTCTGGGGCGAATTGTCTGGCTGTTGGCCAGAGTGCAGGGCAGCTGCAGGGAGGTCCTGGGGGAGGGGTGCTCTTCCTGCCCCTGCCACACCTGCTCTCTGGCAGTGACCGAAACCGCTAGGGGCCTGCTGTCGCTGCATGAGACAAAGGGTGCTGCCTGCTACTCAGGGAGGAGAGAGCCAAGGACAGGGCCTGCAGGCAGACAGGAGCACACCAGTCCTGGATGTGGCCAGGGAGGGAACGAGCATGTACCAACTAACCAGGGGCTGCTTTGTGCCAGGCCCCATGCTGGCTCATTGGCTTCTCTCCATAGGCTCTGAGGAAGGGACTGTTGAAACAGATAAAGAGTCGAAGACCCAGGGAGGTAAAGTGACCGGTTCTGGGCCACGGAGTGAGTGGTAGCAGGTCAGGCAACTCAGGTTGGCCCCAGTCCTCCCTTCACATCACTGGGCATCCAACAATAATGGGGTTGGGGGTCACTAGGCTTCTGATGGCTGTTCACCTCTGGTAGGACTTTTGGGGAGAGGTGGGGAGAGGGGAGGGAAGAGGAAGGAAGAGAGGAAAGGGAGGGAGAATCTCCTCTTGTGAGATAAAATATAAGAGTGCGATAGATGTTCTTGGCGCTGTTTCTTTACCTTTCTTTTGTTCCTTTCTCTTCTATTCCTTCCCAGGCTTCCTGCTCGTGTCTGAGATTAACGAGGAAGCAAACCCAGGGCTGAGGCCCCCCATGCTGGGGCTCTACACTTAGCTCCGATTGTGAGACTTTGTACAAGTAATTTCCCAGTCACCTCATCTTTGAGGTGTTGAGATGTTGATAACAATTAAACAATGTTTTAACATTTATTTATTCTTGAGAGAGAGAGGCAAAGAGAGAAAGAGAGGGGGAGACACAGAATCCAAAGCAGGCTCCAGGCTCTGAGCTGTCAGCACAGAGCCCGACGTGGTGGGGCTCAACCTCATGAACCGTGAGATCATGACTTGAGCTGAAGTCAGATGCTTAACCCACTGAGCCACCCAGGTGCCCCTGTTGGTAACAATTTTGACCTCTCAAGGAGGCTGTAAGAATTTAAAGAGGCAGAGGAAGCAGATGAAGCCCTGTGCCTAAGTGAGATGCCATTGGTATTAGCCAGAGGTTCAAGAGAATCTACTTCTACAATCCCAGTCACCCTACTTAGCCGCCTGAGATGACTTTCTAAAATAAAATGTACACCTTGTTCCTCAACTTCCAGGGACATGAACAACCATGTCAGGAAAGGGAATGTCCAAATGGCCAGTAAGCACATGAAAATGTGGTCAACCTCACTAGTCATTAGGGAAATGCAAATCACCACTGTGCACTCACCAGAATGGCTAAAATGGAAAGGACAGAAAATGTCAAATGTAGGGGAGGCCATGGAGCTTCTAGACCTTTCATACAGTACAGTGCAGAGTGTAAATTAGGACCACCATTTTGGAAAAAACATTTGACAGTAGCTGCTAAAGATGAACCCACATCCCCTATAACGTACTGATTCTACTCCTTGGCATAACCCCCACAGAAATGTGTATATATGTTCATCCAAAGACACAAGCAAGAATCTTAATGGAACCATTTTTCACGGGTCCCAAGTTGAACACAACCCAAATGTCCATCAACACTAGAATGGATGAATGCATTTTGGTGTTGTCAAATATGTTATGTATTAATATTATAACATAATATATGTAATTCCAAATATAATTATATTTGCAATACAATTTAGCCATGGGAATGAATAACATGAGAGAATGCCACACATAATGAGTGAAAGAAGTCAAATACCAAAGAATGCGTGATTTCATTTGTGCGATGTTCAAAAATAAACCAACTAATCGATGAGGTTAGAAGTTAGAATAGTGGAGAACAGTGGTTCTTTTTCAGGGAGGGGGCGATGAAGAGAGGAGCAAAGGGGCTTTCTGGCAAGCTGGGAAGTTTGTTTCTTGATCTGGGGCTGGTTACATGGGTATGTTTACTTTGTGAAAGTTCATTGAGCTGTAAATGTATGATGTGAGTACTTTTATGAATGTAGGTTATATTTCAGTAACAAACATAGGTTTGTTAGGAATGTAGGATATGTTTTTCTGCAACCTCCCCCCCTCCTCCCCCCACTGCCTATGGCTCTCTCCTAGCCTAGGCCAGGGTGCCAGCTCCCTGGCAATTCAAGGCCCTCTGCTGCCTGCTCTGGCCTCCCTGTCATCACTTCCTGCCTTAAGCAACAGGACAGTGGGTAGGTCTTCCCACATGCCAGGCTATTTCTCATCTCTGGGCCTTTGCCCTTGACCCGCCATCCTTTTCTTCCCATTTTGTCTGCCCCCTCATCCTTTCCTGAACACCCCACCTCCAGGTAGGCCAGGTACCCCTTCTCTGATCTCCCATAGTCTCCATCCTGCACTTTATCTCAGCCATCCCCATATGGGTTTAATATTATTATTACATGCCTGCCCATTCACCCAAGCTCAGGGCCTGTGACTGATTAGTCTCTCTGTTCCCAGTGTTCAGCATGGGGCCTGGCACAGTAGACAAACTGTGAATGTTTGCAGAACGAATGAGGGAAAAGACATTCTTTTTTTTTTTTTAATGTTTTTTTTTAACGTTTATTTATTTTTGAGACAGGGAGAGACAGAGCATGAACAGGGGAGGGTCAGAGAGAGGGAGACACAGAATCTGAAGCAGGCTCCAGGCTCTGAGCTGTCAGCACAGCCCGACGTGGGGCCTTGAACCCACAAACCGCGAGATCATGACCTGAGCCGAAGTCGGCCACCCAGGCACCCCGGGAAAAGACATTCTTATTTGGGGATCTTATTTGCCCCTCTGTTGCCCCCCTCATTTAATCAGGCTGGACCTCCATCACTGTCCTGTGACAGTTTCTCAGAGACTCTTCTCTGGGATAAATGTCTCTGGTTCTGATCCTATCTCCCATGTAATGGATTTCTGTCTTCATTCTATGAACCAGAAATGGACACATATTCCCCTACCCTGAATGCCTCACCTCCTTCATTCTACTTCACTCGGTTCCCCAGACAGCTCCTGGGGGTCAAGGCAGTGATTGGTCAGCCAGAGGGGTGAATTGGGCCAGGCACTTTCCTCAAACACTAGTCCCTAGGGACATCGGATCCTGTCACCACAAACACCATGGGAGTGGTCTGAAAGCGAAGCAGGATGGTTTGGGGGTGGGGGTGGGGTGGTGAGCTTCTTGTCACCAGCAGCATCAAATGGAAACTAGAGGGCTGCAGTTGGGGGTGCCATTGGCTGAGGTTCTGGGCAAGGCTGACAGCAGGGGTCAGGATCCCTGAGTGCACTGGCTTTTGATCGCAGCAGAGAGGCCCTGTGAGCAGCTGCAGTCACTCCCAGGTCGTCACGGGGCCAGGTGGCGATTTCACTCTAAATGGTTTGCTCATTGGCATTTGACCTCAATTTTTCCATCAACTTGATTTTCATTTCCTAATGTTTACTGATTGGAAAAATAAGGAGAGGTGGAAAGCTCAAGCTGGTGAAATTCTCTCCTCACTCTCGTCCCAATTTTCCAGATGTCTTGAGTTAAACATGACCTGTGGAGTCCTGCTGCTTCCCATGAACGATGGGCCTTGGCTGCCTCTGCCCACCAGCAGCTGGAGTCTACCTGTTGGACCCTGGGGTTCCTTAGCACTGTCGCCTGCAGCCCAGGGTTTGTGCCTCTTGGAGTGAGACGGGTCATGGGACTAGTTCTGGCCAATGTTCTGTGAAGGGAGCCGACAAAAGGCACTTGTAGGCTGAGGTTTGGAGTGTGTGGGAATTCTCTGCTCGCTCTCCTCCCCTGCCACCGAATGGTGGAGGCAGCCTGGGTCTCCCAGTCACCGCTTGGCAGGAGGCTACCCAGAGACCTGCTGGGCCCACAGCAGACTTTGCATGAGGGACGCCCACTTTTGTTGTATTAAGCCACGGAGGTCTCAGGATTAATTTTCACCATTGTTTAACCTAGCCATCTTGACAACCGCAGTCCCTACAGTTGTGCCCTGTGCCTCGAATGTGTCAGGCACTATGCTGGGCATAGATGTCAGATGTGGTGGGCACCCTCACCCTCTGGGAAGCACAGTTAAAGGGCAGCAGATGGAAGCAAAGGAGTTTGTATAATGCAGAGTGTCGTTACTGTGATAGGAGGAAATATTGGGTCTGTGGGAATCCAAACAGAGGGTGGCAAGGCAGAGGGAGGGGCAAGTCACAGAAGGCTTCCTGGAGGAAGTGACTTCTTAGCTGTTGAGGTGGATGAAGAGAAGTTAGTCTAGTGGTCACAAACTGGTGGTTTGCATTGTCTGGTCAGCACAGTATTTAAACTTTTTTTCGGTAGTTAACAATACTTGGAAAGGAGGAGTCTCACAAAAAATCTGGATTTGGGGATTTACTTAAATTGGGGTGCCTGGGTGGCTCAGTTGGCTGAGCGTCTGACTCTTGATTTTAGCTCAGGTTATGATCTCATGGTTTGTGGGATTGAGCCCCAAGCAAAAAGCCTGCTTGAGATTCTCTCTCTCTCCACCCCCCCTCCCCTCATGAACAGGTGCATGTGTGCTCTCTCTCTCTCGCTCTCTCAAAATGAGTAAATAAACATTAAAAAAAATCAGGATATCGATCAACACTGGGGCCGTGAGTCTGTATAGCAACAGTTGGCTGGACCCAGCAGGGGCTGCCCCTGTAGACAGGCATATTCCAGATCACCATAGTTCCTTTCATGTATTGATTTCTGGCCAGCCCTGCAGACAGTGAGTTTGTGGCCCCTGAGTGAGTATTCTCATTAGACTTCCTCAACCCAGCAGATCCTTTTCAGCTCTGGGGTCAAGGAACAGCCTTATCCAACTTTCTCCCTCCCTCAGCTAATTGGAAGATCCAGGAACGCCTCACTGGAAGTCTGATGGGCTTCTGTCTTGGCTATGGCTGCCTACTGGCCCTAGGTCAGGACAGTGACCTGGCCCTACCAGTGTGGGGAGAAAGGAAGCCCCAGGGATGGCTCCGAAGAGTCAGGCCCGGGGGACCACACCGCCTGGTCCTCCCTGGCTCCTCATGGTAGACATTTGCTGGTTGGGATTCTGGCTAGAATCATTTCTCCTCCTTTAATAACAGTCCCTTGATTTTCTTTTTGAGAATCACCCCTTCCTCAGTGTTCAAGTCTTGGAGGGAATCTGATCAAGCTCCATGCTCTCTGCTGGCCAAGAAGGAGGACACAGGGACCCAAGCCATGCCAGCTAGTGCCCCTCCTGTGGCTGTGAATCATGCGTAGAGTGATGCAAGGAGGAACAAACACTGTAGCTGATGCGTCCCCACAGGGGAGACTTGAAGAAACTGGCCTCATTCCTGCTACCAGACCCCAGGTCTGCTTTGGTTCCTGTCCCTTTCCTGAGCCTGATCGCAGGCTTCCTTTTGTTTCTGGGTGTTATCTGATAACCTCTCAATAACCCCTGCTTCTGTTTGATTGGGGCAGATTTGGTTTCTGTTGTTTGCTACTAACACCGATGCACAGCACCTCTCATAGGCTGGTGTGGACTGTTTGGGTTCACACTGGATTCCCCTGAATGCCAGGCCAAGCTTGCACAGGCTACAGAGTCAGCTACAGAGAAAAGCTTTGGCTTTTCCTTACCCTCAGCTCCTTCCTCCCCTTCTTCTGGAGCTGCTGGGTCATCCTTTGCAGCCACCAGCCTCGCCAGAAACCAGAGGACTGAGATTTCTTCCAGACACACCCTCTGGGGGCAGCCCTGACCATAATGACTGCTGCTGGGCCACTGTCGTGGTCCCTGGACTCCCAGCTCAGTCTGGAGGCTCCAGGTCACCTGCACAGCAAGCTGGCTCCTTAGGATGGGGCCACCTTTGCCTCCCCAGGACAAGGCTTGACCTGAAGCCAGCGGATGAGTCTGGAGACATCTTTGTTGTGGGCTCAGCATGGGCCCTGGAGCTGCAGGACCCCTTTCCATGCTTCTGCCAGACTGGCGTTTCTCTCAGTCATGATCACCTTTACCTTGTTTCCACGCATGTATTCTCTTGTACGATTACTCACTTTATACTGAACAATAACAACACCACTCACTTCTTAACCTTTAATACATGTATTCCTAAAAGGAACATGACATCATTCGCAAAAACAAGAAAGCTCTATCCTATTCTATAAGTGGAAGGTAATGGTAAAAACGAGGACTGGAAAATACAACATGTGTTACGTTAATTTCAGCTAGAAGCTGCTAGAAACTACGGCTGGTGCCCACTCTGTGGAAAACATTGCCTCTTCAGCCTGTGCCTGCTGCCGAGATCCTATGGCTAGCTGCCCGTCTGGACTTGACCATGGCTGCCCGCCTGGACTTGGCCATGGTTGCCCACTCGTACCCACCATACACTGTATTCCTGGCTGACTAGGCTTGGGGGCCTATCTTGTCCCAGTGGACGAGCTTGGTTCTAGGTCCAGCCATCTCAGGGAATTGAGAGAAGGATACAAGAATTAACTCTTTAGAGCCCTTCCTGAGTGACAGACATGGATAGGTATTTTACACAGATTATCTCAGTTTTCCCCACATTTCAGTCATTCCTGTACCCCCTTCATGATTCTGCCTATAACTACTATTTCATTTACTTTTGTAGTTTTCTTTAAATTGATTTTGCCTTTTAAAAAAGCTCTGAATTTCTTTTAAAAGGAAATGCTATATTATTTCCATAAATCACAGAATTTGGTGTGTCAGTTATATTTTTCTAACATGCACAATTGTGAGCTATTAAAATAATAAATGTTCATCCATCTACTACCTAAAATCATCGTGTACACCATCAATCACCCATGTACAGCCCTTGGGACATACTGTAGCTCCTTAGTTAATTCTCACCTTTTTCTAGAAGGATGGTTTATAGATAAGAATATAGAGGCTCAAAGGGGTCCCTTCCTAAAGTCCCATAGGTGGAAAGGCTTGAGGCTGAGATTTTAATCCAGACAGTCTAACTCCAAATGCCAAGGCTCTTTCAACACTAGTCCTTTCCAAATAGATTTTTTAAAAATCCAATGAATCTGTTAAAAATGAAAATGTGTTTGGAAATCTAATATATGAAACAGATAAAATTGGAGCTTTTAAAAATTATTCAAATAGGATTGTTGGGTGCAGAGATTCCTTTTTAAAAACTTCTCTTGACCAAATCCATTCTACAATGGCCCTTGAGAACTGTCTCAGAAGCCCAGGACTCTGAGGAATGTTATTTTGACCCATGGCATCACTCTGTCTCTTGACTTCATTTAGTCCAACTTTCCCTGTGAGCCAAACTCCTGAGGGGCAACTTCTGGGTCTATGTTATCTTTCCTGGCTGGCATCTCTCTCTTGGACCTTTGCCATTTTAAAATCTTAAAATTTTCCATCTTACTCTCTTGAAATCTTCCACTGGCATTGTAAGGCTTACTCTGACCTAATTATTCATTCATCAAACACTGATGTCTAACCTGTACCCAGATTTTTAGATGACACAAGAAGAATAGATGTAGTCCCCTTGATGGGTTCCCAAGCCAGTGTAGGAGACAGACAGACACAGCCAAATGCAGTAAGGATTGGAGCAGCCCCTGTTGACCTGAGTCTCATTGTTGCCTCTGTTCCTGGCTCCTTTCGGGACCTGGTTGCATCCTGTGATGAGCAGTGCCTGAGATGGGGCCAGTGAAGGGACCCCATTGGTGCCAGAGGTCTTGTCTGATTCCTCATTATGATTCCTGGGTCACCGTTCCCTTCATCAACTGATGCCTGATGTAAGTCTGGACTTTGAATCGTACCTTAATCAGACCCCCAAACCCTTACTCCAATAGAAGGATCAATTTACAATTGTGTCAGCATCTGCAATATGGAGCTCTGACTGGCTCCTGTCAGGCTGCTTTCTCCCTTCATGGCAGCCTATGCCCCCAACCTAGAGATCTTCCACTGAAGTGGGTACCACTAAAGGGCCCTTCTCTGCCATGAAGAGAAGAATCTGTTACTCTAAAGATAAAGTAAGATCCAGTCCAAATTCTGATAAATTTTAAAGATTTCTAAAGGAAATTCAGCTTTGTGGTGCCCCCCACCAAGCCAAGGTTTCTACCTTTTTTCTCAGTCCTATCTATGGTTCTGGTTATCTCTGAGATACCTCGATCTTTGGAAGGCCCTGAATGTTCCCAGGACATCATCCTTGGGGTCTCCCCTGTGCTGTGGGTCCCAGTCTAAGCTAAGCTTGAGTTCCAGGAAGCTTCTCCCTTGGTAGGTCCTAGAGTTGGGTCCATTAGCAAACTCAAACAACTCAAGTCAATTAAAGCCAAGTCAACTTAGCTCAACTCAACTCAACTCAACTCAACTCAACTCAACCCAATGCATACTTACTGTGTATCTCTTTGACTATACATACTACCCTATGGGTAGGGTAGTTTTGGAAGAGGTAGAATACAACAGCTGCCTATCCATCTTTGCCTATCTGTACTACCCTATGGATAGGCTCTAGTTTTGGGAGAGGTAGAACCCAACAGTTAACAGCACACAATGCTTATTCTCAAGGAGCTTTCTGTTTTCCTAGATTCCAGACTCTGACTTTTCTTTGAGCTGAGGGAACTCCTTGTACAAGGAGCTGGAGAAAAAGCTTCATTTTCTGGCCTGGAGACATCCCAACCAACAGGGTAATTCTTGGGGTCTGCTCTTCAAGACTTCTCAAACTACCCTTCTGGGGTTGTTTGATTTTAATATTTCAGATTGCAGAGTCAGTTGGTCCCTTACTCTTTAGGATATGGTTCATATGGGTCCTGAGTCTTGCATTTATTCACAAACTTGCACTGAGCCCTTACTATGTGCCGGACACTTTATAGATTATCTTATTTAATTTTTATAGCAATCCGTGTGGATGCAGGGCCAGTATGTGGTCAGTTGGAATTTAACCCAGCCCTAATTCCAAAGCCCATACGCTTTCCATGTTATTCCATGGTCTCTTAGAACAACTGGATAAAATCCATAATAAAGAATAGAGATCACCGAATGTTTAAACGAACATATTCCATATGGAAGGAAGGAGTGGATTAATGAATATTTTATGTAAAGCAAAATCTCATCTGACCAGTTTATTAGAATTCTTTGAGAAGAAAACTATATAGGGAGATAAAGGGTGACTTTCACAAAAAGCCTTTGTCAAGTTTCTATCCTAAAGCCTATTAATAAAATTGATTCATTATAGAATTGGGCAGAGGTGGGTGGTGAGTGGGAGGGAGTCTATTTTTGCATGGATAGAGAACTGGCTTAGAGACAAGAAAGAGAGGGTGGGGATAAATGGGTGCTTTTTCAAATGGAGAACTAGGGTTCCCCAGGAGTTGGTGCTGAGTTTGGTCTTATATACCCAATGCACATGTATTGAGTGCCTAGTGTGTGCAGTTCCTGCAGTAAGTATTGGGGATAACCCCCAAACCAGACTTAGTTCCCCTCCTGGAGGAGCTCAAGGAAAGAGGTGCTCAGTGACATCTCCAAGGTTTCAGAAGACAGGAAGCTCCTGAGGGGCTGAAATGCCAAGACATTGGAGATAAAGCTGAAGAAGGTGGCTGGGAAAGGGGAAAGAGCCCCAGGCAGCAATTAGAAGTTTCGAGCTCTCGGACCAGCTCTGTCACTGACTCGCTGTGTGACCCTGGGCAAGGCCCTTCCCTCTCTGGGTCTCAGTTTTCTCTCCTATCTATACAAGGAAGGAATTGGACTAGATGCTCTGTAAGGGTGTGGTGTTCTGGATGGAGGACAATGATTTGAAATAGAACTTGGTTATGAGAAAGTCTCTCTTTCCTGTGGCCAACATGTCTCCTTCTGTCCCTGCACTGAGATGGGGGACCACTCTCTCTCTCTGTCTCTCTCATTTGTGAACAGTGAGGATGAGGCAGAGAGCCATGAGGTCTGTGATGCTGGGGCTCAGAGCCCAGCCTGGAATCCCTCAGTGGCATTCATTGCGAGTGACTCAGCATCATAAATAGCTCCCATCTGGATGAGCAACGATATCTATAGCGATCGCGATCTCTATATCCACACACCTCTCTCTGTGCAAATATGTGGCTCACTGTATGCTAAATACGAGGTGGCCTGGAGACGTTCCTCCTCTTAAAAGACTATTTGGTATGAAACTCAAGACTGTTTATTTAAAGAAACAAGTTTACAACTATGCACATTGGATTACTGGTAGTGGGTGGTGGGGAAGAGGCGATGTGGATGAAGGGCTGCTGGGTGTGATCCACGCTTGGGGGCCACCCGACAGAGAGGCTGAGGCCAACCACTCCACCTTTATCCTTCTGTCTGCAGCAGGAGGGGTAGTGGACACCACACATGAGATGCTTGAAATCCTGGGGTGGGGGTGTAGGGATTGGTATAGTGTTGAGCTCATCAAAGCAGAAAGCCACAGTTAGCAGAAAAAAACATAGGAACTGGGGTAACAGGAGAGCCAGATTCCAGCCTGCTCTGCCCTGCCATTGATCTTGGTCAGTTCATTAATTCATCATTCATTCATCAAGCATGTAGCAAGCACAGACAATATGCACAGGCCATATGGGGATAACAGACAAGAAAATGTAGGTTGGAATTCAGGCTTAGCCACCTGCCAGCTGTAAGTGCTTTCCCCTCTCTGTGCGTCTGTCTCCTCATCTGTAAATTGGGGATAATACCCCCTAAGGTTTTTTTGGGGGGAGCATCATGGAAGGAGATAATGCACAAGAAAGTGTTTCTCTGTTGTAAACAACTCTGAAAATGCAAGCTAGCACCATTCCACCATATTGCCCAGTTGATTCAGCTCCTTTCTAATTAGGAGTGGTCTTGGTGATCACAGAGGGGAAATGTCATCATGACCCCTTCACTGGGGCCCCAGGAGTGGGGAGGCCTGAACACCATCCATGGAATGACCCTGGACAGTACTCTTACCTTTGCTTCGTGGCTGAGCTGAGATGTAGGGGCCTTCAGTCAATGAGCAGAGCAGGTAGCATGCCAGAGATGCACAGATCCCTGGAAGAGAAGAGAGGGTGTTGAGGGGTAAAGGGAGAGGACTTTTGGGGTGGTTGGCTTTCTGAATGGGCACTGAACCCCAGGCCCCACTAAAGACATACTCTTGCTTCTCCTGAGGCCACTACTGATCCCCTGGGTTTCATCAAGGGGCTGGGCAAGATGGGACTCTACCTGGCATCAGACCCAACCCCGGGCCCCACCTCACCTACTCCCCTGACACCAGTTGCCCATCTCGGTCACTGGTTCAGGCAACTCTTGTATGGTACCACTGACCACACTGCTTTCTGGCTTAAATGTGATCTCTGACTATGTCAATGGATGGGATTTACTGTCAGTCATACTTGGGTTTGAATTCTGGCTTTGGGAAAATCCATTACGTCTCCCCAAGCCTCAGTTTCCTTATGTATAAAATGGGGCTACTAACTGCACCAACCCCCTACATTAAATGCCGTATAAATGCTGGTTGTAATTACTGTTGTCAGTGTTGACTAAAAATATCTGGGAAGATACCTATTACATTGCAGACCCTCAAATTTTAGTTACCTGCCTCTGCTTTCTCCTAGGAGGCACCAAGCATTCAAGGGTACATTCCATGACTGTATCCCGAGCCTTGCACAAGTCCTGACAGAAAGTGGGCACCCATTAGACATTTGTTGACTGAGCGGTGCTCAGCAAGTTTGCTAGGTCTGCTCTCACAAAGCTAGGGCTAGTGAAGTTGATGTTGTCCCATTTTACAGACGAGAACACAGGCACACAGAGGGGAGGCCATTCTGCTCCACCTCCCACCAGGGGAGCCTGTGGAGCCAGATCAGAACCCTCAGTCCCCACTCTGCCCCCTGCTGCAGTCAGGGCCTCTCCTGGCCGGGCACCAAAGCCTCGGCAACTTCAGGGGCCTGTGTACAACCTGGTGCCACCTCCTCGACTGTTTTCCCCCTCCCGTAACCACAATCCTGCTGTGACTCAAGAAAGGGGAGATTCTTGTCGTTTCCAGAGGTGGGGACTGAGGATTTGCCCTGGATGATAGACACAGTATAGGTAAAGCAGGGACTCCAACAATCAGCCCACTCAAGCCCCTTTCTGTGACCGGTCGTCTTCTGGGACCACCTGGGACCACAGTACCTAGCCCTTTGGCCTCCACTGCTCCAAGGCATTGCTGCCTCCCGACACAATGTCCTCCACCCCCAATCCCACCTCTAGAGTAGGAGCTCAGCGAGGCAGGGCCCCGCTGATTCCCAGGCCTGGCACTTAGCGGGACTTGACAAATATCTGGTGGGTGAGTGAATGAATGAGTAAATAGTGGCTGAATGGCTGTGTCAGGCCATGTTCTAAAGCTGGGGACACCGCAGGGAAAAGGACAAGCATGCTCCGGCTCTCAGAGCTGAATTTAAAACGAGCAACTGGATTAGAAACAGGGCAGATGTTACTGTTTTCTGACTGGCTAGGCGGGGAAGTGGGCCCCCTGACTGCCCACGGAGCATCTTAGAGCAAAGAGTGACCTCCCTGGCCTCAGGCAGGGCCACAGGCACGCCAGGTGGGGAGGCCGACCTTTAGAAGGCCAGGAGGAGAACGGTGGCACAATTAAGTATTGAATGTCTACCTACTGCTAAGTTGCAAAACAGCTGGCACATTCCTGGCCCAGAGTAGATACTCTTTTGTGCAGTGAATGAACCCGTTTGTTCAATGCCTGGGCAGAGAGTATGTCAGGATGACTCAGGTCTAGTGGGCTGGTGGGAATCAAGGGTGCTGACGATCAGAATGATGATGATGTACACTTGAACGGGGCTTCACTGTTCTCGGAGCCCTTTTGCACAGCGGTTACTATTCTCCCGGCGCAGGTGACGGATACACTGAGCGTGCACGTGTTAGCGAGCACGCCGGGCTGGGCACGGGCGGCACTGACATAAACAACAGGGCAACGGCCGCACTTTTGCTGTATCTGTGATGTACCAAGCCCTTCACATCCACGATCTCTAATACTCCCATTAGCCTGGCAAGGCCAAGGTCACAATCCCCATCACACAGAGGAGGGCACAGAGGCTCAGAGAAGTCTTGATCTTGCACAGTTGGAACCTGGGTCTTGCTCTAGGAGTGAGATGTAAAAAAGCCCACAGTCTAATGGGGACACAAACAGGAAGAGGATAGTTAACACACAAGGTGACATCCCCGGAAATGCAGGCTCGTCAGAGGTGCCTCACTGCCAGAGGCCTCAGGGAGGGCTTCCCTGAGAAGGTGAGTCTGAAGCTGAGGCTTAGAGGACAGAGGAGCAGGAAAGGCTTTGCAGGCAGAAAGAACAGCATCTGCAAAGGTGTGAGAGAGCATGGTCCCACTTGGAGGAATTTGGCTTGGCTATATCCTTGGGGACAAGATGAAGCTGGGAGGTTGTCGGGGTCAGTTATGAGGAGCTTTAGGGGACATGGACTTACCCAGAGGGTGATGGAGAGCCACTGCAGGGCTCAGCTTGTGCCCTAGGGAGCTCCTCCTGAGGGCAGGGTCTGGATTGGGGGGATAGGTAGCAGGACCTGTGCTTGATGAGGTCTGGGGTTAGAGGGAGAAGTAGACTCTGCCTCGCTGGGTGCGGTGCATAGAGGTGGAAGGTCTGCGAGGACTCAACTCTCCCATTGGCTGACCTACCCCGCTGAGTTAGAGGTCCTCCTCCGGGCCCCAGTGAGGAGCCTGTCCTGACGACAGGTCCTCATCTTTACCCCAGGCTCAGCAAAGCCCTCTTCTGCCACCCTGACTGCCTCCCGAATTGTGTCCTAGCAACCTCACAGCTCTCACCTTGGCAACACCAGCTTCTACACTACCTTCCTCTGATTAGGCCTGGAAAGGAAGGCAGTAATGGGATGCCTACTGTCCAGCAGACATGCCCAGGGAACCAGCCAGGGCCGCCACAGTGGTGCCACTGGCTTCATCAGGTGGAGCCTGGCCATTCAGATTCAGGAGGTGGGTCTGGACACAGGACGGGACTCTGGACAAGAACCCTTGTGAGCTGGCTTCTGACCCAGGGCTGTTGCTCTGTCTGAGTGACCTTGGACAAGTCTCTTCCTCTCCCTGGGCCTCAGGTTTCCCTTCTGTAAAATAAGGGGGTTGAATAACACTATCTCTAGAGCATAATATTATCTTATTCCATTTTTAACCTTTCCCATGGTTATTGTTAGATGCTCTGTTGCTGGCACAGATTTTGGTTTCAGACCCTAGGGGTTTACATCCTGGTTTGCTTAGCCAAATCACTACCTCTCTGAGCCTTGATTTTTTTCCTCTGTAAAATGAATATATTTCATGCTATGTTACCCAGGGAGTTATAAGAGTCTGTTTGAAACGGTATAGATGAAAGTGCTTTATAAATGGCAAAGAGCTATACAAATGTTATCTATTTCATCATATGGGCTGTACTCAGTAACCATTACTGAACCCCCTCCACCCCTCTCACCACCAGCAACAATCGCAAGCAATTTTATTGAACACTTACTACGTGCCGAGCTTTGTGCTGAGGTTTTACCTCATATTATCTCATTTTATTTTCACAGCAACCGTATAAGGTATTTGCTATTATTTTTCCCATTTTCCGGATAAAGAATGGAGGACCTAAATGGTTTTGTATAAGAGCCCAGCCAGAACTCCCTGGCTTTACAACTTGACCGTTTAAAATGTACTGAGTTGGCCACCTCGGGATCTCTTCTCCCTTCTTGGGTTTTTCCTCTTGCCTGAAGTCAGGATCTAAATCAGGGGTGTGGGAGCAAAGGGGCAGCGCTATCATTTATTGAGCATCTTCAAAGTGCCAAGAATTGGCCAGCTTCTCAGGGCTTTTACATGCTTGCAATCCCTTGGGGTCTCATTAAAATGCAAATTCGATTCAGGGGTCTGCCCTGCGGCTAAGGTTCCGCATTCATAACAAGTCCTAGGAGACGCTGATGTTGCTGGTCCAGGGACCACACTTGGGAGTAGCAGGTGCTAGAGGGCTACAAATCTTATCTATGACTCTTGGGGACCAGGTCTTCTTAGCCTGGGGTCACAGATGGGGCAGATGAGACTTGAGAGGCACTGAGACTCACTCAGGGTCCCAGAGCATACAAGGGGTGAGTTTGAACTTAGGTCCACTTGGGGTACGTGGCTCCAGGGCTGCCTGCCAAGCCGACACCTCCTGGCTGTGGGTCCCCGCTTGGGTTCTTCTGTCCCCACAGCCGGGATGGAGTGTGGTCTCTGAGGCGCCTACTGGGGACTGTTCTTACTTTCAGTTTGTCATGAGCCGTCCCATTCTGGATGCTGGCTTCCGGTGGGAACAGGGCCCCGGCCCAGGAAGTGTTCCTGCAGTTGAGCGAACATCTCTGGGTCAGGATTAGATCCTGCACGTGTCTGATTCACCCCATTTGTCTTACCCCCGAGCTGGCTCTTTTAGAATCCTGTCCTCATTTAACATTTTAATATTTTCTTCATTATGGATTCTTTGGCTCCAATTTTGTTTATAAAAAATACCGCACAACATGTTATTTATCTTGACGGCTGCATTTTTTGGCACGCTTCTACATTTTGCACCTGATGCAGGTGCCTCTCTCCCTCGCCTCACCCCCATCCAGCGGCCTTATGTCTTCTCCCTCCCCTCACTGCCTCATAGCATTAGGGATGCCGCCTGCAAGGTACGGGGCAGTGCCCACCCAGCAGCCAGCCAGCCGACCGATGTCATTTATTTCCCAGCAGGGGAACCCATCACTTTTTTGCCCTTTGGCTGACTGCTCTAGAGATGGCAGCAGGAACCGTAGGCCTAAAGGGGTCCAGGTGATCACTTTGATGTGGGCTTTGCCCCAGCAGGCCCCGTACCGGTGATGAGATGGAGGAGAAGACTCTTACTACGATTTAGATGATGCCACCCCTCTGCTTCACCCAGTCGTCAAGGCCCTGCCTGCTCTGGCCCGGTTCACCCTCTCTGCCCTTATCTCTACCACCCTTTCCCTTGCTGGCTCGACTTCCGTCATGCACCTTTGTCAAGCTTCTTCCTACGTCAGGGACCTTTGCACTTGTCCATAGCCAGCTGCTTCTCCTTGTCCAGATGTCAGCTTTGATGCCTGTTCCTTCAAGCCCTGCCTGCCTTATGTAAACAGCCCAACAGCCCCTGCCTCCTTGACACACCCCTCTCTTATTTCCTTCCTAGCACTTATATAACTTGGTGAAATGATTTTATTGTTGACTTGCTTCTTTTCTGTCTCTCGAAAGAACGTGAGCTCAGGGACAGCCTGGACCTTATCTTGTCTGTCTTATTCTTCGTTGTCTTTCCAGCTCCTCCAACAGCTACTGGCCCATCACAGGTGCTCAGTGAGTATTGAGGAACTGGTGAGCCATACCCTGGGCTTCAGTTTCCACATTTGTGAAATGGGATTACAACCCGAACCCCACATGGTCAGAATCAAAAACAAATGACCCAGTGGGGCCAGCGGTATATCCCCATTTTTTAGATGATGGAACTTGAAGCTCAGAGAAATGATGGGACTTGCCCAAAGTCACCGGCAGGATGTGCTGGGGCTGGGGCTCTCTCCAGGATGCGCCGGGCCCCACGCCCTGCCTGGAGCAGGCAGGCATTCACGAATGGATAGCTGCATCCGAGTTCCTCTGAGTGTCCTGCCATCTGCTGCTTGAACTGCAAGACCCTCCTGCCCACCAGGCTGTCACAGCTTTCGTGACGAGTCAGAGACAGGAATTCTAATGGCTGTTTTTCTGGTGGAACACAAAGGCCTGCCTCTTGCAAATGTAGAGATGCATTTTCTCCGCAGTGGCAATTACCACACTGGATGTCTGGGGAACGCTTTTCATCTTCCAGGCACTTCACCAAGATTAACTTCTGAACCTATGCAGCAATGCTCGTTGTAGCTTGAGTAGGTGTCTGGGGCAGCGTGGGCGCAGTGTCTTCGGTCACAGGAGGACCTGGGGTTCAGAGGGCTGGAGGCCCCCAGGTCAACATCTCTAGGAGTTTGGTCTGTTTTCTCGAGAGCAGCTTCTCCACGATCCAAAACGCATTGACCTTCTTGGGAATCCAAGCTTCTGACTTTCCCTGCGTGATTGTATTTAGTCGTGTGCTCCACAAACACTTACTGTGAGTTACCGAGGCCTCCTTCTAACCCTGAGAATGAACTGGGGAACAAAATATGTACTGTCCTTCCCTTGCTATGATATTGAATCAGTCATGGAGACCGAGGACAGCATCCCTCCTATAACTGGCTGTGTGACTGTGGGATAGGTCCCTTTCCCTCTCAAGGCCTTTGGGCTTTAGCTTATTCTCCTCCCCACGATCCCCTGCTTAAAGTCCTTTAATGGCTCCTTGTTGCATACAGAAGAAGGTGAGCATGCCTGGCCTGGTCTTCAAGGTCCCTCAGAGCTGGGCTCCTACTAGACCTTTTCCACCAGAGGCTCCTGCTCTCGGACGTGCTCCATGTTTATTTATTCATATGTCACTTTCTAGGTGCTTTCCAGGCACTGTCTAAGTGCTTCCCAAATTTAACTTGGCTAACCCTCACAGAAATCCCTTGAAATTAGTATTGTGATTCTCATCGTCTCCACTTCAAGATGAGGACATCGAGACACAGAGTAGTTAAGTAACTTGTGGAAGTGCACACAGCTACTGAATGGCAGGGTTGGATTTGAACCCGGACAGTCCGGCTCCCATTTCAGGCACTCTGTTGCTGGTAAGTTGCCTTTCTTGTCCTGGGCACCAGCCCTACCCTCTCCTTTTCTAAGTGCAATCCAACAGCCATGGCCCACTTCCACAAACCCCTGCCCAGTGCCATCCCAGACTGAATGAGTTCTTCTTGGCTCTGTGTTCCCGTAATGCCTTGCACATCCCTCCCCATGGCCGCCCTTCCCGCAGGGTTCTGCATTCTGGTTTCATGTCCTGTCTCCTCTGCTGGATGCTGAGCATCTCAAGGGGTGAAGCTGTGTCTCACCTTCTCTCTGCCTGCTCGATGCCCAGCCCAGCATACTTGTATCACCCATTCCTCAATGCAGTAACCAGAGGTATCTTTTTAAAGCAAAAGCAGTTTTTTATCACGCTCCTGCTTAAAATCATCCAGTGATAATCCACTGAATTTAGAATAAAATCCCAAATCCTGACCATGGCTTAGAAGACTCTGCATGATGGACTGGTCCCTGCCCCCTCTCCACCCTCATCTACACTGGCCCTCTGCCTGTCCCAAAGAGTCCAGGCTCACATTTAGGGCCTCTTCCAGAGCTCTTTCCTGAGCCTGGAATGTTTGGCCCCATATCCTCATGTGATTGACTTCTTATTATTTGGGCCTTAGTTTCATGTTTGCCATTTCAGACAGACCTTCCCTATCTGTCCTTCTGTATGCTTAAAGTCTTCACACTTACTTTTTAATTGTTATTAATGACTGTGTCTACTGCAAGTTTATAAGCCCCATGGAAGCAGGGATCTGAGGTGTCTTGTTCAGTACCTGTAACCATGCCTGACAAGAATAGCCACTCAAAGAGTAAATGTTGGAGGAAGTATAAATGCTTATCTGTTGAAATTCACCTAGGCCCAGATAATATAATACAGGTTTCCCCTGCTATTTGAAAGTGGAGCATTCTTATGAAACCTTTTTAAAACCCAAATGGTGTAAAGCAAAGAAGCAATTATCTTTCTGTAAAAGTGAAATCCTTTCAAATTCTTTTGGCTAGTGAAAACAGGTACTAACATAGGTCTTCCATAAAAGTGATATGACATAAAGTGAACTTTCAGAGAGTGTGGAAAAACCTGTATTAATAATATAATATAGTATAATATAATATAATATAATATAATGCAATATATATAATGATATATATAATATAATATAATATAATATAATATAATATAATATAATATATCTGAACTGGTCTCACCTCAGGCTAAAAGCTGGGATAATTTCATAAGCTGAAATTCACTATCTTTATCACTTTGCCTGCAATCATACTCCCAGACATAAGGCAATTTTATTGACCATTCTCTGCTGACTTCCTTCACGAGGGATGCTTAGAACTCCTTACATGTGCCTTAATTGTCCACCTAAGACTCAGGGAAACTTGTGAGATACTGCCTTCCCCATTTGCAGGCAGGGACATCCCTGAAAGCAAAATGCTGACTTGTGAAGTGCCCAGAGCCTGATGGGAGCACACATACCCGTCACATCCATCACATTTCATCAGTAACAAGAGAGACTTCATGCTCCAGAAAAGGCACAAGAATTCTGCGTCCTGCCAGGACTTGGGCCAAACACTGCTCATATCTCAGAGAAATGGCGGTCTGTCGCTAAGAGGAATGTGCAGCCCAGTTGGGGGCAGATGGAAAAGAGACTTCATATTCATCTGGTTAAGACAGGCAGGATGAGCAAAAATGCAGAAATAAGGTTTGGGTGTCTGACTGCAGAAATGTGTTAATGAGAACCAAGGGGAGAGACAGGAGATGCACGCAGTGGCCAGAATATAGATACCACCATTGTAGACTTTCTGTGAAAGGATATGGAAGGGCAATGAGTCAAGGTATCTCAAAGACCAACTGCCACACATTGTCATCCTCTTGAGAACCAGGAAGGACATTTCTTGCCCCACTTTCCCTCCTCCTTCCAGCCTCTTTGAGCTCTGGAAGGAAATGGCATCCCAGTTTAGGGGCTGAGAAACTCTAAGACCTAATCTTCTAGGCAGAATGGTGAACTGACAAAACTCTGGATTATGAGTTCAAAGGTCTTGGCTGTGGTCTCAGCACTGTGGAGCTTTGGGCAAACTCCTTCCTATCTCTGGACCCTTGTCTTTCTCATCTGTAAAAAGTGGCCTGTTGGGTTTGATGATTTCCAAATCCAGGATTTCCATGACCTTCAAGCCTTCTGTCCTTATAAGCTTATAGTTTCAGATTACTTTGAAAGAGAAGCTCTCACTTTTGTCTTTTTCTTTATGGGCTCAATTTGTCTTTTGACTATTGTCTTGCAATAGTACTGGCCTCTAGTCACAGTGTAGGCAGTGGAGATAAACATTCTGGCTTTGTAAAATCTGTTGAGGGCTGATGTACCCTCCATTTTTTTTCTGAAATAGTTTCTCTAATGCACACTGGCTTATCATCTTAGGGTGGATCTCTCGCAACCACTTTTCTGCTAAGGACAGGGAATGTTCAGAACAGATTGAGGAATGAAAGTCAGAGTTTGAGGTAGAGACTTCTAAGGTAGAACAACATTTGAATGCAGGTGTTGTTGTTGATGGTAAATCCTTCTGCACTAAGTGATATGATGTCTTGGGTTTGCTTCAAGATATGTCTCTCTCTCCCTCTGTGTGTGTGTGTGTGGTGTGTGTTGTGTGTGGTCTGAGTGTGATGAGAGTGGGCATGGGTAAAGATGAAACAAATTGGCCACCGTTGAATGCTGGATGACGGGTATGTGGGGGTTTATTATAACTATTCTTTCTATTTTTTAAAATATCATTGAAATATTTCATCACAGAAGAAGGGCCCTTTGGAGACTGGCTTCAGCTTTTCTCTCTACTCTCATTTCACACTCCCCATCTTAAGGACTTTCTGGCGCAGTGACATCACCCTGGTGGCTCTGATCTCACACCTCTTGGCCTTTACACACAGTTGCAAGTGTCTGAGGTACCTTTCCTCTCCTTTCCCCACAGCTCATCAACTCCTGCCTCTGAGATCCTATATAGCCTTGTGTACTCACCTTGGTATAGCACTTATCACATCATATTGCAACTGTTTTCTGCTTCCTTTGCTGCTCTGTGTCCTCCTCAGGACACGTCTCTGTCTCCCCAGTGCACAGCCAGTGCACATAAGAAGTCTTCAGCGTATGTTTACAGAGGGAATAGTAGCAGAAAGGATAGCTCATTTTTGAGTACTTATTATGTGCCAGGCACTTCCCTAAGCTTATTATATAGGGTATTTCATTAAATCCTCACCACAAGTGGGTACTATTAACCTGTCTTATCAGAAGGTCACTCTCCCAAGGTCACATGCTAGTAAGTGACAGAGCTGAGATTTGGACTCAGAATGAAACAACTCTGCTCTTCTCCTGGCATCTGGGGTTTTAAAACACTTCCCCATGAATGTTATACAACAGGCCCAGGATTTGGGAGCTCGGGCTTTAGGCCCAATTCTACTTAATTGCTAAGTGACCTTGGGCAAATCACCTCTGCCCCCTATACCGGGACTCCCGGGTCTCTGGTTGAGACTACCCGGGATTGAGAGGGTCACGTGAGGCAAGGGCCCTCCCAGCTTCAGCTCACAGAGAAAAGGTTTCCTCTTCCACATTTGGTTTTCTCCCGCTGAACTGGCTTCTCTGTTTGGGAACCTCCCAGCTTCTCATGTTCCTTCAACCTCTTTTCTTACTACTGCAGCCTCCCAGAGCCAAGCCTAGTTCACAACCTGCTGCTTCTGGGGTCTCTCCCTTCCCCCATTCGTTCCTCTCCGGCATCACTCCGGAGGTGGGGAGCGGAGTAGCTGCCCAGTTCGTGAGGCTTCCCCGCGGTTTCCTCGGCCCCCTCCCCCCACGGAAACTCAGCCTCACACTTTCTAGGGATGTTCCAGGGACAGCCTGAGTCAGTGATTGCAGCTGTCAGCCTCGGGTAATCTGTGTTAGGCTCTCTGAAGGAAGTCCATGGTCCTGAGTTAGGGTGGAAGTGGGGGTCTGGAGGGAAGAAGGGGCAGCGCACTCCTCCCTTCTAGCCTAGGCCCAGCCGCCCACTGGAGTCCTGGACCCTTCTGTGCCTGTCTCTCCTTCCACCCTCTTTCCGACTTCCAACTGGACCCGCCATTGCACGGCCAGGCCTTGGTGAACTGCAGACCCAAGCCAGAGACCGCGCGATTGTGACTGAGCTCCCCTCCCCAGCTCGCCCCAGACACTGCTCTGGGGAAGCCGAAATCCCCGATCGATGCAACCACCCACCCGCAAGGAACGCGGGAGGCCCCAGCCCCTCGGCTTTGTTCGCGGCTCGCCAGGAAGCAGGCGGCCGGTAAGAGCTGTCTGCCACCGCGGTGTTGACGCGGGGAGCGGAGTCCACGGGGACGAGGGACTGTCCTCGGAGGCCGTGGCACTGAACCCGGACCCAACGAGGAGAGGAGCCGGCGGATGGCCGTTGTAGGCAGGTGCAGTGCTGACCTGAGGAGAGGACCCAGCTGGGCGAGGGGAGCTGTCCCCGAGGTGGTGCTGAAGCGAGAAGGGGCCCGTGGCTCCCTCCGCCTCTCCCCGGAAAGAGCCGTGGCGGCTGAGAGCTACCGGGAGAAGGAAAGAGGACCGGAGGGAAGCCACCCTCAGGGAGCTCGCCGGCGCGGGGGCCTATGGCTAGTGTCTCTCCGGCGAACCTGCCTCCAGCGGAGGAGGTGGCGGCTCAGCAGCAGAGAGCGAGCGTGCGTTCTACGAACCTGTTGGAGGCTGCAGCTCCTCCGCGGCCGACCAGGGCGCCCGGGACCGAGATTCTGGCGCGCGTCCTCTCCTTCCCCTTCCTGCACTCCTCCGCGGAGGCGCTCCCTCCTGCCTGGGCTAGCACATGTGCACACCGGGGGCGCCCAGCCCCTCTTCGGTCCGCCCCGAGTGTCAGCCGAGCTGCAGGGCACAAAGCCGAGAGGCCTCCCCCAAGGGCAGACCCGCTCCAGGGAGACCCAAGCTTCCTGAGATAGGAGGCGGGGGCTGGCGACGGGGACCAGAGAGGGCGCCAGCAGTGAAATCAAGAGGGAGACATGGGGGGAGCTCTCCATAGAGTCAGTTCTGCCCTGAAGTTTGGGAACATAGGGTTCTGTCACTTAGAGAACAAAGGGCTTCCTGCCTTGGAAGTCTCTCTTCCCTGCCCCCCTTTTCTGTGACCAGTTAACCAAAGGCAGGTTTTGTACTTGCTCTGTTGAAGTACCTGTAGTACCATGTCCTAGAGAGGGCTTTCCAAGCCTTCCATATGTACACCGCATTCATAAAAAATACAAACTCTTTGGTGTGGTACTGAAGATCCTTCACCAGGAAGACCCAGGCTGCCTTTCCAGCTGTTTCCAAAAGGACAGAAAATCACTTATTCTGAACAGGTTCACCCCAGTGCCTTATCATCTGCTGCTCCCTGGGGCTGGAACATTTTTCCCCCTTACTACTTACACTTATTTGTAAGTTAAGTGTCCTCATTCTCAGTGAGAACTTCCCTGATTCCTAAGGCACAGTCACTCCCTCCTTAATCTCCCTCAGCCTTTACATCTCTCTAGGAGACTTCTTATCATATTGTATTTAATTACTTAGGCATCTATATTCTCAGTTACCAGGCTCATAAAAACTGGTTCCATATTTATTTTTCTTTGTATCTCCAGCTCCTAGCACAATGGCTGACATACAAGAGATGTTGAATTGTGTCTGCTGAATATATGCACACGTGAGAGGCAGAGGTCAAAGTAACTTCCTTTCCTTCAGTGTTCATTTGATTTCTCCCAATCTCATCTCTCTCTCCCTCTCCCCACTCCCATGTCTCTTTTAATCACAGCCTGTAAACCTCACGTGGGAGCATCTCTGTCTAACCCTCCTGCCTCATCACTACCAACTCTCATCCTGACTTAGTAATTCCATCTGCGTAACCACCATTTTGTACCAAGTGCTTAATTTTTTTTCCCCCTGTTTCTCTACTTAGGACTCTTTTAACCTTGGTCTTTACATGGCTAAATCCTTCTTGTCTCTTGGATTTTGGCTCAAATGTCAGCTCCTGAAAAGACCTTTGGCCACCCTATATAATATTTGCTCCCCCAATTACTCTGTAACATTATCTACTTCTTTTTGTTTAGTAATTACTACTCTCTGAAATGGTTTTATTTATGGATTTATTTGGTTATCATTGGCTTTCCCTCAACTAAAATTAAAACTCTACTGGGGCAAGGATCATGTCTGTCTTGCTTGCTGCAGTATTCTCAGTGGCTGGTATCCTGAGAGGAGCTTACCTCACACCAGGGCATCTATAGTCCCTCTCTCCCTGGAAAGGCTGGAGCTATTATGCAGGTCATTGTGGGATTTACTATTAGATATACACCAAGTAAGAATGTTTGAGGAAAAAGGGTCACACTGATATTCTATGGGATGAAAAAGAAGAGGAAATGGAGGGCCACAGGTATGTGGCTGTGACATGACAGCCCCTTCTCACCCTGGATGGAATGGCCATAACGACGACAACTCACTTCACAACATGCGAAACACTTTCACATCCATAATCTCATTTGGTATTCACTGAAAACCTCTGAGGCCAAAAGAGGCAGGCCGACTTGACCAAGATCACACAGCTTGCAAGTGGTGATGCTATTCTCAGAACTGTGCTACGTGCTGGGCATCTAGAACTAAGACATGCCTCCTGCCCTCCAGGGCTCACATTAGTGAGAGACACAGGTGCATAAACAATGGATTATAGTACAATTTGATGAATACTCAGCAATGATTCTCAACCTGGAGATGGGTAGGGTGGGGAAGAAATGGATAGGCTGCCAGGGTCAGAATAAACCAAAATTCTTTCAATAACCATTACAATTTGTACACTTCCCAGGTGTCAGGTGCTGTACTAAGTGTTTACATACTTTGTCTTGACCGATCATTCCTTCCTATTTCTATTCCCACTTTGTGGAGTTAACAGAACCTTGAGAAGGTTAAGTAACCTGGGCAAGGTCATGAGGCTGATAAACAGCTAAGGTTGGGCTTAATCTGAGTTTGTTTGACTTGAACCCTGAATTCTAGCCATTAATGCACCCCAAACATACTGAATCCAGATGGCTGGTGAGCAGGGTTGGCACAAGATTTGAAGGTGATTCTTAGGTTATTCTGTTGTATCTTAACCTCTACTGAGAAACAACCATACGGAGAGTGCTGCAAAAAGGAGAAGAGGGAGAGATAAACCTGCATGGAGGGAGGAGTTGCAAGAGGTTGGAACTGGATCTTGAAGGATTAAGTGGGAGTTTGTAGGCAGACAGCAGGTGAAGAGTATTTCAGGACAGAAAAAAAATGGAATATTCAAGGGCCTCGGGGTGTGGAAATAAAGGGACTCTCAGTGGTTTGGTGAGTATGGAGTATGAGACTGAGGTAAGGGATGGGGGCTAGGAAATGAGGCTGGAATCCAGTTTGGACTTGGCTTATGCCTTTATCCTACAGGCAGCAGACAGCCACGTGAAAGGCAAGAGCTCTGTTTTAACAGCTGCTATCATACCTTGATTATCCTACAGTAGCAACATTGGACCAGTGCTTACAATTTGTAAAGTGCTTTCTAGTAACAGAAATATCACTCTGGAGTGATGTGGACCTGAAGCTCCACGAGGGCATCATACCTATGGGTTTGTTCTCATTGTTCCCCTAGCACCCAGCAATGACCACGGATGTAGGTGCTAAGGAAGTATTTGTGGAAGAGGAAGAAATTGGAGGAGTTCAGTTTAGAGGCTGCTGCAATAATTCAAATAAGAGAGGGGCACCTGGGTAGCTCATTGGTTGAGCGTTCTACTCTTGATTTTGGCTCAGGTCATGGTTCATGGGTTCGAGTCCCACGTTGGGCTCTGCGCTGGCACTGCAACGCCTTCTTGGGATTCTGTCTCTCCCCTTCTCTCTCTGCCCCTTCTGCACTCTCTCAAAAAAAAAAAAAGAAACAACTAAAAAAAATAATTCAAATAAGAGAGAAGTGATGAGAAGTATAACTTAATCCAAGAGTGCAGAATTCTTGACTACTGACTCTGGAAAGTAAAACCTTATTGCCCTCTACCTTGGAGCACCTTGGGGAAGCTGGAATTTAGCCCTCCAAAATGGTTGCTAAATAATTGCAACAATTTTCTTCTCCAACGTAAAGAAAAGCGTATTGGCCCCCAGGTGGCCAACACCCATCCAAGCCAGGATTTCCTCTGTTGTATGCACTTTATGTCTTTTGGCTCTTGGAGGTTTTGTCCCGATGGTCTCTATTATGTGGCAATAACATTATATGCCGTCATTTGTTTCAGTGTTTTAAAGCTCTTGACATATATTAACCCTATGAGGAGGGTATGATTCTTATCCCCACTTTACAGATATAGAAAAGAGAAGAGACTTGCTGAAGGTTGCATGCTGACAGAGGCAGGTTTAAATCTGGCTGTTTGACTTGAGTCTGCAGGCTCCAACACTTTATCTGACTGTCTCCTGGGTACCGTCTTCCCATTCTGTTTCCTCCTAGACCTGTGTAAAGCCTGGATAAATAATTTCATTTCTGAGAGCCTCAGCTTCCTTTTCTGTAAAATGGGGATAAAAAATAGGTACAAGGAAGGTTCCTGGGTGAAATAAATGAGGTAACATATGAAAGTATATCAATGGTGCTGATTCCTTTCCTGGTCTTCCTCATGTGGGCGATTGGTTCCACATCTGCCTAGACACTGGGGCCACAAACCCAGGGGGCAGTATAGAATTCCTTCCTTTCTCTCAGCATCCAATCCGTCAGCAAATCATTTAAGCTCTTCCACCAAATACATCCTAACTTAGTCTACTTCTCTCCCTCTCCCCCACATTCCTCCCTTCCATGCCATCATGATCTCCTGCCTGGACTGCTGTTAAGTTTCTTAAGTGGTCTCTCTGGTTTCATCTTGCTTCTCAAAGTGATTTTTAACCTATATATCTTATAAAGAAAGAGCACAAGTCCTATAAACAGTTTAATTAATTATCACAAAATGAGCACAATTGTGCAACCAGCACCCAGATAGTAAAATGGAACAGTATGAGTCCTCATCATGGCACCCCAGTTGCTACCCCCTTACTCCTCCTCAGAGGTAACACAGTTTTGACTTCTGACACTACAGATTAATGCTACTGATTTACGAAATCATGGAGTATGTATGCTTTTGTGTGTGGCTTCTTTTGCTGATATCGCATTTGTGAGATTCATTCATGTTGTTGCCTGTGTCAGCAATGTCTTACTTTTTATTACTGTGTAGTATTCCACTCTATGACTGGATCTCAGTGTTTTGATGATTTTTGGGTTGTTTCCAAATTTGTATAGATCTTTTGATACATATGGGTAAGGGTTTTTGTTGGGTGTATTCTAGGAATGGAAATAAACGGGTAAAGTGTGCATATATACAGCTTTAGTAGACACTTTCAAACAGTTCTCTGAAGTGGAGGAATACCAATTTGCACTCCCATAAGCTGGATATGAGAGTTCTGTTTTTCTACATCCTCACCAACATTTGGTATGGTCAATCTATTTTACTTTTAGTCATTCTCTGTATGTAGAGGTTTAACTTGAATTTATCTGATGACTAATGAAGTACTTTTCCACATGTTTAATGACTATTTGGAAAACTTTTTGTGAAGCGCTTACTTCTGTCTTTTGTCAATTCTTTTATTCTGATATGTTGCTTTTTTATTGATTTGTAGGAGCTCTTTGTATGTTCTGGGTAGGAATCCCTTGAAGCCATATAGATTGTAAATATCTTCCCCCAGGCTGCGGCTTACCCTTTCCCTTTGTTGTTGGTGTCTTTTGATGAACAGAAGTTGCTACTTTTATCATAGGTCAATGTATCATTTTTTTCCTTTACAGTTAGTGCTTTTGTGTTCTGCTTAGAGAACTTTTGTCTCTCCAAGGTCAAAAAAACATTCTCCTTGTTATCTTTTAGAATCCTTATTGTTTTACCTTTTATATTTAGATTTACACTCCATATAGAATTGATTTTAATGTGGGTATGAAACAGGGATTAAGATTAAGTATATTTTGGCCATACGGCTACTCTATTGACACAGCACTCTTTATTGAAAGGAAAAAAAAAACTACCCCCCCCCCCACCAACTGTTCTGCTTGCTTTGTTATAAACTAAGTGTCCATATTCATTTGGGTCCAATGTAGCTTTTAAAAGTATAAAACAGGAGTGCCTGGGCGGTTCAGTCAGTTAAGGGTCCAACTCTTGATTTCAGCTCAGGGCATGATCTGGTTTGCGAGTTTGGGCCCCGCATTGGGCTTTGTGCTGATAGTGCAGAGCCTACTTAGGATTCTGTCTCCCTCTCTCTCTGCCCTTGCTCACTCGCTCCTCTCTCTCAAAATAAATACATAAAAAATTTTAAAAATAAAATAAACTAAATACAAGTATAAAACAGATCAAGTTGTTAGTCTGCTAAACTTCTAATGGCATCTTTCCTGTTGAACTCAGAATAAAACTCAAACTCCCTTTAAGGTTTTTGCACCCTCTGGCCCCCACCTATCTATATGATGGTATATTCTACTGCTTAACCTGTTACTCACTCCACACCAGCCACAAAGTTTCTTTTCATTCCTTAAACACACACCACTCACTCCTAGCTAGAGGCCTCAGCTCCCAGCTTGCAGGCTTTTGTGCCAAATGTCTTGTCACACAAGGCTTCTCTGCCCACATTCTCTAAATAGCCCCTTCTCTTCCCAAGTTACACTGTAGATAGATTACCTTGTTTTGTCTTTGATAACACTTGCTCCTCTTTGAAAACATCTTATTTATTTATTATTTATTTATTTATTTATTTATTTATTTATTCGTTCTGCTTCTCTCACCGGAATGTAATCGCCGTGAAGACAAGGATTGTGTCGATTGTGTTTTTCACTGAAACCACAGGGCTGCGGAAAGTGGCTCAATGAATGTTTGTTGAATCGGTGAGAATATGGCACCTCTCCACTCTGTTTTCCGTATCGTCTAGCTCTCATGTCAGAGCAATGCACAGCATCTCAAAAGTTGCAGAATTATGTGACACACTGAGTAGGTAGGTAGACAATTCCAACATTATCAATTTCATACCTGACTTCTTTTCCCGTTTTTATTGATGTTAAGTCCCAGTTGTCATTATTTCAACAAATCAATTTATATTAATTTTGAGAGGAAAAGAAGGAAAACCGATGTTTCTTGAACTTTTACTATATTTCACTCAATCCTCAAAACAGCCATTTGAAGGGAAGTGTTATCACCTCCAGTTTATAGATGAAGAAACAGGGACTCAGAGAGGCAAGTATGGCATGTGCTCATAAAAGTAGTTCAATCAGATTGCATAAGATTACTCTAATGACACCAGTTCAGGCCCCCAGCAGAATATCCTACAGAAATCATGGCATATGCCATTGAGACATGTAGCAGAGAGTTTAAATATTGGCTTTAGGGAATAGAACTTGGTCCTCCGTCTGGTCTTCCCCCTCACCGACTTTGTGACATTGGGAAAGCTGCATGAAACCAATTTACTTGCATGAAATAGAAGCTATTTTTAAGCTTATTGAGAGGTTTAAATAGTAACAGGCCTGTAAAGTGCTTGCATATAAGAAGCTCAGTAAATGTTGGCTGCTCGTATGATGTTGTTGTTTTACATAGTAATTCAGTTTGCTCCTTCAAGACATTGTTGAGGAGACGCCCAAAGGGGATAAAATGCTAGAAGTAACTGATGTAGAGCTTTGCAGTTGTGAGCACAGTCCTTCAAACCAGAGCTTTGGAGAGTGATCCTCTTCTAATGTGGAAGAACATTCTTAGCATGTCTCCATTTCCTTGTACAGAGAAAAGTAACAGGTTCCGGGAGGTGAAGTGGTTTGTCCAAGGTCACAGAGCTTAGATCCAAACGCAAACCCATTTGACTCTCGAGATTTGGTGCAATTCAAGTCATGAATGTTCTGGTTATTCTGGGTTCTGAAATCGTAGCCCCTTCCCCTCTCCGTTGTGCCTGCCACAGGGATAGAGAAAATCCACAGATAATCCCCTAAACCTCATTTGAGGCTAATAATCACAGCATTTATCTCCCACCAAGCTGCTTATCGAAGCGGTGGACAAGAGGTCCAGCTGATCAGGGTCAGCAGTTCCTCTGGGTGCTGCCTGGTTGGGGTTAGAGAACTGGGTGAGAGGCGGAATCCTACAGAGAACACAACAGACTACCGGATCCTGAGAACAGCAATACCCATATCGCTCTAGGGCAACTGAGAGAAGAGGACTTGTGAACATTTCTAATCTCAGAGGCCAGAGAGGAAGGACTCTCTGAGCCTTAGTTTCCCTATCTTCAGAATGGAGATAAAGACATCTGTGTTGCAGGGTCATGTGAACATTCAGTGACATGATGTATGTGTAATAGGGTGTCAAAATGGATTGTTTCTATCTTAGTTTCAGCTAAGGCCACAGAAGCCAGAAATAAATATAGGTGCCAGGTCCCCTTAGGCAAAGTGAGGCTCCATTCTACCCATGAAGGTTATACTAATCAATTCTGAAGTAACCTTGATCAGCCTTGAGGGCATAAAAAGGTTGAAGTTAAAGAGGAGGAGAGAGAGTTTGTTTGAAGTTACTGGTGTTCTGGTTATCACCCCGCCCTGCCACTGTCATGGGGGAGAGAGAGGAACACCTTAAGAATGAGAAGGGCTCTGAGGACACCCCCCTGGAAAGTCTTGTCTGAGTCTTCTGACACTGGGGGGCCTTTAGGTTGGTATTCATCCATGTCTGGAAAACTCTAAAGGCAAGAGAGTGTGGCTAGTTGGCTGTGTTGATAGCATTCACTATTTCACAAATCTTTATTGAACGCTTGCTATGTGCCAAGAACAGTTCCAGACTCTTAGAATCAATGAACAAACAGATAAGATCCCGGAATTTGAGGTACTCACCTTCTCGTGGAAAGGGAGACACAATACAGATATAAATGTGTAAGACATTTGACGTGATAATTATTATGGAACCAATTAAAACAGAGATGAGATTAGGAAGTGCTGGGGATGTTGATATTTTTTTTTCTGAAGGGTCAGAGAAGACCTCATGATAAGGTGATGTTTAAGCAGAAACTCAAAGGAAGAGGAAGTCAGTGAAGAGAAGTGGTTGGAGGGAGGTCAGAGAAATAGAGGTAGGGGAGCTTGATTGCTATGGTGAGGACTTTGGGCTTTAGTAGATATTTGATTAACATTGGATGAGAGAGGCAGGAACAGAGGAAATGACGGCGCTGGCTTGGATACGACCAGAGAATCTGCCCAATGGGAAACATTAGTACTGTCCACAGGGCCGTAGGGGGACTATGTCATCCCCTTGTCTCACAGATGGGGAATTCAGGATTTCCAGAAGCATGAACATCATAAAACAGGCTGTCCTGGTGGGCCTTTTGTTGTACTGAGTTGGAGGGTTAAGAACCTGGGCTTGGACCGTGTTTTGCATTTGGGGGCAGCTTTGAATATGCTTTCTAGAAACTCATCTCCTAGAAGTCAGTGGCATTACCATGAAGAAATACAGAATTTAGGAGTTCTGCCACTGACCAGTTATGTGTCCTTGGCCTGAATCTCAGTTTGCTTATTTGGACATCAGGATTACTAATATTTATCTTTCAGAGAAAATGTGAAGCTCGAAGGAAGTAATGGATGGAAAGAAACTGGCAAATTGTGAAAAGGTGTGCAGACACATATCGTTATTGCCATCTTGGGGACAGTTAAGTACCTTAATATGCCCTCCATCCAGGAAGTATGTGGGACTTGTGGTCTAGAGTCTGTTTTTAGCCTTCCAACATCCATTCTGCCTTCCTAAGAGTAGCTTGCTTCTCATCCATGTGGCTTAGTTGGCATTGACTTCAACATCAAAGGGTGGGCCCAGTTAGCTTAAACCAGACAGTATCTCTCATTTTTCTGGCACAGAGATTACAGGAGGATCAGCCAATGACATAATTCAAGTCAGCCAATCAGGGCCAATTAGACTCACTTCTTTGTTGTGTTGTTGTTGTTGTGTTGAGCAATCCCACCCCTTGCTCCCCACTTTTATTTATTTCTGGAATTTTTAAAGTTTATTTACTTTTTTTTTTTTTTTTTTGAGTGAGACAGAGAACACAAGCAGGGGAGGGGCAGAGAGCAAGGGACAGAGGATCCGAAGTGGGCTCCATGTGGGGCTTGAACTCACAAGCCGCAAGATTATGACCGAAGTTGGATGCCCAACCAACTGAGTCACCCAGTGCCCCTATTTCTGGAATATTTTAAAGCAAACCCCAGATATCTTTATCATTAGAATAAATGAAATCAAATAAATAGAATAAATAAATCAAATAAAACTATCATTGATTTGTCAGTATGTACCTCTTAATCAATAAGGACTTTTTCTTGCTTTTAATATGACCATAATACAATGATCACAACTAATTAAATTAACAATAATTTTTAAAAGGTTTTTTTTTTTTTTTTTTTTTTTTCCTTTTTTTAAAAGCAGATTGAAGCACTGGCAAGGGATTACAAATAAAAATACTGGTGGTTAGGAAGCCTTCCGATAAATGCTGATTGCTGATTTGAAGTTAGATTGTTCTGAGATGGTACCATTAGAAATTGTATTGTAGGGGCGTCTGGGTGGCTCAGTTGGTCGAGTGACTGACTTCGGCTCAGGTCATGATCTTGTGGTCTGTGGGTTTGAGCCCCGCATCGGGCTCTGTGCTGACAGCTCAGAGCCTGGAGCTTGCTTCGGATTCTGTGTCTCCCCCTCTCTCTGCCCCTCCCCTGCTCATGCTCTGTCTCTCTCTCTCTCTCTCTCTCTCAATAATAAATAAACGTTAAAAAAAAAGAAATTGTATTGTAAGAGAATATTAATTAACATAGGGAAAAGTTCAAAGTGAATGTGTAAACATTTTGTTGTGTATAAAGTATGTATACACGTGAAACTAATATTGTGTGTCAACTATACTTCGATTAAAAAAGCATAAACTACATATAACGGTTTTATGTATAATCATATATAATCAACCTTTCTCTGTATCTAGCACATATAGATATAAGTATATGGATAGTTTTAAAAGGCTGAAAAAACATTCTAATATGCCAGGATTATCTGAATGGTGAGTCAGGTGTTTGTATTTTGATTTTCATCCCTGTATTTTCAGGGTTTGTGTGCATGTATGCTTGGGGCCAGGGCAGAGGGGCAGAGAGTATTGGGGGAAGGATCATGGCCTCTCTGGTAAGCCTGAATTAATATAATGATAATGACTCATTTCTGAGACTTGTGTTGATCTGTTGGTAAGTGGACTTCACTGACTTTTGGAGATACTGACAGCTATCTTGTGGCCAGCTTTAGAGTGAAGATACTGTTGTACTAGGCAGAGGAGAGATAGAATAAAACTGGATTCTTGGTGGCATCAGTTGAGCGTCTGGACCAAACCTTACCTGAAGCTAGGCCTACCTCTGTCCTTTTCAGGTATATGAGGTAACAAATTCCTTTTATTGTTTAAACCAGTTTGAGTTGGATGTTCGGATACCTTCGACACAAGGAATTCTAACCACTAGGACGTGGCTTCTGAGCCCCAAAGTTTGATGAAAAAAAGATTGCATTTGAAATTTCCTGGTGGGAAGTCCCATCCACAAGCTTCCCTCCCCAAGACCCAGCTCCCCAAAGGAGTGTGAGGTTTGTCAATCTCAGTTGCCTTTGAGAATGGGTGGTTATTAATCGCTGCTTCTTTCTCTTGGTGATAAATGAGGTGAGTCTGGCAGAAATGCTGGCGTTATGACCTGGTGTCGGGGACCGAGTGGCATTGGTCTGGGCTATTTCCTCGAAGAGGCTGATATAATCCAAGTATCCATCTGGAATGAAGAGGAGAGCAGAGGACAGCAAAGGGAAGAGGGTGAAGAGAGACAAAAACCAAGGAGGTGGAGACACATGGAAAGGCACGGTGGGAGGTGGGGTGAGGTAGCACTGGTGTGGTTGGGCCTATGGGAAGAAGCAGCAGCCCTTGATGCCTTTTCTCAATGGGTGCAAGTTGAGTCTGGTAATTTACTGCAGAATGGGCAGAATGGGGCAGAAGGAGATTCTGGAAGGTTGGGGAACATTCCCCTTCTTCTGGCGCTAAGGCAAAAGTAAGTCCAGCAGTGAAAAGACACAACATTGACATGGTTATGGTCCAGACATATAGAAGAGAATCTCAGTTTCCTGAGAATAATTGGGGACCAGAAAAAAATATTCCACTCAATATGAACCACTTCAAGGACGGACTATAATTTTGTCATAAATGTAAGTTAATAGCTTTGATTTGGACTTTGTCAAGAGTTTAAAAATGAAATAAAATTGATGATAACCTATATTTAACAAACCATAGGTCATAATTGAAACTATGTACTAATTTTAAGGACAAACAGAAATTGAATGAAGTATTCAATTTTTTCAGGGTGTATGTTTTCCAGTAAAATTGGACAGCTCATTACAACATTTGTTATTTTCCATTTGACTTTTGCAGTACATTTATCAAGAGGTTTCTTTAGAACAAATATTCATGGATTAAAAAAATTTCCCCGAGGTGTCTCTTAATACTTTGATATCAAAATTATTCTCTTTTGAAGTGCCTGTGCACCCATTTGCATGGTGTTCCAGCTACTTTTGCTACATAATAAAGCACTCCAAAACTTAAGCTGGTTCAATCAAATTAATCTGTTAGAATTATGCTAGGAATTCTGGGACAAAGAACTATTCTTTCCTTCTGGCTATAAAAGTGGAAACATAGAGCCTGGGAGCTACTTGAATCTATCTTGGGACCACTAGGGAAACAGCTTTGGGATGAGGTCAACATTGAGACAACAGAGTTAACAGGGGGAAGAACCAGATCCTTGGAGATGTCACTGAGCTGCTAGATCTTGCTTTGCCTGAAGCTTGAACTACTTCTGGATTTTTTGTACTGGCCCCTCAGCCAACACATTTATGTGGTTTTAAAAAGTCAGTTTGAGTGAGCGTCTCTGTTTCTGCAACCAAAAGTTTGCTGATATACTCATCCAGTGAAGATAGCCAGATAGGAACTCAGGATATAGGCCAAGGATAGATTCCAGCGATGAAAACAGGTCCTAATGTCAGGGGCAGAAGTGTGGTACTCTGTGTGATGGGGTCTGGGGTTCTTTCAAACTTCCTGATTTTGTCCACAAACTGGAGCAGAACTGGGTCCACAGAGTGGTCGTCAGGGGTCTCAGCTATGAGGAGATGAGGAGAGTAAAGCTGGGGTCTGGTGCAGGTGAGAGCAGAGCCCATGACTGGGGCAGGTCCATCTCAGGATGCAGAGACAGGATGAAGGCAGGGACTGAACAATTTCTGGGGGCAGGCAAGCAGAAGAGCCTCAGGCTCCCAGAGGACCTGCCTGAGTGCCAAGAGTCTTCTAGGCACAGAATGATCGTGGAAGAAGCCACGCGGGGGAGGAGTGGGTCACAGGAAACACACAGGTGAGACACTGTGACCCTGTCACGGTGGTGACTGTGGCGTTGATGTGCTCAGGATGTTGTTTTGGGAGCCATATCCAGGCAGTATCCATTGCCCTTTTTATCTGGGACAGCATCTGGATTTTCCTTTGGATACTTCTTTCTCCACAGTCAGTCCTTGTTATCTGGGTGGAGGTGAGCCAGCCTGGAATCCAGCATTCTAAACATGGACAAATGGTCCAAGCTGGCCAGTGGGAATAGGGTATCTCCCTGGCCACAGTGACTGGTTGAGGGGTGGACTTTAACCTAAAGAGGGCCAAGCAAAACCCAGTTAGAGGCAGTCTTAGAGGCAGACCACTGGTAAAGAAACACTCCCTTTCTGCTGAGGTCGAATGTAAGCCCAAGGCTGCTTCAAAGGAAGATTTATATGAAAATAAAGCAATTTTGGAGGACAGTGGAAGAGGAGAGAGGGAGAGCGAGAGTGGGAGAGGGAGAGGGAAGGGGGGCAGATTTCTGATGTTTGTTTGAGCACCTGGTTTCTGAAGTTAGTTTCACCCTTCAACTTTCCAGCACACCTCGAACCAATAAATGCCCCCTTCTTTTTTCCCTTAAGCTGGCATTCAATGAGTGCCTGTCATTTTCAATGAAAAGGCTCCTAATTATGTGTCTCCTATGCAATCCTCACAAATGTGAGGTAGACATTTATTATCCCTCTTTTGTAGTTAGGAAAACTGAGGTTCAGATTGAAAAGTAACTGCCACAACCCATATGGCTGGCAAAGGGCCAAGTTCGCTGAAAATCCAGGCCTTTTCTTGTTCCAGGTTGAGCGAGTTGCACATCCCATGCCCTGGATGAGTTCCACGTTCCTTCCCAGCTCTCCGATTCTCTCTGCCCTCCCCGCCTCGCTGTTGGACAGGTGCCGGGTCAGGGGCAGCAGGTAGTGGACCAGCTGCCGCCTGGGTCAGGAGCCCAGCATGTTCTCAAGGACACAGATGGGCTGGCAGCCTTGTGCCTGGGCAGGGAGCCTAAGGCGGGGGTGGACACTGGTTCCTGGAGAAAAAGCTCATTCAAGACTCACCGATGCCCCTCACTGGGCTCTAAGCCCCCAGGGCACAGGTTTGGCGCGACTTTTCTCTATGTGCCCAGTGCCCAGTGTGGACTGTCTGTTTAACACAACTCTTCAGAGCTCCTACGCAATTGGGGGGAACCCCCCTCCTTGGTGACCGTGACTGTCTGTTTGGGGCGGGGGAGGGGAGAGAAGACGGCAAACTCTGGAAGCTCCTCCTAAATTCTCAGCGCCTATCACAGGCCTGGGAACCCAGGAGAGCCCCACAAAGTCGTGTTGAACTGAGATGAATACCATAGCTCTTTCTCAAATCCCTTGGAGTCACTAGACCTTCCACTCTGGAATTGCAATTTTTTTTTTTTTAATTTCTGTAGGATTAATAAAATAATAGACGGTATTTTCTAAATTACAAGAAGATGCCTCCGCTAGTTCTAGTAACACCATTTACTGAACACCTACTATGTGTCAGGCACTAGCTTGGTGCTTACCTCCACCGTCTCGTTTGATTCTCCGTATAGCTCATGAAGAAGGTACTTTTATGCAGTTCCACTTCGCAGATGACGGAACAGAGCTCAGAGACGTGAAATCACACATCCAAAGCCTCACAGGACGCATACCAGCAGAGTTAGGAATTTCTGCCCAGATCGGGATGATCTCAAAGCCATGGCTTTCGCCACCCTACCTGTTCTGCTGCCAGTTATTGAGGCCAGTTACGGCCTCAAGACAGAGGGGTGCTTTGCACCTGATTCAAGCAGCTAGAGCAGCTCGTTTCCAAGAGCCGTCCCCTCAGTAGGTCTGAGTGTCTCTGGGCTCCTGGAATTCTCCTTCTGGCAGCCTCTCAAACAACACATGCCCAAATGGCCAACACTGAGGGCTTCATCTTGCTCGAATTCCTGTCTTCTTTGTCTCTCTGGGTGGGGCCAGTTGGCCCAGACACACACCTAAGCCTCGTCAAGAGTCTTTTTCTTCCTCATTCCTCATGTCTAATCCATTGTGAGGTCTGGTCGCCACCTGCCTCCCACCTCCACCTGGGCTCCCCGTATTAGTTTAGACCCAGGTGACTGTAGCAGCCTCCTTGATGGTCTCCCTGCCTCCATTCTCCACATCGACTGTCCGAGTGACTCTTTCTATAGCACAGATTCAACCTCAGTCACTCCTCATTGCCCGTAGGATCAAGTCCGGATGCCTTAGCCCGGTGTCCAAGATCTTCACAGACTGATGCTTGCCCACTTTACACCTGTATCTTCCACCGGGACCTCCTCTCTTGCCATCTCCTTGCAGCAGATGCTCTTATGACTTCCTGTCACCAGTACGAGACATGAGACAAGAGCGGAGAGCACGGGAAGGGAAAGGAGAGAGAGGGCCGTGGCAACGAGCTGTCCCTTTCTGGCACAGTGACCCAGCCCACTAGGAAACTTAGTATGTTCAGCGTCATAGGATCTTGCTAGTTAATTCCTCCCTTCCTTTTGGGAGAACCAGAAGGGGGACGAGGAGCAAGCTAGAACACGAACAGGTCCCCACCCCTCATGGACACTGTGGGAGGGGGCTCGGAATAGAAAATTGTCTCTTTATGGCCTCTACTCACCTGCCTGTCTCGATAAATGACACTTCTTTATCCCCTGATGCTGGGAGCAGGTGGAAGACAAAGGCCGGTAGGTTGCTCTCCAGCGGAGGTGACACAAGTCTTTATGCTCTGCCACCTGAGCTGCAGTTTACAGGAATCAGTTATATTTGTTGCCTTGCAATAACTCATATTTATGGAGTATTTCCAAAGCACTCAGCTGAGCTTTCTTCAGAACAGCCACCTTCTCTTTTTTTTTGTGCTCATGTTCCATCGGTTCACATCATACTTAACTAAATAACATAATTACAATCATGCGTTCAATACAAGTAAAATATAGGAAAGAAAGCTCTATTTCCATGAGAACTAAGTTGAATGCTTTGAAGACACTCCATAAAGGTCAGCGTTAAAAAAAATTCTGTCGAATTACGTGTGGATGAAAGACCCGTGAAGCATTAGGGAAATGAGCATAAAAATCCAGAAGGATTCTGCACTCAGGCTGCATTTTCTTGTTCTACTTTGAGGATGTCTGAAGTGTAAATGTTAGATGTCTTGTGGCTGTGTTTTGTTGGGAAAAAAAGAGAAGGCAGAACTCCATCAACAGACCTCCTCTTAAAGGCCTCGAAGGCTTCCATCCAAATATTGCTCAGATTCGTGCACATTTACATGCTTTATGTTAGAATAGGATGTTTAGGTAGTGCTATGTTCTGAATATTTGTGTCCCTACCAAATATTGTGTCTCTACCAAATACCAGATTCGTATGTTGAAATCCTAATGCCTAATGTGATGCTTTTAGAAGATGGGGCCTTTGGGGGAATGTTAAGTCGTGGTGGTGGAGCCCTCATCAGTGGGATTTGTGTTCCTATAAAAGAGACCCCAGAGAGCTCCTCTGCCCCCTTTCGCCAAGTGAGGACACAGAGCGAAAGTGCTGACCACGAATCAGGAAGTGGGTCCAATACTCATGACCTCTCTGCACCTGAGCTATGACCTTCAACAGGAACACATATGAAACTCAGAACAAATAAATGGCAGCTGTTATAATCCTTCTTTGTTATGCAACATCTTATTATTTTGCATATTTCCGTTGGTGCTGTATTTTCCTCTGGAGATCCCCCAGGGCAGGACCATGCCTTGTTCAACTTTGTATTCTCAGCACCCCTGGATCAGAGTAAGAATGCATTAAGAGTTTGTGAAGTTAAATCATCTTGTACTTTTCTGATGTAGGTAACTTTTGGATCATGGTCAGATGCCTTGGGGCTGCTTCCTTGGAAGTGTCAGGGGTGGTGAGAGGTAGGAGAGAGGAATCAGAGTTGAGAGAAGGATGGGGGAGAGAAAGAGAAAAAGGCAGGACCTGGCGGGTTTGGGCTGGGCCCGTCCCACCCCCCCCAGTGGTCTTATTAGGTCTCTGTGTTGGGGAGGCTGGGCAGGGAGGCTGGGGCAGGACCGTGGAGAAGAGACTGCTCTGTCAGCCAGGATGTCAGGGGCCGTCAGTCACGCAGGTCCCTCCGGCTGGGAACGAAGCTGGTGCCAGGCTCCCTAGGGGAGGCAATGACAGATGCACCGATGGGGCAGGGGAGGGAACGGTGGCATTGTCGGAGCTCTCGCTGTGCTTTTGGCACGGTGTTGGGCACTTTTACACCCATCCTCATTTCCTGCTCACAGTGACCCCAAGGACTAAGGCAGTAATTAGACTGCCAAATTAAATAGGAGAACCTGAAGCCCAGAGACGCTCAATTCCAGCCAAAGTCACACAGCAAGGCAGAAGGTTTGAAACCAGATCAACGTGAAGCTGTGAATGAGCCCCCCCCCCCCCCCCACAAGATGTCTTCCAGTCCCTCTGTTTGAGCAGAGCTGACCAAGACCACAGTGTTCTGTTGAATGGAACAACCTTAGGACTCTTATAATAGACAGAGCACTGACCAAGTCAGGAGCCCAGTGCAGAGGTCCCAGCCCTGCCATTGTCAGGCCGTGTGACCTTGGCCTAGTCATTTTACATCCCTGAGCCTCAGTTCTGTCATCTGTAAAATGAGGGCAAAGGTACCTATCCTGACTACCAAGCAGGCATGTTGGAAAGATGGCAAATATTAACAACGACAGTTATGGAACACTTGTCCCGTATCAGTAACTGTGATACGTCCCTGCGTGCATTTTCCCATTTAAACTTCACACCCACCCAGGGGTAGGAGTTATTGTTAGCCCCATCTAAAAGACGTGGAGATGAGGAATTAGAGTGTCATATGACTTTCTCCCCAATCATAGGTAGTCACAGTTGGAGCTGGGCCGTGTTGCCGACAGTCTACTCAGAGCCCAAATGCTCACCCTGGCCTGTAGTGTATGTAAGAAGGGCTTTTCGAATGTCAAGGAAGAACAGAAATCTATTGCTTCGTAGGGCTGTAACAGGCAGGGTCTTCTGCTGTGGTTTCACATACATCATCCCATAAACTCCCCATCTCCAGTGGCCCTGGGAAACCAGAGCCCGGCACATTGCAGCTCAGAGGGGCTGGTTACCTGTCCAAGGTCACACAGCCAGAACTCGCAGAGCTGGGCTATAGACCAGGGATGCCCGACCCCAAGACTCTAGGGATGATGCTGCTACTGTTGATAATGATGGCCAACGGGCTGGTCCTGGGGTACCGGAAATACAGAAGGGGGCCCTCCTGGGCACTGGGATGAGTTTGTGTCCTCAGCCGCGCTCCTATACTCCCGCCTGGGTGTCTCTGTTGATGCTGTTGCTTTGTTTTCCTTTCTGTATTTTCATGAATGTTTCAGCTCAGCTTTTCTGTCCCGAGGCGCTTTAATCACCAAGGGCCCTGTTCCAAACGTGCGGTGCATAAATAATGAAGGAAATAAATAACGCCTACTGCTTCCATCACAAAGCCGGAGCCCCGGGGCAGTGTGGTGGGGAGCCCAGGGGGTGGGAAGATGCAGAAATTTCCCAGGGTTTGAACCCAGCTCTGCTTCTGTCCTGCTGCGTGACCTCTGTGACCTCCAGAAGGCCTCTTAAGTGCTCTGTGCTCCAATATCCTAATTTGCCAAAGGAGGGGAAAAGCTGTTTGGCAGTCCTCATAGAGATGGCCAAATCACATGTTCCGGAAAATGTGAGAAGGTGAAGACGGCGGGTGATGTCTGTTGACTACCGTGCAGCTTAGTTACATGACATGCAGCTGCTCCTGGCCATAATCCAGCAAGGAAGCACTAACAATCCATTTCTTGAGGCTCAGAGGGGACGTGTCCCAGGAACACCCCAGAGCTGGGATCGTGGGCCATACCTTGTGTCTCTAAAGCCGACGCTCTTTTCCGTGCAGAGGAAACCCATGGAGTGCGGGTACCTGAGGCCCTTCCTCACAAGCCCAGCTATTCTCCCAAGGAGGAGGGTATTCTTTTGAGCCGAAACCAGCAGACCTGCAAAGCTCCCGCCTGCTCAGGAGACAAACAAGGGTTTGTGGATTTGGAGTGGGAAGGGCCTGCTGCCTCCCTGAGCCCTGCACATGTAAAGCAGGCATCCTTGGTGACACTCGGGGTGGATGGGGGTGGGGGTGGCCTCGGAGGCAAGTGTGCAGCAGCTAGGCCCACTGTGAAATGAGCAAGAACCACCCAGGACCTGTGGGTAGGAGGGGTTGTGGGACAGGAGAGGCCCTAGGAGAGCATCCCGGTGCAGTGTCAGACCTTGGGGGTCCTGGTGTGATCCAGCCACACCCCCATGTTATCAGGATTGCAGGCTCTAGAGGCTAGTAGTCTTGGGATTGAGTCCTGGAATTGTTCCTTCCTAACTGTGGCCTCGAGCAAGTAAGCTAACCCTTCTGGGCTTCTCTTTCGTCATGATGTCCCTGCCCCATGGACTGGTTATGGAGATTGGGTGAATGGTACATAAAGGCCTTGGTGCCATGCCTGACAAGCAAGAGAGCACTCAAGCAATTTCAGCTGTTATTAATGTTTGCAAATCAGAGTCTGTATGTCTACCCATCCATCTAACCATCTACACATTCATCCATCTGTCCTTCTGCCACCTGTCCTTCCATCTACCTGTTCTTTGTTCATTCATCTTTTTACTCAGAGAGCTTTCACTCGGTAGGCTCCCATACTGAGAGCATGTTCCAGGTGCCATCAGTGCTGACCCCTGGGTATCTGAGATTAAAACAACACCAAACACAATAAAAACACACAGCCCTTGCACTCAAGGACCTCATAGTTGAGTGGCAGGGACAGATCTGTGTATCAGATCAGGGCCCTGTCAGGGTCCCCTCAGGAAGGGCAGCCGAGGAGGGCTTGGTAAACGGTGAATGGAGCATTTACAAGGCGGGAACCAGGTTAAGGTGCTAACAAGAGATGGTCTGGTGGCAGGGAAGCTGTTACTACCCTCCTGGGGACAAAGGACAAGCTGTTACTGGATCCCTGCCAGAGCTGTGGTTGAGGAGAGAGGCTGTGGCCTTAGTAAGAGGACCTGAGGCACCGGGGCGCCTGGGTGGCTCAGTCGGTTGAGCGGCCACCTTTGGCTCAGGTCGTGATCTCATGGCTTGTGAGTTCGAGCCCCGCATCGGGCTTTGTGCTGACAGCCCGGAGCCTGAGCCTGCTTGGGATTCTGTGTCCCTCTCTCGCTCTGCCCCTCCCTCGCTCATGCTCTGTCTCTCTGTCTCTCAAGGGTAAATAAAACATTTAAAAACAAAACAACAACAACAAAAAAAAACAGAGGACGTGAGGTCCTGCGGTGGGCGGGGTGCCAGGTCTCAACACCCGTCTCACTTTCCTCCCTGTTCCATCCACTGCACTCACCGAGCCTACCCGATTCAGAGGGCCAAGCAGCACAGCTGAGAGCAAGGGAGAGAGGGGTGGGTGAGGAGGGGCGGTAAATGTGGAATATGCACCGTGGTTTGTAGACAGGCGAACGTGATGTATGTGGTGAACATGGAGGGACGATTCTGTGGCATTGCAGCAGAGGGCCCTGCAAAAGCTGGTGGGAGGGAGGGAGGGCTTCCTGGAGGATGCGACACCGGTGGCCAGTGGGGAGTAAGAGTTTGCCAGGCAGAGGAGGGACAGACGGTGCTCCTGACAGAGAGCTGCCTGAGCATGAAGGTTTGGGAGCAAAGCATGGAGAATGGAGGAGGTGGAGTGTCAGGGGCTGATGTGGGTGCAAGAGGAAGGGGAAAAACAGAGGCCCCCTGAGGAGTTGGGGAGGGCTTGGTGGTGGTTCTAGAGCAGACAGAGAAAGGCGTGGGATCAGACGCTGGTCCTGGGGCCAGCCAGGCCTCCTCCCTGTTCCAGGACCGAATTTCCCAGCGAGAGCAATTTTTGAAAAATTAATTTTTAATGACACCAGTGGGCCCTGAATACATTCTCCTTGTCAAAAATGAAACCGTTACGATCCATCACTCTCACCGCACAGCCCATCCCCCACGGCTGGAGTTTGGGGTACGACTTCTGGTCCTTTGTCTGGTGGTTCACAACTGGGAGTGATTTTGCCTTCCAGGGACATTTGGCAATGACTGGAGACATTTTTGATTGTCACACCTGGGATTTGGTGCTACTGACATCCGGTAGGTAGAGGCCAAGGATGCTGCTGAACATCCTATATTGCACAGGACAGCACCCCCCTACCCCCCAGCAAAGAATTGTCTAGCCCAATATGTTAACAGTACAGAAATTGAGAAATTTTGGTCTAGGCTAGGAGTTCTTAACTTTCCACCCTCCCCCCTCCAAATATTGCCTTTCTGAAGAGTCTTTCAGACAATTTTTTCCTAAACACAGCTTCCCAATGAAGTATTTTAATACTATAGATACATCGATTATTTGCTTATGCACTCTGTATATCTGTGCTTTATATACAGGAAGGGTAAGATTTCTTAAGTCGTGAAGAATCAACTTTTGACCACTTGGAGGCCATATAACCACCATTGAGGATGTAGGGTGTGGGTACTAACCCAGGAAACACACTGTTTATGTGTGTACATTTTAACACTAATGGCACCACATTGTATAAAGAGTTCTGCAACATGGCAGATCGTTTGCAAGTCACAGATCGTTTTTCTTTTGGTTCTGCACACTATTCCATTTTACGGCTGACATTATAGTCAACCATTCCCCTACTTAAGAACATGTAGCCATTTCCAAGTTTTCCCTTCTGAATATGAGCAATGCTGCAAACAGATTGTTTTTTAAATTAAACTATTTATTTTGAGATCATCGTAGATTCACATGCATTTGTAAGAAACAATACAGGGAGACATCACGTACCCTTTACCCAGTTCCCCCAATGGTAACATCTTGCAAAATTACAGTACGGTATCAGAACCAGGATGTTGACATTGATACAGTCGAGATACAGAACATTCCATCACTGCCAGGTCCCTCATGTTGCCCTTTTATGGCTACACCCACTTTCTTGCTACCCCCACCCTACCTTAAGCCTCCGCAATCACGAAACTGTTCCCCATTTATAACATTTCTCATTCCAAAGATGTGACATAAATGGGAGCATACAGCATGAAGTCTTTTGAGATTGACCTTTTGCACGCAACAAAATTCTCCGGAGATTCATCAGTGTGTCTGTAGTCGGTTCCTTTTTTATTGTTGGTAGTTTTGCATGGAATGCATGGATTATAGCTTAACCCATCACCTATGGAAGGATGTCTGGGTTGTTTTCAAGTTTTGACTCTTATGAACAACGCTGCTATAAACATTCATGGGCAGGTTTTTGTGCAAATGTACGTTTTCATTTCTCCAGGGTCAATGCCTTGGAGTGTGATGGCTGAGTCATATGGTAGCTGTACGTTTCGTTTATTAAAAGGAATCGCCAAACTCTTTTCCAGAGTGGCTGAGCCATCTTAGGCCGCCACAGCAGTGAATGAGTGGTCCAGTTTGCTTTGCATCCTCATTCGCGTTTGGCATTGCCACCGTTTTTATGTTAGCTCTTCTGATAGGTGTCTAGTGATACCTCGTTGTGGGTTTAATTTGTATTTGCCTGACGGCTAATATTGAACGTTGCTTCACGTGCTTGTTGGCCACCTGTATGTCTTTTTTGGTGAAACGTCTCTTCATGTCTTTTGCCTGTTTTCCAATTGGATTGTTTATTATTTTACTGGCAAGTTCTGAGAGGTGTTTGTTTGTTTGTTAGTTTTTGGTTAGGTTTACTGAGGTAAAATTTACATATAATAAAAGTTCTCTTTTTAGGCATACAGTTCTTTGAATTTTGACAAATGCAAACAGTCATGTGACCACCACTACCACAATCACTATGAAAAACAGTTCCATCACTGCCCAAAATTCCCTCAATCCCTTTCGTAGTTAACCCCACTCCCAGCAACGACTGACCCATTTTCTACCCATATAGTTTATCCTTGCCTTTTCCAGAAATTCATATAATTGGAATCACAGAGTATGCAACCTTTTGAGTCTGCTTTCTTTCACTTAGCATAATGAATTTGAGTTCTAAAAATACACACACACACATGAATGTATATATAAACTATATCCTAGTGTGTGTATATATATATATATATATATATATATATATATATATATATACATACAAGATACTAGTCCTTTGTTGGATACACGTGGTTTGCCATATTTTCTCCTAGTCTGTACTTGTCTTTTCATTCTATTAACAGGGTCTTTCATAGAGAAAAACCTTAAAACGTTTAATGAGACCCAATTTATCAAAGTTTGCTTTTATGGATTGTACTTTGGTGTTAAATCTAAGAACTCCTGGCTAGCTCCAGACCTTGAGGTTTTCTTCTATGTTTTTTCCAAACAGTGTTATAGTTTCACATTTAATATTTAAGTCCATGATCTTTCTTTCTCTTTGTCCCTTCCTTCTTCAAGAAGGGGGGAAGGAAGTGAAGGAAAGGAAGAAAAGGGAAGCAAAGAAGGAAGGAAAGAAAGAAAGACAGGGGGGAAGGAAGGAAGGAAGGATAGAAGGAATGAAAGAAGGAAGGGAAAGAAAGAAAAGGAGAGGGGGAAGGAAGGAGGGAAGGCAAGGAAAGAAGAAGGAAGGAAAGAAGAAAGAGAAGGGGGAAGGAAGGAAGGAAGGAAAGAAAGAAAGAAATGGAAGGAGGGGAGGAAGGAAAGAAAGAAAGGAAGGAAGAAGGAAGGAAGGAAGGAAGGAAAGAAGGGAGGGAAGAGGAAAGGAAAAGAGGGGGGAAGGAAGGAAGAGGAAAGAAGGGGGGAAGGAAGGCAGGAAGAAGGAAGGAAGGAAGGAAGGAAGGAAAGAAGGGGGGAGGAAAAGGAAGGGACGAGGGAGGAAGGAAAGAAGAAGGAAGGAAAGGAAAGAAGGAAGGAAAGCAAGAAACGAAGGAAGGAAAGAACGGAAAACCTTGGTTCCTATCCTGTCCTTCCTTCCCTCCTTCCCTCCTTTGTTCCTTCCTTCCTTCCCTCCTTCTCTCCTTCCTTCCTTCCTTCCTTCCTTCCTTCCTTCTCTCTCTCTCTCTCTCTTTCTCTCTCTCTTTCTTTGCCTCTGGATGTTCACTTGCTTCAGCACCACATGTTGAAATCCATTGATTGCTTTTGCACCTTGTCAAAAATCAGTTGGGTATATTTGTGTGGGTCTATTTCTGACTCCTCTACTCTGCTCCACAGATCTACATGTCTATTCCCCCCACCAATCCCACACAGTCTTGATTACTGTAGCTTTATAATAATTCTTGAAATCAAGTAAGACCTATTCCTCCCACTTTCTCCTTCTCTTTTTAAAAATTGCTTTGTCTATGGGGCACCTGGGTGGCTGAGTCAGTTGAGCGCTCTACTCTTGATGTTGACTCAGGTCATGATCCCAGGATTGTGGGATCAATCCCTGCTCATGCTGTCTCTCTAAAACAAACAATAAAGTAAAATTACATTATCTATTCTAGTTCTTCTGCCTTTCCATATAAAATTCAGAATAATCTTGTCTATATTTGCAAAAAGCATTGCTTGGATTTTGATAGTAATTTTGTTAAATCTATGTATTAATTTGGGGGACAAATTGGCCTCTTTACTTTGCTGAATCTTCCAATCCATGAAGAGAGCATGTCTTTCCATTTATTTAAGTCATCTTTGATTCTGTCATCAATCTTTTGTAATTTTCAGGATGCAAATCCCATACATGGTTGTTAGATTTATACCTAAGAATTTCTTTTTTTTTCTTTTAGTGCTTTTACTTGGTATTGAATTTTCAGGTTTACCAGCCACGTGTGCATAGTTAATATATAAATAAATATATAAAACTAAAATTAATACATAATTTATTTAGTATATAATTAGTAATATATAATATATATTATATATCATGTAATATAATATATATTATATATGATATTATATAATTTATTAATATATAATTAATATATAAAACTAAAATTAATATATAAAACTAAATTTTGCATGTTCATGTTCATTTGGTATATCCTGTGATCTTGCTGAACTCACGTATTAGGTCTAGGGCGTTTTGTTTTGTTTTTGTAGGTTACTTGGAATTTTTTTTACATATGCAATCACATCATCTATAAATACTGACAGTCTTATTTATTCCCTTGTGGTCTGTATGCCTTTTATTTCCTTTTTCGTTTCTTTATCACACTGGCTAGAACTTCCAACACTAGGTTGAAGAAGACTGATGAGGTCAGACATCCTTGTTTTTTTTCCTGATCTTAGAGGAAAGCATTCAATGGCCTTTTGCCATCAATTATTATGTTAGCTGTAAATTTTGTGTAGATGCTTTTATCAAGTTGAGGATATTTCCCACTTCTATTTTTCTGGGAGTTTCAATCACAAATGGCCGTTGAATTTTCTTAAATACCTTTTTTGGGGGGGCATCAATTAACATAACATGTATTTTTCTTCAATCTATTATTACAGTGGGTTTCATTGACTGTTTTTTAAATATTAGACTAATGTTTCATGGCATTTAATTCTTTTCATATATTGCAAATTCTACTTGCTAATATTTTATCAAAAATTTTTATGTCTATATTCACGAGATATACTAGTCTGTACATTTTTTTTTGTACTGTCTTTATCTGATTTTGGTATCAGGGTAATACTTTATAAAACAAATTGTGAAGTCTTTATATGTTCCTTTTCTATTTTCTGGAGGAGATTTTGTAGGATTGGTGTTAATTCTTTAAACATTTGGTAGAGTTCTCCAGTGAAGCCATCTGGGCCTGGAGATTTATTTTTTGGAAGCTTCAAAATTATGAATTAAATGTCCTTGTGACTAATTATGAATTAAATAGCCCTAGTTTTAGGGCTATTCAAATGTTCTATTTCATATTAGTGAGTTGGGGGGAGTTTGTGTTTTTCAAGGAGTTGATCCATTTAAAAAAAATTTTTTTTTAATGTTTATTTATTTTTGAGACAGAGAGAGACAGAGCATGAACGGGGGAGGGTCAGAGAGAGAGGGAGACACAGAATCTGAAACAGGCTCCAGGCTCTGAGCTGTCAGCACAGAGCCCGACGCAGGGCTCAAACTCATGGACCGTGAGATCATGACCTGAGCCGAAGTCGGACGCTTCACCGACTGAGCAACCCAGGCGCCCCATGATCCATTTTATGTAAGATATCAAATTTATGTGTGGAGAGTTGTTGTAGTATTCTCTTATTATCCTTTTATCCTATTATCTCTTATTATCCTATTATCTGAAGGATCTGTGGTATCCCTAGTTTCATTCCTGATATTAGAAATTTGCGTCTTCTTTCATTTTTCTCTGTTAATGTAGCCAGAGTTTTGTCAATTTTATTGATCTTTTCAAGGAAACTGTTGTTTCATTGAATTTTATTTATTGTTTTACTGTTTTCAATTTCATTGATTTATGCCCTTTTGCTTATTATTTCCTTGCTTTGGGTTTATATTTGCTTTCCTGTTTCTAAATACTTGAAGGGCGAGCTTCAATGATTGATTTAAGACTTTTCTTCTTTCCTGGTGTATGCATTTAGTGCTATAAATTTCTCTCTGCCTTAGTTGTGCTCCCAAATTTGATATATTCTATTTCCAATTGCACTCAGCTCAGTGCAATTTTTGATATGAGATGAGACCATCTCTTTGACCCATGGATTATTTAGAAGCATGCTGCTTAGTTTCCAAATGTGTAGAGATTTTTTCCTGTTATCTTTTTGTTACTGCTTTCTATTTTTACTTCATTATGTTTGGACAGCATACTCTTTATGATTTCAGTTGTCTAAAATCTGTTGGCTTTTTTTTTAATGGCCCAGGATATGGTATATGTAGTGTTCTGTGGGCACTTGAATATGTATTCTGCTGTCATTGAGTAGAGCGTTCTATAAATGTTCATTAGATCTTGCTCATTGTTGGTGATGTTCTTTAACATTCTTGCTGCTTTTCTAATTGTTCCGTAAGTTATTGAGAGGGTATGTTAAAGTCTCCAAGTATAATTGCAGATTTAGGGGCACCTGGGTGGCTTAGTCAGTTCAGTGTATGACTCTTGATTTCGGCTCAGGTCATAATCCCAGGGTCATAGGATAGAGACATGCACTTAGCGTGGAACCTGCTTAAGATTCTCTCTCTCTTCCTCTGCTCTCTCCCCAACTCGTGCGCACGATCTCTCTCTCTAAAATAAAAACTAGGGGTGCCTGGATGGCTCAGTCAGTTAAGCTTTGGCCAGGTCATGATTTCACGGTTCGTGAGTTCGAGCCCCATGTCAGGCTCTGTGCTGACAGCTCAGAGCCTGGAACCTGCTTCAGATTCTGTGTCTCCCTCTTTCTTTGCCCCTCCCTTGCTCATGCCCTGTCTGTCTGTCTGTCTCTCTCTGTCAAAAATAAATAAACATTAAAAAAATAAAATAATAAAATAAAAATTATTAATACGTTTGGATTTGGAGCCTGGGTGGCTCAGTCAGCTAAGCATCTGACTCTTAATTTCGGCTCAATTCATGAGCTCATGGGCATGAGGTTGTTCTTAAACCCCACACTGGGCTCTGTGTGGGCATAGAGCCTGCTTAAGATTCTCTCTCTCTCTCTCTCTCTCTCTCTCTCTCTCTCTCTCTCCTTCTGCTCCTTCCCTGTTCATGAGCATGTGCGCTCTTTCCCCCGATAAAATGAAATTAAAAAAAATAATTGTTATTTATATATTTTTTGCCCTTCAATTCCATTATGTTTTGCTTTATATATTTTGTAGTTGTGTTTTTTGGTATATACACAAAAAGCCTTCTTCTTGGTGGACTTACTCTTTTATCATTATAGGATATCCTTCTCTGTCTCTCATAATTTTTTTCATTCTGAAGTCACTTTGGTATTGTTATCACCACTCTTGCTTAACTTAGAAAACTCGACAAAAGAAAAAAATGTATATTGTATTTACCCATAATTTTGCTTACCCTGCTATTCCTTCCTGATGTTTCAAGATTTCTTCTTTTTCTCCTTCTTCTTCTTCTTCTTCTTCTTCTTCTTCTTTTTAACGTTTATTTATTTTTTATTTATTTATTTATTTATTTTTTAATTTTTTTTTTTCAACGTTTTTTATTTATTTTTTTTGGGACAGAGAGAGACAGAGCATGAACGGGGGAGGGGCAGAGAGAGAGGGAGACACAGCATCGGAAACAGGCTCCAGGCTCCGAGCCATCAGCCCAGAGCCTGACGCGGGGCTCGAACTCACGGAGCGCGAGATCGTGACCTGGCTGAAGTCGGACGCTTAACCGACTGCGCCACCCAGGCGCCCCTCATTTATTTATTTTTGAGACAGAGAGAGACAGAGCATGAACGGGGGAAGGTCAGAGAGAGGGAGACACAGAATCTGAAACAGGCTCCAGGCTCTGAGCCGTCAGCACAGAGCCCGATGCGGGGCTTGAACTCACGAGCCGTGAGATCATGACCTGAGCCGAAGTCGGACACTCAACCGACTGAGCCACCCAGGTGCCCCTCAAGATTTCGTCTATCATTTCCTAACTGTTTAGGAAACTACCTTTAGCCATTCTTTTTTTTTTTTTTTTTTTTAACGTTTTTATCTTTGAGACAGAGAGAGACAGAGCATGAATGGGGGAGGGTCAGAGAGAGAGGGAGACACAGAATCCGAAACAGGCTCCAGGCTCTGAGCTGTCAGCACAGAGCCCGACGTGGGGCTCGAACTCACCGACTGTGAGATCAGGACCTAAGCCGAAGTCGGATGCTTAACCGACTGAGCCACCCAGGCGCCCCTAGCCATTCTTTTAAGGTAGCTTTGCTGGTGGCAATTTCCCTTAGTTTTCCTTTATCTGAGAATGTCTCGATTTCCCTTTCCTTCTTGAAGAACATTTTTGATGTATATGGTTTTTTCCCTCCAGCACTGTTGTGCCTTTTCTTTCTTATACTGTCATTAAAACTGCTTTTCCTCTATGGGTAAAGTGCTATCTCTGATTTCATTCCTGTGTCTTGTTTGGGGTTTGGTCAGCTTCTTGAAATTGCAGGTTTATGTTTCTTGCCAAGTTTGCCAAGTTTTTACCCATTATTTCTTCTAGTCCTTTTCCAGCTCTGCCCTCCTTTTCTTCTCTTTCTGGGACTCTGCTGATGTAAATGTTCAGTCTTTGTTTATAGTCCCATATGTCCCTGAGGTTCCGTTAGTTATTTTTCAATCTATTTTCTCTCTGTTGTTCAGCCTGGGTAATTTATATTCTATTTTCAAGTTCTCTGACTCTTCTGTATTTTAAATTCTGTTGACCCATTCACTGAGTTTTAAATTTCAGTTATTGTATTTTTTTGATTCTCAAATTTCCATCTGATTGGTTTTTTATACTTTTAATCGCTTTGCTAAGACTTTTAATTTCCTTGCTCAACTTTCTATTTTTTCATTTACTTCAAGCATGTTCACGATTGCTTGTTGAAACATTTTTAGGATAGCTGCTTTAAAATCCTTGTCATACGATTTCAACATCTATGTCATGTTAGTGTTGGCACCTGTTGACGACTTTCCTTTTTCAAGTTTAGATCTTCCTGATTTTTAGTATGACGAATAATTTGACTGAAACTTAGAAGTTTTGGGTATCATGGCATGAGACTCCACATGTTGTTTAAACCCTTTATTTTAGCGGACTTCTTCTGAAGATTCTCTGGCAAGGGAAGTGGGTGCTGCCTTGTTATTGTCAGATGGGAGTAGAAGTCCAGATTCCCTATCCAGCCTCCTTTGATACCCAAGGGGGAGGGAACTCCCCATTACCGCTAGGTGTGTAGGGGTTTCTGGGTTCCGATGTGGTCTACACTGACACCTCCACTGACCCATGGGGCAGACAAGGGGTTCATAAATGCTCCCTGCGTGGTCTTCTCTGACATCCCCTAGGGTTGATGGTTGGAGGATTGGACACCTTCTTCTCAACTGGTGAGGACGGAGCTCTAGGCTCCCCACTTGGTCTTTGCTGGTATGGGTGAGGTAGGACTACAATGTTTATGGAATAGACTGGTTATTGTCTAAAAGTTCTCTGTCTTTCTAGGTTGCCCATTTCCTGATCCTTTAGCTAGAAAAAGCAAGCTTTTGTTGGACCTTTTTTGGTTTTGGTTTAGTGGAGTTTGTAACTTCAAGGCTATGAAGCTAAAAGAAAACCCCAGAACTCACCACTCTGTTGCTCCTTGAGTCTTGAGGTCTCTCACCAGTCTTCTTTCTTCTCTCCACCTTTCAGAATCTTTTAATGTAATATATATAAATATATATTTAATGTAATATTTCGTGCATCCAGAGAAAAGTACACGTACTCCCATCTTCCTAGAGCTGGAAATCCTCTTTTATTGATTTATTGATTCATGTTTTTTAAGTTATTTATTTGGAGAAAGAGAGAGAGAGGAGGAGGAGGGGCAGAATGAGGGAGAGAGAGAATCCCAAGCAGGCTCCATGCTGTTAGCGCAGAGCCCGACGCGGGGCTCCAACTCACAAACTGCAAGATCATGACCTGAGCCGAAGTCGAACGCTTAACCGACTGAGCCACCCAAGCGTCCCTTATTGATTTATTTTTTAACATTCCTCCTTGTGCAGACCTGAAGATGAATTTCTAGGGTAAATAATGAACGGCGAAATTTCTGTGTCATAAGCTATGTGTATTTGTATGCGTGTGCACGTGCATGTGAGTGAGTGAGGGGAAGACAGAGAGGGAGACAGGGGATCTGAAGCTGGCTCTGTGCTGTCAGCACAGAGCCCAGTGTGGGGCTCGACCTTACCAACTGTGAGGTCATGACCTGAGCTTCACTGACTGAGCCACCCAGGCACCCTTAGGCTCTGTGTATTTTTAAGTTTTGAATTAGCCTCCAAGATGCCAATTTTTACTCCCACTAGCAGGGTGTGTGTCCTTCTCCCTCCCCATACTCTTGCATATGTATGATTCAAAATGGTACTTTAAAAATTTTACTAACTTGGGTGAAAAAATAACATTTCATCGTTTAATGCTGCAATTGCTCTGGTTACTAGTGAGGGCAAGTATTCTTTACATGGACTTATTGACTGATTACATGGATTTTACATTATAAACAGGAAGAGAGACAAAAAAACAAGCAAACAAATTAATCAGGTATTTTTATTTTTTATTTATTAAAAAAAATTTTTTTAATGTTTTTATTTATTTTTGAGAGAGAGACACAGAAACAGAGCATGAGTTGGGGAGGGGCAAGGAGAGAGAGAGAGAGAGAGAGAGAGACAGAATCTGAAGCAGGCTCCAGGCTCCGAGCTGTCAGTGCAGAGCCTGAAGCGGGGCTCGAACTCACGAGCTGTGAGATCATGACCTGAGCTGAAGTCGGACGCTCAACCGACCGAGCCACTCAGGCGCCCCAACCAGGTAATTTTAAAGAATGGTAAATATTATGAAGAAAATCAAACAAAGTAGTGGGTAAAAGTATAGGGGGCTCATCAAAGGAAAAAATACAACCATGAGAGGTAGTAACACATCAGTTTTTTGGGTGGCGCCAGGGTTGCCTAAGGGGGAGATGTCCCTCATAGCAGGAGTCTGTTCAGGGGCTAATGGAGAGGGGGCCACATCCAGAAGTGGGGGAGTAGGGGGCCGGAGATGGTGCTTACATGTCTAGGTGGTGTCACTGAGCAGCCCAGAAGGGAGTCTTTAGGTCCGAACTCTGGAGAGCAGTAGCAACTTGGGGTCTTATAACCACAGTTCTCTTATCAATGGCCAGCAAATGCTGCATGTAGTTTTGTGGGGTATGCAAAGCAGGCAGGTCCTAAGTGATGGAAAGTCTGCTTGTTTGGACTATTTAAATTGTTTTTTTTTTTTTTTTAAGGTTTTATTTATTTTTGAGACAGGGATAGACAGAGCATGAACAGGGGAGGGTCAGAGAGAGGGAGACACAGAATCTGAAACAGGCTCCAGGCTCTGAGCGGTCAGCACAGAGCCCGACGCAGGGCTCGAACTCACGGAACACAAGATCATGACCTGAGCCGAAGTCGGCCGCTCAACCGACTGAGCCACCCAGGCGCCCCTTGTTTGGACTATTTAAAATTTGAGTTTGACGCTGGCAGGCTTTTGGGCTAATGAGTCTCAACCTGCTGTGAAGAAATGACCTAGAAGCCAATAGACAGGGGCATCTTTGGGTCATATAGATAGCAAAGAACTATGGGGGTTGGGGAGAGGACTGCTTTAGATGGAGCAGTCAGGGAGGGCTTCTCTGAAGAGGTGACGTTCGTTCAAGCTGACACCCGAGGAATGATGAGGGGGCAGGTGTGGGAAGGTACAAAGGCTTTGGAAGTAGGAAAAGCTTAGCATGTGTGTTCAAGAGACAGAACGAGGCCAGAGGGGCTGGAGCTGAGTAAACAGAGCAGGGACTGCGATTGGAGAGATGAGGTGGGGGCAGGGGCCAGATGCTGCTGCCATGCCAGAAAAAAGGGTGGATTTCTATTCTAAGCTCAGTACAAAGCCATTGGAGGATTTTGATTAATATTTTAAATATTCCGGTTTATATTTGGCAAAACTCAGGCTGTCATGTGGAGGGCGGAGGAGTGGGGGGCAAGGAAAACAGGGAGACCAATGGGGAAGCTCTAGGGAAGAGAAAATGGCGGTCTGAATTGGGAGGTCGTGTGGAAGTGGAGAGAAGTGGGCAGATGGTGGAGGCGGAATGGAGCTAGCTAGCATCCTTGGTGATGGATGGGATAGGAGACGTGAGGAATGGAGACAATTAAGGATGGCCCAGGGGGGTGGGGTTCCATTTCTTGAGATGGAGAAGACCAGGAGAGGAGTGAGTTCGGAGGAGATTAAGAATTGCCAGTGGGAGTCTCATCCGCTCTGTGGGGCCGAGGTCAGAGGGCCAGATGATCCTGTACTGGGCCGTCTGCTCTAGAGATGACCTACTCCCGTTTGTAGGTTTAATGGGGGCCTTTTCACTACGTGCAGAAGACTCCAGGGGACTCTGTGTAGCCAACCAAGAAAATGAGAAACCAGACTTTAAAACGTCATTTAATCAAGGAGCAAAAATAAATTCTTAATTAGCCTCCGCTGACTGCATATCAATTACAGTTCTATTTAAACAGCTTTTTCCTGATTGCAGGGTGGTGGCGGGTGGGTGGGGGAGAGAGAGAGAGAATGAGAAGTGGACGTGCCATGCGCGGTGGGGGGACATTCCCTCGTCTTGCTCTCCTTGCAAGTCCATCACTGTAGGTGCCGTCATCCTCACCTTACAGATGGAGAAGCTGAGTCTGACGAGGTGAAATGACTTGTCCAGGGTCTCACAGCTTATAAGCAGCAAAACCACGATCAGACTGTGGCTCTTTGGACTCCAGAGCCTCCTGCATTATTCTGCCACTCCTCTCATGTGACTGCAAGTAGATAGTTCTTCCTTTTCTTTCCAGGGACTTAAATTAAAATCCAGACCTGACAGACCAGAAGGTGTCAGCCGTTAGGGAAGCAGCCTCCCCACGGGTTTAAGGCAAAGGCCATACCTTCTCAGGCTTTGCCAAGGCCTCTGAGAGGTCCTGCCTTTGGCATCGGCGGTGCCGACCGGTCACCACAGAGATGCTCCAGGCTCCGGCAGAACTCACGGTTTCCATACCGCTCTCAGTTCTCCCAGCTCTTCACTCACCCATCTTTGCCTTCCCACCCTGCCTCAGCCTTCCTGCAAGTCAGGGAGCCGAAAGTTGCGACCTTGTTTGAGACGCGGGAGGAGAAAAAACACAGGTACAAAGCTCAGACGATTATCTCCATCAATTATCCTGAAACACTTCTCACCCCCCAGCCGGGGCTGAGGCTCTCCCAGGTTCTGGGGCGTAGCGTGTTGAAACATGTCAGAACAGCCCACACTGATAGCAAGCCAGGGGGTTTGTTTTCCTTTTGAACGTTTTATTATGGAAATTTCAAACTTCTGCAGAAGTAGAGAAATAGTATAATAAACCCTCATGTGTCCATCATCCCTGTTTCGACAGCTCCCAGCCAATTCTGTTTAATCTATACCTCCACCTACTCTCTCCCTTCCATATCATCTTGAAGCGAATCCCAGGCATCGTATCACTTCATCCATAAATATTTCAGTTTGTGTCTTTAAGAAGGAAGGAGAGAAAGAGTTTTAAATGGAGAAAAACATCCCAACTGAAAACCGTTGCTTATTTGAAAATGGGAGACTGTGACCCTACGGTGAGGGGTGAGAGATTCCAAGCTCTTCCTGGCCCGGCCACAGTGCATGTCAATCAAGTCTTGTCCCTCACTGCTTCCCTTTCCTCATAGCAAATGCAAATGGGGGTCCTCACTTCAGAGAGGAGAAAACTGAGGCCCAGAGAGAAACAGGATTTGTCCAAGGTTGTATCAGGTTTTATAATACATGGGTTAGCTGGAGACACGTGGGTCACTTGTGCAGGTTAATACACCGGGTCCTTTCAAGTCAGTATTTTCTAAATATTTGGTCAATGTTTATTTAGAGGTGAGGCTGGGTACTGCAGGGGGAGAATGGAGAGAACAGAGTCTTGTGACAGCCTCAACCAGTCCCCCATTCTTGCAATTCCGCGCTGGTCCCAACTTGCACAACCCGCAGAACCAAACCCTGAAGTTAACCTGCCCACTCTCCTTTGAGGCCAGTTCAGCAACCAATCTGTTGTTACTCGGTTTCCCCTCGGAGGTGAGCGGGGGGGGGAGGGGGGACCGTCTCACTTTTAACCCGGGCTGCTTCTTCAGTGATTCCTCCCAACCCCACCGGGTTTCCTCACAGAGATGAGTTGGGGTGAACCAACCAGGACTCATCCAAGTGGCACTGAGGAAACTCAACTACCTCAGCAAAAAGGGATGTGAGTCCCAAAGATTCTCTCCTCCAGGAGTGGCTGGATCCAGGGGAAATCTGTACTCCCCTTCTTGGCCTTGCTTAGCCGGACGTCAGCTACCTTCTCAAGCAGGCTCTGCCCCCGTGGTGCAAGACGGTGGTCAAGTTCTGGCCTGTATTGTCTCCTTTTATGAGCCCAGCAGGAGAGATTCTCTTTCCTGACTCTCATTGGCTCGCTTTGGGTCACGTGCCTATGCCTGAGCCAATCATCATGGCCCGGAGTTGAGATACACCGGTTGGTTTAGAGGCAGGTTATCTGGGGTGGGTCAGCATCTTCCGGTCCCCGGTGGAGTGAGACTAGAGGGGTTTTGGCTCCCCGGGGGAGAATCAGTAGACTGTTACTGAAAACGGGAATGGGTGATGAACTGGCAAGCAACAGATTTCCACTGTCCAGTTATATTTCCTGGGATATTTAGGCGTCCCTTAGTTGTGCTCTGGCCTTGGCGATCACCAGCTGTTTGTCCCTGATTGCAGCAGTGTTCGTGTCAGAGGGCGTGATTTAGAACCCGAGGCTCCCGGCTCTCAGCCCGGGCTCTTCATGTCATTTCCGTCCCACGCTCTGTGGTGTGGTCAGTGGACCAACTGCCCTGTGCCTGCATCCCTGGGGCAGACCTGCCTCCCATCTTGGCCAAAAGCAACTCCCTGCCTCCTAGCCTGAGGATCAGGAGCCGTTTCCTACGGGATCAGCCATCCTGTTTGCCTATGATCTCGAGCAGGCTCTTCGTGTTTCTGAGCCTCAGTTTCATAGTTTGGAGCATCTGTAAAATGGAGCTAATGGTGATGCTGACCTTCCAGGGCTGTGAGAGGCTGAAATGAGCCTGTGACTTGTAAAATGAGTATCACAATGGAAATAATAATACGATTACCATTGATTGCCCCCTGCTTCTTCCTCTGAGGAAGTATCCTTTTTTTTTTTTTTTTTTTTTCTCAATCCCCCTTCTCCTCCATTCCTCCCAGGGGAGCAGCGACTTGCTCAGGGCTTTGATGGAGATGAGTGTTGATGGCTTGGAAGCTTTCAGAGCCGCCCACTCTTCCTCCTCCCATCCTGCTGAGCTGACAATTTCGCATGACATCAATTCCTCTGACAGCCGTGTAAACAGATGGTGGTCCCTGCTGCCCGGGGTGCTGGGGAGCGATACCATGGTAACCTGCTAAACCGTGACAGGTGCCAGGACGGTGGGAAATCCAGGACCTTCAGACAGGCACACACATGGCTCAGGCAGCAGGGCCTGAGTTGTGAGTTTATCTCAGACACCGTGGGCCAAGCCTGGGCTGGTGTGGCAGCAAGGCCGTAGGCTTGAGTATGGACTCTACTCCTTCTTAGGTGTGTGACCGTGACTGAATTTCTTCCTCTCTTCTGGCCGATGGTGGGTACTTAGCCCCACCCCAGAGTAGCAAGGATATGGGCCTGGAAGTGCCTTGCTCCAGGATGGGGCGTTGCTGGTGCCCAATAAATGTTTGTTGAATGAATAAACAAATGAATGAAAGGGACCTATAGGATCAACTCCCTGGAAGCTGGCTGGAGACAGGGCCCTTGCAGGTCCTGGTTGGAAAGGGTGCCAATGGGATCTGAGAGTGCAAGATGCTGGGATAGCAGCTTCCAGGCACCACCCCTGCACCTTCTCCGAATAGTTGGGACCTAATGATTTGCAAGTGGTGGGCTCTCCATTCCCAATCCCCACCCCTCCCCCCTCCCAGAGCAGGGAGAGTCAATTAGCACTCCCAGCTGGGAAACTGGTGAGTGGACTTGTGGAATCATAGCTTTCACTAACTCTGCCTGCTTGCCTCAGTTTCCCCAACTGTCCTCTCATCCCTGCTGGACTTGGAGCTCTGGTTTAAGCCGTGGTCTATTCCAAGTTCAGAACGGGACAGTGACTTGACTAAGGCCATCCAGTTATCCATACAAACCAACTGGGGAAGGGGCAGCCTCCAGCTTCTGCAGTTAGGCCCTTTTGCTGGAAGGGTCCTCCCCAGCTTTCCATCAGCTTCGTGAAAGCTGCTCTGTCCCATGGCTGCCCCAGACCATCCCTACTCCCTCTTCTTTCTCATTGTCCTCCTCTTATTCCACATGCCTTGTGGCTGGGTCTGCCCCCTGCTGAAACAGGAGTACTTCAAAAAAACAAGAAGGCTTGGTCTGCCACTCACTGGCTCTGACCTCGGGCAAGTGACTTCACCTTTACAAGTCAATTTCTTCATACAGCAAAGGGGAAAGTTGATTTGGATGGATTAAATGAGATAATATCTGCAAAAAAAAAGTGCATAAAAGAGTGCCTGGCACATAGCAAGCTTTCAGTAAATAGTGATTTTTGGTATTATGCAGAGGAGGTCCTCATCCTTTATGGGAAGATTGCTTTCCACAAATGGGATTGACTTCAGGCAAGATTCAGAGTGGAAAAAGCACTGAAAGGTGTGGGAGGCAGCTGGATATGGGTCAAGGTGTATGGCCCTGGATGAGCCACTTGCCTTCTCTAAGCATCTGGAAAATGGGGCTAATGAGCCCCAGCTGCAGAGCTGTTGAGGTTGGATGGGCACAGGTTGGGTGGGCATCTGGAGCAGGGTCTTGGTACGTGCTAACTTGGTGTCGGTTGTAATAAGCTCTCCTGGAATAAGGATTATTTCAACGCCCCTGAGTGCCAAAACCACCAAAGGCAAGGATGGCTCATACTGCATTCCTGGAAGGTGGCGGTTTGACTTCAGCTTGCATACCTCTAATGATGGGAAACTCATTCCTGTTGAGTTGGAAGCTCTGCTAGAAGCTCATCTTCTGTGGAGTCCAAACTTGCCTCTGTGTAGACTTCCTCTCTGGAGTCTCCAGTTCTGCCCTCAGGGCCGCCAGGACCAGCTTTCCCTCAGCTTTCTCGCTTGGCAACCTGCTCCTCTGAGCCAAGGAGAACCAGAATGAAGGAGATGGCCCAAGCAGCGTCCCCACCCCCTGTCTCCCAAAGAGCTTTCTGACCTTGTTGGCCAGGCTGGAAGGTTTAAGAGCTGGCAGGCAAGCATGAGAGATTGTCCTTGGGTAGGCTAAGTGGGCCATCTGTCCTGGCTGAGTCCCAGGGCGGACCCACGGTGGAGGACCAAAATATGGCTGGGCCCAGCATGGAGACCAGAGCGTGAGCTGTCACAGTCTCACAGGCCCAGGTGTGGGTCCAGCTCCCCTGATTATGGCTGGGTGGGGGGCATGACACCAATTTCTGCAACGAAGCGTTCTTCTAAGAATTAAATGATCAGAGATATTTTAATATCTCACATGGTTCTTGGAATCCCCTAATAATCATCTTTTTTGGAACCTGTAATCAGTGAAAGGGTTAATGTGTTCCAGAGAGAAGCTTCAAATGAGCCAAGCTTTTAAACATTCATTATTACTCTTTTAGCTTCAGAGTTGTTTTTTTTTTTTTTAATTATTTTATGCTTCTTTCAAAATTCATCAGTTTAGGGCAAGTTGGCTGTCTTCATAACAGCGCTAAGAAAATGTTGATAAGGTTCTTCTAATAACAGATACTTCTCTGGCAGGGAGGCAGCAACAAAACCATTTCTGGAGCATTCTGTCTTCCCTTTTGGCCTTCCAGTGAGGTCAGCACCTCTAGACCTTCTTCCATGGCTGTATTAGCCACCCTGATGTCTTATGGCTCCCGCCTTCCCTATAGGAGACAGAGCTACTGAAAGGGCTGCGAAGACCCCTAAGAAAGAAGGAAGAAGGCTGTAAACCCACCCTACCTGTGTCCCAGGTTTGGATACTATTTAGATGCTCAGACTATTTACTTTCCCCACTTTTGTCCTCATTTCTATTATACATTATTAAACTCACAGGCATCACAGGAACAGAGACAGGGGGACACATGGATGGAAGAGGATAGGACTCCCAATCCTTTCTCTTCATTCTGGTCCTGAACAAGCTAGGGAATCCTGAACTTGGAAGAGAGCCGAGAGGCTGTTCAGCTGAGCTGGCTGCCCGGGAGAGGGACGCTGTGGTTTGACTGTTTGTGTCTACCCTAAATTCACACATGGAAATCCTAATCCCCAAGGTGATGGTATTGGAAGGTGGGGCCTTTGGGAAGTGGTTCAGTCATGAGGGCACAGCTGTCATAACTAGGAGTAGTGCTCTTCCAAAAGAGACCCCAGAGAGTTCCTCATGCTCTTCTGCCATGTGAGAACACAACAAGAACACTGCAGCCCAGAAGAGGGCCCTCACTGGACCATGCTGGCTTCCTGCTCTTGGACTTCCAGCCTCCAGAACTGTGAGAAACAAATGTTTGTTGTTTATAAGCCCCCCAGTCTGTGGTATTTGGTTACAGCAACCTGGGTGGACTAAGACAAAGGATCACTGCCAGAGAGGCTCCTGGAGGGGGTATGGTCAGCCAGGGCCTCCTGACCACTGCCTCATTTCCTTGCAAAAGGGATCAGGAAGATAGGAAAGATCACAGGCAAAAGTGAAGAAATGAGCGCTCTAGTCTTGCCTGTACTGCCCACTGGCTACAGGACTTTGGACAAGGGGCTTCCCCTCTCTGGACCTCCATTTGCACACATGTCAAATCGCAGGGTTGGACTAATTGATCCAACCTTAGGTTAGGTTGGACTAATCTAGAAGTCATTGTTATTTGCGTGCTTTGCATGGACTGGATTCTGCATTAAGTGTACAACATAAATGATCTGTTTTTATTCTCCCACCAAATCTAAGTTTCTTTGGAGAATCCAACTGTCAATAAAGATCATATTAAATCTTAGGCCTTTTGTGTATCTGAAAGTTATTCTAGGCACACTTTTGTATATTTGCAGACATCAGCCTCTTGACAGAGAACAAGGAATTTCCAATTAGATACACTATCAGTTAGGATTAGGTGTTGCTGTGTGTAATGGAAATCCCAAAAGTAACAGGGGCTTAAACACACAAAGATTTACTTTATTGCATAAAGGTAGTGCAGTGCTGGTATGCGTGCTCCAGGAACTCATTAAGAACCCAGGCTCCTTCCATGTTTATGCTCTGCTGCACACATCTTCTGTCCTCAAGGTCACCACATGGCCCAAGAGGACTCCAGGAGCTCCAACCATCACAACTCCACTGGAAGCTCAAGGAAGAGGATGAGAGGAAAGGCTGAAAGGGCTGTACTTTGGCTGAGTCAGTTCCCTTTAGGCAGTCTTCCTGGAATGCTTACAGTTTGCTTCCACTTGCACATCATTGGCCAGAACTCAGTCATGTGGTTACACCTACCTGCAAGGGGAGGATGGGAAATGTAGTCTTTTACCTGAGCACATTGCTACCCTGAATAAAATCTAGGTTTTGTTTGCAAGGAAGAATGGGGGAAGGAATACTGGTTGGCCAGTGGGAGTCCCTGTTGCAGATGCTTATGCGCAAAGGACTGTACGTATAATCACAAACCAGGCAGACCATTTTGCAGATGTATTGATGTAGCTATTTAACATAAAATACCAATGTCTGTATTAGTTAGGTTTCTTTTGATTGCAAGTGACAGAAGCCACATCTCAAACCGGCTTAAACAATAAGGACATTATAACCCCACATATTTCACTTACAGAGATAGGGTTAGCTTCAGGGCTGGTTGATTCAGCAGCTCAACAAATATCACCAAACCTGGGGGCTGTCCATCTATCATTTGTCTTTTATTAGTGTTGGCTTTATCAGAGGCAACTGACTACAGTGGTTCCAAGAATTACATCCAGACTCAATAATACCCAGGCAAATACAAGGGACTATTATTTCCGGCGGCTCTCTCTTAGAAGCTACAAAATGTCTAGAAAAGTCTCTCATGCCTCAGTGGCCAGCATTTGTTTATAATCTACTCCTGGACAAATCATTGGCAAGGAGGAAGGGCGACTGGGCCACTGCTGGAGCTGGGATCAACTTCCATGAAGCTCATGGCTACTTGGGGGGGATAGTAGATACCTGAATAAAATTGGGGTTCTGTTAGTAGGGGACAAAGAGGAAGCATGCTGGTTGATAAGTGCTATCTCCATTTTGCAGCAAGGGGATTGAGGCTCAGAGAGGTGAAATAATCTGTTCAAGGTTAAACAGCCGGTGAGCAGCAGAGATAAAGCCTGAGCCAGGGAAAGTCATCCCAAATTTAACATGCTTAGCATCATGCTCTGCAACCAGAGAAGGGAGGGGTTTCAGAAGTCATCTGTATCAGTGCTTCCCAAACTTTAGCCGTTTGGCCCCCACTTTCGTGATTTTCCCCATATTTATTTACACCTGCAGGATGATATACTCAATATTTTTTTTAATTTAACTAATACCGCCTTTATAATTTTTCTGAAAATACACTCATGATTTTTCCATCAACAGTTGCAGGACAAAAGCACTGACATAAATGAGAAACCAGTCTTGCTTGACAGAAATAGAAGATAAATCATCAAAAGGAATACAATGAAAACAACTCTCTTATCCTTTCTAGAGGGATACCATTACCTGACAAATTCCTGAATTCAAAGGGTGCTCTGTCCCTGTTATGAATAAATGACCAGGAGTGAGGAAAGCATTAAAGACTTACCAGCACCAAGCTGAAGCTCCCTTCTTGATGAAATAACAACTTAAAGAGAAGGGGGGAAAACAGCAATCCTTTCTCATGATGCAATTCAATGCCACGTAAGGCTCCTGAACTCATCCCACACACCATTCTTTGAGAAATCTTAACTTACATCAAAGCCCGAATGTTTTGTGACTGCCACATTACACATAACAACAAAATCTCAGAGGGTGTAACAGCAACAAGCATTCATCCCAGAGATCTGTGGTTCAGTTGCCACTCAGCTGTTCTAGGTGAGAATTGGCTAGGTGACCCTTCTGTCTATCGGCAACAGGGTTGGCAGACTTTTTCCGTAAAAAGTCAGGGAGTGAAGAATGTTTTAGGCTTTGTGGATCCCACAGTCGCTGTTGCAGTGACTCAATGCTATCGTTGTGGTGTGACAGCAGCTCAGGCAAGATGTAAGGGTATAAGCAGGGCTGTGTTTCATAAAACTTGGTGAATACTGAAATTGTAATTTCAGTAATTTTCACATGTCACGAAATAGGGTTCTTTGGATTTTTTTCAACCAATAACAAATGTAAAAACATTCTTAGCTCTAGGGCCAAACAAAAAACAAGTGATTGACCAGATCTGACCTGAGGACCCCAGTTTGGTCATGCCAGTCTCAAACAACAACTGTCACTGCCCCTGCCAGGACTGGCTTCCGAGGTGTGGGACCTGTGAAACTGCACGTGGTCCTGCGCAGGCATAGAAGGATGCGCTTGGTTGAATGCTCTGTTACAACCATCTTGAAATGATTAATAATTTTTGAATAAGGGACCCTGCATTTTCATTTTGCAGTGGAACCTACAAATTATGTAGCCAGTCCCGGTGTCTTCTCATTCGATGTGTGGAGACATGGAGGATCACACCCCCCAACAGTGGTCTCATCGGAACATGTTCTCCTTATGGTGATGGCAAGAGTGCTAGGAGCTGGGTGGAAGCACCTAGGTCTTTGAAGGCCTAGGCCTGAAACAGGCGGATTGTCACTTCTCACCTCCTGTTGGCTGAAGCAAGTCACCCGACTGAGCCCAAAGTCAAGAAAATGGGACACATTTTAATGTGAGGGGGACTCTAATGTCCCTCTCTTTTAATGAGAGGGACTCTAATGCCACGTGACAAAGGGCTTGGAAACAGGAAGAGGTGATGAATTGGTGCCAATAAGGCCATCTATCACCAACTCCCTAAGAGTGTGTTAATCATTCTGGCCGTTTGCATACCACTAGCGTCAAATAACTCATTATCTGGTCCTCTTGTCTATCAGCTTTAATAGTCCTTTGATCCATCAGCTGAGGCAGAGGCAAGGACAGAAGACTTTTGTGGAGTTAGATTTCAGGGGGGAACAATACACGAATAGTCTTTCTTCCCCTTCTATGGGATCAGAGCGACTGACAGCACAGTCAGTCCGTGACAGCTGAAGCCAGGGGCTAGAACTAGTTGGCATTTTGAATGTACAAGCCAGCGTGCCAATCTCCTCCTAAAGATTCAGCCAGCTAGCTCCCTTTCCTGGAAGCGTCCTCTTGAGCCCTCAGTGCCTTAGATAGCACCTTCGTGCTGAAAAACTGGAGAAGAAAAATGTCTGGCTCGCATTCTACTTGGTGGCTTCTTTCTAGGTTTTAAACACACAGGAATAAACAGAGTGGGTCCGCAAACATCCATCTGACTATATCATTCCTCAGCTTAAAGTCCTCTCCCGGCGCCCTCAGCCCAGCTTGGCTTCACATCACGGCTCTTTGTGACGTGGCCACAGCTGCCCACACAACTTCACTTCCTGCCACAGTCTACTCGCCATAAGCATCTAGACACACAGCACATCTGCCACCTCTAGGCCTTCGCACCCACTGTCACAATCTGGGGGGTCACCGGTGTGATAAGCCATCTCAAAGGCTTTTAAACAAGGAAAGGAAAATTGTTGGCTCATGTAATGGAATATCCAGCGGTGGAGGGAGCTTGAGGCAAGCAGAGGTACTTAAGTCATGCTGTTTAGAATATTCTTTCCTCTGTGTTGACTCCATTCTCAGGCAGGCACTCCCCTCATGGTGATCAGGGGTAGTAACTTCAGGAGGAAAGAAGAGTCTCTTGGGGCACCTGGGTGGTTCAGTCGGTTAAGCGTCCGACTTCGGCCCAGGTCATGACCATATGGCTCGTGAGTTCGAGCCCTATGTTGGACTCTCGGCTGTTGGCACAGAGCCCGTTTCAGATCCTCTCTTCCCCCTGCTCTCTCTGCCCTTTCCCCACTCATGTGCTTCCTCTCTCTCTCTCTCTCAAAAAAAAAAAAAAAAAAAAAAAGAAGAGTCTTTTCTAGATATTCCAGCAAAGGTCCCAGGGCTGACTCCCGTTGGCCGATTGGGGTCACGTGCCCAGCATTAAACCAATGGTTGTGGGGGCTGGGGTGTACCGATTGGCCAGGACTGGACCATAAGCCCATTCCTGCATCTGAGAGAGTGGCATTAGCTCCACCTAAACCACGGGGACCAAGAGTGGGGATTTCCCAGGGGAAAGTCAGGAGGTGGTTACCAAATGAAGTGTTGAACAGAGGCGGGGAAGCCAAGGCAACAGACGTCCCCACCCTCTGGTTCCTTTGCCTGAAATGCTTCCCTCCTCTCTGCCTGGCAGACTCAAACTAATCTTTCTGGCTCCACCTCCAGTGTCATTCCTCCTGTAGACCCCTCACCCCACCCTAGAGTAAGCCACTCCTTTCTCTGCGCTTCCTTCCCTCCCATCATTCAGTGCTAGGCTGCCAGGGGTCTCTTGGGGCCACCCGCTTCTGGAAAATGTCGATGAACTTTGCCAAACTCCCCCATTTCAGAGCCTGTGCCAGTTCACACCTTCCCTGATTTCCACACGCCCTTGGCTTTCCTCCATGTGACACTCAGCTTCCACATCTGTGTGCACCGCCTCAGGTTGGCTACAGGTGTGCACATCTTGACACCCTCCCCATCTCAACAACAACAACATCTCATTACCTTTGTGACTTTGTAAGTTTCATAGCTTGACTGAGACCTGAGGGTGACAGAGGAATCCCATGGCTCCCCAACTAGCCCCGCCCCTTCTAAGAACACCCTTCTCCGCAGGGTGGCTCCCCCACTGGGCACAACCTTGACTCTTCCTATCCCCCCTGCAAGACACTGACCTGCCAGTCTGGTCTGCAGCGACCCTCCCCCACTTCCTTGCTCCCCACTCTTCCCGATTCTGCTGAATACTTGACGTCACGGCAATTCCAGAGTCTGTTTAATCTCTCCCCTCTCAGCAGCATCTGAGCTCCTTGAGGGCAGGGCTGTGTTCAGGTCATTTCTGCCCCTCAGGTGCCTAAGACAGGGCATGGCACTGAGTAGGGGCTCAGTGGAGGCTAAATCCAAAACTACGTTCACCAAAAGGCTGCATTTAAAAAAAATCAGCAAGGATTTCTTTGGCCTCTGCGGGAAGCACAGAGAATGTGGGTGAGTGATGATTTCAGCAGAAATGCCACAGGACGCACGGGTTCTCCATTATTTATGGGACTAAGGAGGCATGTTCCCAGAGCGCTGCGATCTATTCTGAAGATGTCTGGGCAGAATGTGAGTGACTTTGTTCCCTAGAGTCCCTGCAACCCTACTCTGCAGCTACCAGACAGGGGGGCTTTCAGCTTCTTCTCGCAGCAATAAAGAAGTGTCTGGGGACTCAGTGCTGCTCCTGCCTTGTTGTTGTTGCCCAATGTGCGGGCAAGGATGGCGAGATGAGAGCAGGACAGCCTCTGGGAACAGAGGGGTCTGGGTTCAAGTCTTGCTCTGCCCTGGATCACTGTATGTTTCCGCCTCGCTGGGCTGCAGTGTTCTCATCTGTGCTATGGAGGCCAGGGCTACGTCCCTGCCAGGGGCCTGGGTGCATTCAGCGAAGCAGTAACCTGTAGGCTTACAGCCTGACGCTGTGTGCTCACAGCAGGTTCTCATTCGATGGTGGTCCCAGCTAAACTAGGTCCAGCTTGACCCTGTGTGGCTCTGAGTTCCTGAAGTCTCCCATCAGGTGGAGTTTGTGGATGGAATTTTTAAAAACATTTATGAAGCATTTGCTTTTCATTAGAACTGGTGGTTAGAGAGGCTGTGTAATTATTTGCAAGGGATTTCTTATTTATAGAAGGAAAAGTTGAAGGGTTTCTAGACGAGGTTATCAGCGCTTTTCTCAAGAGCAGAGGGAGTATGTAAGTTCTGAGCACAGGGGAGTTGTGCTGGTCCTGGAGACACAGGGTGTTCTGTCTTAGGGCATGTGCAGGCTCTACAATCAGATGGACTTGAATTTTCCCCTTGTACTTGGTGACCCAGAAGTGGTTGGGGAGGGAGGTAGCCTCGTCTTCATTGGTGCTGGCCCTGATTTTCACAATGGATTTCCACTTCTGGAAGCCTTCTATAATGTTCTGATGGTGACCACCAGTGACTGTGATCACAGCGCTATCCTAGGGTGTGGTATTCCACAGGTGCTTAATAAATGCTTCCTGAGTGAATTATTTGATGAGCAGATAGCCCTGGACTCTGGGTGAGATGAAGCTCGGTGCCAATTTTATGTGGCCTTGGCTAAGTGTCTATTTCCTCTGAACATCAATCTCTGCATTTGTGAAAGTGGGTATAAAACCACTACCTAGGCTGGGTTTTTGAGGATGGAATGGATCAGGTCAGGAGAAGCACCTAGCACATAGTTAGCACTCAATCCATGATGGTTTCTCCCTCTGAGTGCCCAGATGCCTTCTTCAGAATTTCAGAAGTCTCCATTCCCCTCCCCCCCCACCTTTATTCTTTCCTAAATAAATAATTCTCTCTTTAAGTACTGCCTTCTAGATAAATAAAACTCTCTTATTTAATTTGATTGTTTTCCTGCTTGTTTAATTACTACCATTAAAACGTTAATGCTTTCTTGTATTTTTGTTTTTCATGGCAAATGTGATATTTTAGCTCCACTTGGGGTTGTTTTATTTGTCAAGTTTCTGCTGTTGCGAGTATCAGAAGCCGGATTCAAAGGGGGACTTGAGAAAAGAGGGGCATTTACTGGTTTTTGTAATTAAATCTCCCAAGGGGTTGCTTTAGCCAGAACAAGGCTGCCCGCAGATGATCAGATGGTGTGTCAGGATACAATGTCCAGTTCTTGGCTCTGCTCTCCTGTGCCACGCTTACTCTGGGGCAGCCTTGGCCTCTGTCCTTTCCTCCCAATGGCATTGTTGAAAGACCTCTCCCTTCCCACTAGAGACACCAAGACCCTTGGGACTTGGGTCCGAACACTGCACCCGGGGGACTAGCCAGCCCTGCTGGGCTCCACGCCTGGAGCTGGGGGTGGGGATTTGGTCCCATCCAAATCTCCCGGGCTGAGAGAGGCAACGGGTGGGTCCCGCACGAAAACCAGGATGGATTCTGCTATCTGAGGCAGGGGACACCGGGAAGGATTATTATCATTTCTGTTTCACAGGTGAAGAAACAACCAATGCCCACCACTGTTCTATTAGCAGCAAATTCAACCCCCTCTAATAAGCTTATTTCCTCTGAGAATTCGGATCTGGGTATCTCAGAGTCAACCTCAAAGACCCTTGTGGGACCACGTTGTTTGGGTCAACTTCTAGGTATGTCCAGGGCCACATCTGGAGCCTGGTGGCAGAGGTACTGGCGTGGAGAGCCAAAGAAGGTTGAGGTTGGCCTTCGTCATGGCCCCTTGTCAAGCCACACACACCCCCCTCCCCCCCCCCCCCCGCCCCTTGATGATCTTGTGCAGGTCCGCATCCTGGACCTTCATTTCTTCATCTGTGAAATGGAAACAAACAACGCCACCCTCCCAGAGATGTTTGGGGGATTCGCTGAGGTGATGAGCACTTAGTAAGCGCTCAGTGAATGCAGAGCTGGCGGTGAACCTGTGCCACCTTAGGCAAGTCCCTCAGCTGTTAGAGCCTGAGCATCCTTGTCTGCAGACTGGATGATGATAATCTCCCATCCTGGGCTGGGCATGCAGGAGGCGCTTAAGTAAGAGTTTGGAGACTGAGATTCTGCAGCCTATAAATTCCTACCAGGCGCCAGGCATTTTCACCAACGTGATCTTGCTGTTACTAAGTCCCCTGCTATTTAGATGAGGAAACGGAGGCTCAGACTCTTCACACGGCCGAGGGGCAGACCAGGCTTTAACCCATGTCCTTACCACTGTTCCAGCTGCTTCCCTGAGGAACTGGGGGGCTGCTTCCATGTGTAGCACTCAGCCCTCAGGGCCTGGCTAAGAAGTCACCTCTCCTGTGTCTCCCCAGGGCTCCCCAGTCTGGGTGAGGACTCTCCTGGGTTTTCCCCAGCTCCCTAGGTCCCCATCACAGCTCTCCCTCCCTGGCAGTGCTACTGTCTGTGTGTCTGTCTGCCTCCACTGGACCAGGGATCAGAGCCCCTGACCCCCGGTGTGCTGCTGGGAGTGACAGTGGAGTCCCTAAGTTTGGACACAATGGCATGGTGGAAAAAGGGCTTCTGGCCTCACCCACAGTTCTCCCTGCTGGACCTTGAGTGGGGTCGAGAGCTTCCCTGAGCCTCAGTCTCCTCCTCCCCTTCTAGCTGTGTGGTGGTCAGGATAGAAGAAGTGCGACAGCAGCTGACATTATTTGAGGACTTACTCATTTCATTCATTTCTGCTGACAATCCTTTAAGGCAGAGACGAGGATCATGCACGTCTTACAGGTAAGAAATAGACTGAGAGACGAGAACTGATTTGCCCAGGGTTGCACAGCCGGAGCCTACAGCATGCACAGTGGGGACTCATAAGTGGTGTCTATAATAACAATAAAGGTTCATGGAATAAGGGGACGGGGGCTCTCTTGACCCCCCTGCCGCTGTGCCGTCATGGGCCTCGTGGCCCTTGTTACATACCGAGCTTGGCCAGGCTGTGTACCCACGCAGCTTGCTGGGCTGTGCTGGCTGGGGAGGAGAGCCTGGCTCATACACACCAGGTCTGGGAGTAGCTTCTGGAAGGTGGGTGGTTTGCGGCAGAACAGAGGCCTCGCCTAGCCTCCCTGAGAAGCATCGTCAAGTCTGATGCTCTGATCTGGAAAACGCACTGCACCCCTGCAGCACCCCACATTTTCATTGCACCTTCCTCTCAGCAGCGACATCTTCCTTCTGTGGGAAGAGCTGTAGCAGCCACACGTGTTCTCTTCAGAGGCAGCCTCGATGGTGCTACAATGTTTACAGTGCGTGTTCCCATCGAGGAGGGGCTGAGAGAGGTGTGGCATGAGGTGGCACGGGACCCCATGTCAGAGACTCCCCAGGAAACAGCTAGAGATACTTGGAATATAAGGGAAGGGCCTGTGGAAATGTGGGTATCAATGGTAGGGGACCCAAGAGACTGTCCTCCTGAACAGCCAGCGAGTGTTGGGGCTGAGGCCAGCACTGGAAAGTTGGGGGGTCAAGGCCAGGGGGAGAGGTGCTCTGTCAGCTTTCCCAGAGGGCTGGAGGGAAGTAAGTTTAGAGGGCAGACCTGGATCCACCGTCCAGCAAGAGAATGATTTGCCAGAGAAGTGGTGAGCTTCCTGTGTCTGGAGGTATTCAAGTTTTAGTATTTTGAGCTCCTAAAGGGAGATTTTTATGGGGTAAAAAAAAGTAGCCCAAATATCTCAGAGTTCAGCTGAGGAGGAGTCAGTCCTATAGGAGAGAAGTGTGAAGAAAGCCTTCAAAGATCATAAAGTTTGTTGAGGGATGGCAGTGGTCCTCAACCCTGGCTGTGCATTAGATCAGAATCAGAGAATCAGATCAGAATCAGAGGTATGGAAGGATTAGGGCACCGGGATCTTCAAGGAGGCTTCCTGATTCTCTGTGTCCGGGGGAAATGATTGATGATCTGACTGCTGCTCTGTTGGGGATGGCCTTGGCCTTGTAGAGAAGACCTCAGGGTGAGAAGCTCTGAGCTGGCTTTTGGGGCCCTGTCAAGGACAGGGCGCTGCAACCCTTGGCGAAGGACCAATAACGCTTTTCTTTCCCTGCTCTCGAGGATGGCAGCTGTTGACTCTCCTGTAGCTTAGCATCTGGTCCTTCCAGATTGGTGGAAGGTCATGTCCCAGCAGATGTAAGTGACCAGAGGGCAGACAGGCAGCTCATCCCTAAGGCTGAAAGGACAAGGAAGGTCAAGGGGGCAGTGGGAAGGCACTTGGCTGAGGCGGCCAACTGGAGAGCTTGGGATCCTATGGGGAGCATTCTAGGTAGGGGCAGGTGAGCTGGGAGTATGGAGAATCAGGGAGAGGTGGGGTGAAACAGTCTTGAAGGATGGGGAAGCCTGGGGAAAGGGAAAGGGACATTGCAGGCGGTCCCTAAGCCTGAGGCTAGTGCCGGAGACTGGATTTATCAGTACCTATTTGGTTGCAACTGGTAGAAATGGAATGGAACCCAAATAGATTTTGTTTTTCGTTCATGTAATTGAGAAGTCCGGAGTTGGCTTCAGGCATAGCTAGATCCATATTCTCAAACAATGTCATCATCTCTTTCCATTACTCAAATCTGCTTTCCCCATGTGTGTATTGCCTCAGAGGGATTCTCCCAAAGATAGCTACCATAGCACTTCTTCCCCGATAGCTCTGTAATAAGTTCCAAGAACAGTCATTGCCCTGGTTTGGGCCGTGCCTAGCCCCGAACCTGGCAATGGACGGCTCTGGTGGGCTTCGACAGGGTCACGGCCCAAACCCTGGGTTAACAACGTGCAGAAGTATTTCCACAAGGAAATGAAGTTAAGAGCCTTGAGACAAGGGGACAATCCTGGATTATCCAGGAGGGTTCCATATAATCACAAGTGTCCTTATGCATGAGAGGGAAGCGGGAGAGGCAGAGGAGGGGCTGTGAGGGCAGAAGTAGGGATTGGAGGGATGCAGTTGCCGGCTGGGGGCCATGAGCCAAGGGATGCAGGTGGCCTCTAGCAGCTGGAAAAGAAGTAAACAGATTCCCCTCTGGAGTTTTCTTGAGACCCATCTTGGACTTCTGACCTCTAGACTGGTCAGTGATACATTTGTGTCGTTGTAAGCCAGTAAGTTTGTGGTCATTTGTTACAGCGGCCAGAGGAAACGAATACACCCCTTAGTACTTGACATCTCACGTTCTGGATATCTTGCTCTGCACTGGCCTCCCTCCATCACCAAGAGAGAGTCATCTCCCAGGGGCTCACTGCTGAAGGAGGGCTGGGGTTCGGGTCTGTTCCTCTCAACCAGCCCCGCCCCACCTGGCAGGTTGCCCCAGGCTCAGATTGGCTGCTGCCTGGGACTTACTCTGAACCCTTCCTTCTCCATCAGGACAGTGCCTACAGCTGACTGGCCTCAGTATAAACACCCCCCCCCCCCCCAAGAAGTCTTCCATGTACAACTTCAACACCTTAAAACCCCCCTTCCTTGCACACTCTTCATCAGCTCGAACCACACTGGGGTGGAATTGTACGTTTCTGGTCTCTCCATTAGGCTGTGAGCTCACTGAGGACACGCATCAGTGTCTGATTCATCAGTCACTGCCTCCCCTCACAGGGCCTGCACATAGTAGGTGCTCAGTAAACATGTGTTGAATGAATGAATGACCATATGTGCACCACTAGGCATGAGGGGTGGGTCAGAGAAAACCCTTCCCAAAGATGGAGCTGGACTTGACTCCTGGCCGTTCCCCCCAAAACCCATTTTCTCTTCTTCCTGGTTCTTGCCTCCCTTGTAAGTTAGATGTGGCCATGGGCTGAGTACTGAGTCCTGGCTGGTTGGAGGTGAGGCTTTTGAGGAGCAAGCATGTCCCTTCTCATTGTCTCCCCTTCCCAAGGCTGGCAAGAGAGGCGGACAAGACTACAAATGGCGAAGCCTCTCCCTGATCCTGATGAAGAGGAAACCCCCAATGACTAGGAATACAGACTCAGGTCTGTCGTATGAAGAAGCAACCAATTCAGACGTGTCGAGCCCTTATTCAGTTTGGAGCTACATTTCTGCAGCTTGTATTACTCAAATTAATACAGAAATTGGTACCTTGAAGTGAAGGTGTTGCCATAACAACATACGTGGCATGGTCTGGGATTGGGCAGTGGGTGGGGAGGACGCAGCACTCACAGGCGGGAAAGCTGGGGACTCCTGGTACGCAGTTGAGAACATCTAATGAATCGTTGCCCGAAATGGAAGAGGAAAAGAGCCTGACAGCTAGAGTGCATTTGTTCCTTTTTGCTGCCCACAGCAAGATACTACCAGAAAGCCACATGCTCAGGCAACAACTGTCCCGGCTGCAGGCTGAAATGAGACAGAACTCGGAAACGTAGGGCCCCTCTGGATGGGTTGGGTTTTCCTGACTTGGACTCTTGCTCGAGCAAGAAATAAACTCCTACTGGGTGTGAGTGTTCCCAGGCCTCTGGGGCTATTTCTGCAGCAGCTGGCATGACCTTAATTACACAGGTAGCCTCGGTAAGTACCGCCCTTAGGTGTAGACAGGGGCCCTGACACACACTTTGGCTGAGTCTCTGATGGCAGGAATGGGCCGCGTGGACCGCCCCTCCCCGCCGCCCAGGATGGCTCACGCAGGACTCTGTGGCATGGGTCTGCAAGCAGAGGGCTGGACCCAGGTGGCTACGGGATTCCCAATGAGCCAGTCTGCAAAATGCAGGGAGACATAAAGGGCTCTGTTACCCCCAGATAAAAATAAAAGGGCTTTTGCCACTGAAAAGTAAAATTAGTTCCCGGGTTCTACAATGTACAAAGTTCTCCCACATGTGTTGCCTCATGTGATGCACCAAACCTATGAGGAAGGTGTTACATTTTTCAGAGGAAGACACTGAAACTTCAAGATTAATGACTTGCTTAGGGTCACACAGCTAGTGAGCAAAAGAGCTAATTCAAGGTCAGCTTCCCATCTCTAGAAAGTTGCTGTTTAATGACTGAGAGAAGGGACCTCTTCATTACTGGGGTCTGGTGAGTGTGTGTGTGTGTGTGTGTGGTCCATGACCATGGGTTCTTTGTGTCTCTGTAGGCCTCAGGGACCCACGTACTTGGATTCTGCTGAACAGAGGGACTATGGAGGACAGGGAAGCTTGCCCAGAACGATCTTCAGTGATGATATAACTGAGGCCCAGAGAAGCCAGGCAAGCTGAGATGAGCTCCCAGGACTTGTATCTGAACTGAAGGCTTCTCTCTGTCACTCACTCACTCTGCCCTGCCCTCCAAGGGTCTCGCCTCCTCGGCCGGCTCTCCCACACTCTGAAGGAGGAACCTCAGTCTCACCTGCTCCACCCACACACGGCCACCTTCCCATGCTCTGTGCTGCAAGGCTGGGCTCTGGGAACTGCAGGGGAGTTCCGGGGACTGGAGTCCCAGCCTGGACTTGCTGTATTGGATTGGGTCACGGACCTGATGGCCATTGGCCATCCAGCGTCCCTGCCCCCTTCACTGGGGGATTTGCCCCTCGTGCACTGTGGGTGGGGCTGTCCCGGGGCTATCCAGCCAGGTGGCTATGTTCTCCAGACCAGGCCAATGAAAGGCATGGCCTTTCTCCAGGAGTTTTGAATCATAGGAAGAGACTATTAGAGGTCATTCATCGCAGTGGTGGCAACCTGGCAGAGAGGAGAGTGTCCCCCACCCCCCCCCCACCCCTGAGCTGCTCTGACATTTGCTGAGCTCAGTCCTCTGGCTTTCGTTTCATTTGGGGAGCTACCTGACATCCTTCCAGTAGATTAAGTTCCCTCACGTCAGGGTTTAGGGCTTGCAGCCAAGTACTGTTGATGATGCTGACAGAAACCCAAGTGGATAGTAGGAAAGGAAGTGTTCTCTAAAGCCTTCCTTAGAGCAACACAGTGTGCATTAATTGAGCACCGACTGTGTGTTAGCCCTTGTGCTGGGCACTGGGGTTCCAGAGAGGTTCTGATCTCCTTCACAGCCTGGAGGAGCTCACGGTTTGTGGCAGGGGAAGGAGACAGCGGAGGGACAGAAACCAGTGTCGGCACGCCGCTCGGCCGTGTCTCCCATGTAATAAACTCCCAGCTGCTAATTCAATTGGCACCCAGGAGGGTTTGCTCCTGCTTCCTCTCATTTCCCTTAAAAAAATCAATAAGCTGCTCATAATGTCTTTAATAAAGACTAAATCAGAGCATTTATAACCTTATTATAGGGTTGGCATTTTCAACATCTTCCCCCGCAGCTGAAGTCCAGTTCATGTGGCATCATCTGGGAATCAGACAGTGGACCGAGACAATGGTTTATGATGAATTAACCAATAACCAACCTGAATTTGGCAGTGTACCATTTTCAGAGACTCCCACGGGCATCACATCAACCCTGCAGGTTAGAAGACTAGCTCAGAGATGGAAAGGAGCCTGCCAACATTCACACAGCTAGGATGGAAATGGTAGAGCTGGGGTTTGATCCTGGATCGGCCTGACTCCTCGGCCCTGGCTTTCTGCTGTAAAGAGTGCAGATGAATAGCTGGAGCTCTGGGAGCCGCAGGATGGTGGGGCTGGGTGGAGATCCTTTCGGCAAGCAGAAGGCTTAGGGAAGGGCAATTACTTGCAAGGTGCTGTTAGATAAGCATCCATGTTCCCACACTGCCCCCTGGTGGACTCCTTGAGCCTGGCCTCCGGGCTGTTGGAGGGTTTAGCTGGGAGTTTCAGGCTGATCGCGTCTGTGAGTGGGTTTGGGGAGACCTTCCTGGTGGAATAGCCCTGCTTTTGCACAGCTGAACGTTGAAGCCTTCCAGAAGAGATAAGAGATGTTCATGTATTTATTTGATTGTGGGAAAAGTGTTCATTCATTGATTCAACCTATCTCCAGAGACACCTGCACGCCCGGGCCGAACAAAATGCTGACGATTTGGCACTCCCCTTGCCGGCAGGGAGGCCCCAGCCTCATGGAAGGGTCAGGCCCACAGGTAGATACTTATGACGCAGGGCGATGTGGGCACTGTGAAGCCATGCCTAGGGCATCCTGGGAACCCTAACCTGGGCAGGAATGAGGAGTGGTGGGAGGGGCCAGGGAAAGGCTGGTCAAAGAAGGTAACAGGTCAGGTGAGTGTGCTGGGTAGCTGAGGTCAGAAGGGTACAGAGGGAGCAGCAAGCGGCCGTGTGGCCAATGGCCCAAAGCTTCAGGGACCCTCACTTTCAGGGCTCTGACTTCATCATTTTGCATTCATCATTTTGTGTTCTTTTCCTTCAGGACCCACCCCAAGTTGTGTGAGCTTCAGGGGCTCCACCTTACCTGGTTTTGCCAAAGGAGGAGCCAAAGCAGGGGTACCCCAGGGTCGTGGAGCAGGCAGACCAGGCCAGGCAGGCCAGAGCCCTGGGGAGCGCCTTGGGGCAGCAGGGGAGCAGAGGAGGGATGAAATGATAGAGGCAGAGAGCGGCAGGTTGGCTCAACTAAGAAATTCAGCTCTGTCCTGAGGGCAATAGGGTCCTATTAAAAGGTGCTCAGCGGGAGAGTGGCCAGGCTCCCCCTGAGTTAGGAAGGTTTTGACAGAATAGCGAGTTCTCCCACCGCGACCCCCAGACCCTGGCAGAGGGACGCCAGCCATGGTTCCTGGGCTTTGGCAGAGCTGGCCCTGGCCCTCCAGCAGTGCTGTTCTCCCCAGCGACAGGCGAGGAGTCTCTGGGCCAGGAGGAGGTGCCCGCCTAGAGCCCACCAGCAGTCCCCCTTCCAGAACGCACACCTTGGGGAGCTGGGACCTAACCCCAGGATCTGTGTAGGCCTCGCCCCGGCTCCAGGCTCCAGAGGGTGGATGACGGTGTGTGCCTGGCTAGGTCCAAGGACAGCTGTTTTGGGGGTGTGGAGTGGGAGTTGGAGGGTGCCTGATGGAGGGTGGCAGGCAGCTGGAGCTGCTGCAGAGTAGGGGAGGACACTGCCTCAGTGGTCTCTCTTCGTTGCCTTCATTTCCTCCGCAGAGATACATGAGCACCTGCTGGGTGCTGGGTGCTGAGCTCACCAGGCCAGACCCAGCTGGTTTCCTGGGCCAGATGTGCTGCGCAGGCTGGGATGCAGCTGGCGGGAGGTGCCAGGAATGCGATCTGCAGGTAGGTAGTAGAATCCAGAGGCTGGCAGCTGCACGCAGGCGTGAGTGTGTTCTTCGAGGAGCCAGGCTGAGGACCAACACCGGGTCAGACGGGGGAGACAGTGGTATGCCAATGCGTGCCTGGTGTAGTGACACGTGGGGGAGGGAAGGGCAAGGGAGAGGACTAAGACCCAGATGCCAGTGCGAGGAGTCCTCAGTTCATATTTCTTGGCTCTTGGTATGTAGCACAGGAGTAGGTCAAGTGGCTTAAGAGTCCAGGGCTGGAGCAAAGATGCGAGGGGAGAGACCACTGTTGGGCCTGGGGAGCCTTATCTGGGGGTTGGGGGGGGGCAGATGGTGGCCTCTCTCTGGCAATCTGGTCTCTGGGACATGGTCCTGTTCTCTCCAGAATAAGATTCCCACCATGTCTGCAGCCCCAGGAGGCAGCAGGAGGCTCCCCAAAGGCGGGGAGGAGGCGCTTGTCTGGCCCAGCCTGGTAATTAGACCCTTCAATTGCAATTACTTTTGCAATTAGCTCAGCTGGTAATTGGAACTGGAGGTGGTAATTTCTGTCCTTCACAGAAGCTCCCTCTGAACTGAGCTTTGCTCATCTGTCCAGGGTGCAGGGAAGTGCTCTGGGGAACGCTGGGCTCTTGGGTGGGAGCAACGTGCACACAACCCAGGGCTTGGCTCAGAGTGAAGCATTTGGCTTCTGCCGGACCCCTGGGATGGGAATTCTGGCCACACCAGGTGCGGGCTTGGTGCTCTGCCCTTGAACGTGGGCTGGCCTAGTGACTTGCTTCTTCTAACTAGTAGAATATGACAGAGGCAAGGGGCGTCACTTCCACGATAGGTGAGAAAAGATTGTGTCTTCTCGTTTGCTAACAGACTCTCTTTCCTGCCTCGGGTTTGCACGCTTTGAGGGAGTCAGCCGCCATGTGGGGGAGGCCTGGGCAGGAAGGAACAGAATGCTGCCAACAACCAGTGAGTGAGTCTGACAGCCAGTCCTTCCACAGTTGAGCCTTTGGATGAGACCGCAGACCTTGGGCTGATGCACTTTGATCACAACCTCTCGAGAGACTGTGAAACAGAAAAGCCAGCTAAGCAGATCCCAGGTTCCTGACCCTGGAAACTGTGAGATAATAAGTGGGGGTTGTTTTAAGCTGCTGAATTTTGGTCTAAATTCTTATGCAGCAATAGGTAACTAGTACATGGACAAACTATTAAATTAAATATATTCTGTCCTTTGACCTTGACAAAGTATATTTTCAAACTACCTGAAAGGTCAGGTTCAACTCTAGACTCTTTGGACTCCTTGGAGTTCTGCGCCAGAGCATGGAGGGAAGGGGAGAGCTGGAGTTGTGGCATGAGGCCATCCCACTTCTCTTCACACACATCCGTCTCATACACCCCGGGTCTTGTACACGCCCAAGAGTTAAAACTCCATATACCAACCCCTCCCCGCCAACAAATAACCACGTCTGGATCCAGCCATGCCCACACCATTGGCATGGTCTACCTCAAGGCGTTGGATCTAAGGGAAAGGCTCCTGCAGGCCCTAGAATTGGGCTTTAGCAGTGTTTGGCTAAGGAAATCCAGGGTCTCGAGTGTGGTTTAGAACGGGGGGAGGGTTGAGCTCCTGTTGGGCACATCCTATGAGGTACAGCTGGAGGTCCAGGGCAGAATTGTCTAAAGCTCAGGAACCAGAGCAGGGGCCCTTCTTGCCCGGGTTTGGGGGTGGTCCTGGGAGGGCCCCTTGTTCCAACCTTCGCAGACGGAGTGAGGTACCCCCAGGGATATGGCAGTACAAAAACAACCCTGGAGAGACAGGAAGGGATGGGGGAGATTAAATAATACCAGTTCAGGGTTCGTCAGGGCCCACTCTGTGCCAACCAAGCACTTGCCAGGCCCTGCCATCCAAGGATTTGAAGGACACAGCCTCTGCCTTCCCAGTTAGTAGGGGAGGACACACCTCAAAACAGACTCAGTCCTTCTCCCCAGGCATACAGATTCTTGAAAACCTATACACAGGAGAAATTCTGGTTCGACAGGCCTTCACTCAATTAGAATGGGTTGAGTACCTCTTACATGCCAGGAGCTGGGTATTAAGCAGGAAGAGATTTATTAGCACAGGGGTTGTTAGGAAGCTCCTAGATCCTTGGCAGAACCAGATGCCCTCTGAAGCTCGTTCTGCCCATCAGCCTGGTGCTGCCTGAGACCACTGCTTTCTGCCTGGAGTGGATTTTTTTTTTTTATTTTTATTAAAAAAAAAATTTTTTTAACGTTATTTATTTTTGAGACAGAGCATGAACGGGGGAGGGGCAGAGAGAGAGGGAGACACAGCATCGGAAGCAGGCTCCAGGCTCTGAGCCATCAGCTCAGAGCCCGACGCAGGGCTCGAACTCCCGGACCGTGAGATCGTGACCTGAGCTGAAGTCGGATGCTTAACCGACTGAGCCACCCAGGCGCCCCCTGGAGTGGATTTTTAAATTGAAGGTGCTTGCTGCTTTTGATCAGGAAATCCCGTCACATGTCTGCACCCGAAGGGCGAAGAAGGCTGGGAAATGCAGATGTTTGCATTGGACACCGGGCAGGAGGAATTCACAACAGAGGAAACCCTGAACACGTGGGAGGGTGCTCACAGGTTTGGGCAGCCATGATTGACAGCTGCCTGCATTGCAACAGGAGCATGGAATGATAAGGAAGGACAAGTCGCATGGGAGCAAACCCAGCAGCGTTAACTCACCAACGCACAACAGCAAAGCCTTTACGCTTCCTCCTACTAACACGCCACTTGTCTTTGGAGACTACTGGTTTGAGGAAGAAGAATGGATCTGATCTTACCAAATAAAGGATTTTCAATTCCTTCCAATTCTTTTGCAAGTCCCAGCCTATTTCAATTTTGGGTAAATGTTTAAACAACCCCACGAATGAATGCGCGCTTTGGCTATTGTTGCAATTTATAACCTCCAGCTCAGGACTCCCTCCCACTTCTCACTGGGCTGGTATTCTCCCCCTATCTAGCTTTTGCCAGCATTATTGCCAAAAGAAAAAAGGTTGATTCCAGAATATTAAAAAAAAAAAATAAGACTGCAAAATCAAAACCAATCAATGTTTATATTTAAACATATTCTACAAGCAGTAATATTATGCCAGCTGGTGAACTGCAGTTGAATTCAACACTAACAGAGTCATTTAAGGTGGGGTGTGAAAACATTTTAATGCATTGATAAGATATGGAGTCAATCCTCCCAGATTAGCATATCTGTACAGGAAGGACCTTCATCAAACATCAAACTACAGGATTTTTTTCAAACTTGGAACCTTAACCATCTTCATTTGGTGACATGTAGAACAGTTATCTACCTTAAAATTGTGGAGCTTTTAAAGCAAATATTTACTAGGTACCAAGTAGGTGCTGGGCCCTTTGATATATTATCTCATTCCATCCTGATTTGGTCCTTACACTAATGGTCACTCCCATTTTACAGATGGGGAAACCAAAGTACAAATGAACGAAGAACAGGCCCTAATGCTTCCTTAGAACTTGAACTGGAACCAGAATTCAGATGTTAGGGTTCTGAGGTCAAGAGAGGAGTGAGGGTCCTTCTCAGTAAAACTCTCAAAACCTTGAGATCCAGTATGCATATTTGTTTTCTCCTCTTACCTTGGGTCAAAATATAACCCAACATTGTCAACAATGATATGGTGGGCCTGACCACAATCTCAGAGACGTGAGGACAGGAGCCTAATCCCCACGCTGTGGCCACATGAGTGATTTTGATCTGGTTCAGAGTTTCTTGTGCTTGAAATAGGTAGTAATGCTATTTATAACCCCATTGTCCATGGTGGCTCAAAATCGCTATTTCTAGATTACCGAAATCAAAATTGGGAGAGTTAAAAAGATCATTTGGACAGGGAGATATGAATCCCTATTGAGAACTCTTCTTTGCCCCAAGGGGTTACCATGGATACAAACTGGTGAATTGATTTCTCAAAAAACAGCTCAAAACCAGAACATTCTCCGTATTTCCTGGTGTCATGTCCTCACAGCCTGCAGCCAGGAGTCGATGAAACCAAAGTGGTTGGACAGCTGTTGCCACCAGGTAGTAGAAGAAGACTTCTATTAGTATGCTTTCCCATGAACTTTGGTGGATTGTGCAGAAGAGGAGATGGGTCTCTTGTTGCCCAGATCAATAGCTGACTTGTATCAAGGCCCTGGCCCACCACAGTGGTCCTACAGCATGACAGAGGACCACAGAGGCACAGTGCGTTGGTGATATACGGCAGGAATTTTGCCCACACTCTCCCACCACATCCTAGGGAGCCCAGATGGGCTTGTCAAGTGTATCTGGGCTTCTGTAGAGTTGACCCCATCAGAAGTAGGGCAGGTGGGACAGGCTGCCAATCCAAGAGAACGTCCCCAGGTACATAACTATTTTTTATTTCCATTTTACACTTGGTGAAACTGACACACAGACCATGCCTTCCACTTTGTCTTGAGGGATTCCTAACATCAGAAATTGTGACCACTGAGGGGCGCCTGGGTGGCTCAGTCGGTTGAGCGTCCGACTTCGGCTCAGGCCATGATCTCACGGCTTGTGAGTTCGAGCCCTGCGTCGGGCTCTGGGCTGATGGCCCAGAGCCTGGAGCCTGCTTCCAATTCTGTGTCTCCCTCTCTCTCTGCCCCTAACCCACTGGCATTCTGTCTCTGTCTCTCTCAAAAATAAACAAACATTAAAAAAAAATAAAAAAAAAAAGAAATTGTGACCACTGAGAATATACCATATTAAAAATAATTTTTATATAATCATGAGTTGAGCCGAAGCTATGGTTGACAAGCTATGGTAGACATCTAAAATGTATTTTGTAGCTATTTAACTGAGCATCATTCATTTTTTAAGTTTACATTTTCTTATATTTTGGAAGCTCTGACTTGTTCTTTCGGTTCCCAAATCTCTCTGTAGGTCTCAGAACAGCATGTGGTTCTAGTGTCTAATGGATAGAATAACCCTGCCAGCAGGGGGCACCCCTGCCCATTGCAGTGGTTAGAAAAACAAGATTTTTGTCAAAGCAGAATTTTCAAAAGATTAAAAACACAACTCATGCAAATGTATAGTCAACACGTATCAGAGTTTAATTGAACCCATTCGGGGGCGGCGGGGGGGTGGGGAACAAGCAAGGTGGTAAAGTTAGCACAAAGAAGTATCTGAGAGACAACTCTGTACCTGGAAAGGAAGAACCTTGAAATAAGACTGCCAAGACACAAAACTGGTCAGTGTCCTACAGCACAATAAACCATACCTCTGGCATTATCTTTTCTACGGAAGAGAAGTCACTTGCATTTCTACCGGGCCACAGGAAAATCATTTGCAACGATCAATCTTGTACAAATTAACATGTGACTGCAGACTCTGGTCCCTGATCAATAATAAGTAGTCAGCAAAGGGACCCTTCCCCTAGAGAATCATCTAATACTGGTCACGCCTGCTAGCCACGCTCCAATATTGACACTCGGAGGACACACCATCACCTTGAGCCCTATTTCCATGCTTTGGATACATTTTCTTAAGAATAGAAAAGATGTTTTCTGGGGCAAGTTCTGGCTGGGCTCAGGGCTGGATGTCGATGCATGGGTACCTGGGCAGGTAAATAGTTTGGCACCCCCTCCAGATCTATGTCTCTCAGTCTCTGTTCTACACTTACTCAGTAGAACCAAGGGAAAAATGATTTTTCCGTAAGAACAACCAGATACAGAAAGAAAGTCACTCATTCACGTCTATGGTCCCAGCGAGTCAGTTCTGAAAATACTCAGCAAAACATTTCTCATTTTTTGGTGGTTATTATTCCTTCCTTAGGTTGCCTTTGGGAGTATCCAAATCCAATAACTAGTGGGGAGCATAGTAAAGAGTTTTAATTTTATATAAGACTTTTTTTTTTTTTTTTTTTGTAAGCAACAGGAATGACTGGGTTTTAGAATTGCGTTGGGTGTCACTGTGGATGCCAAGCTTGCTCTGACCGCACACGTACACGCAAATTGTATGGAACGGGCAAGTCCATAGGGACTAAAAAGAGACCGGTGATTGTCAAGGTGTTGGGGAGAGACCGCCAATGAAGTTTCTTTTGGGGATGACGAAAATGTTCTGGATTCAGACAGTGGTGACGGTTGCACAACTTAGTGGATGTGCAAAAAGTGCTGCATTGTATACTTTGGCCATTGTGAGCAAATACCGTCTTTCACACCACCTATGTGACTTGGGCAGGCTGGCTTCCTCCCTGGGGACCCAGAGGAAGGTAAGACTTGGTAGCACTCATGGAAAGCCTGGGGTGAGCTTTCTTCTAGTTAAATGTCCTGTCCTGCACTCACCGGAGGTAAGGCATCTCTAGGGGGAATATTCTAACTTCTAGGGGATGGAAGAAGCCAAGGCATGATAGAAAAGACAGGTGGGATGGTGGGGCTGTAGGGAGACAGGCCTCCCACCCCCCCAGGGTCATTGGTGGGAGCTTGGATGATCTGTGCCTCTCTGAAGGGCTATTGGGCCACACGTAGAGTCCATTTCCAGAATTACACATGGAGGTATGTTAAACACACATGCACGCCTCCCCACCCCCCATACCACCACCACCACCACCAAAACTCACTTGCATATGTGCACAAGGAAATGTTGTCAGACGATCATCATGGTATTGTTTAAACAGCTAAAAATTAGAAATGACTCAAATGTTCATGGCTAGGGGGACACCACAGAACACCCTCTGGTAGTTAGCAACAATGAAGGAGCTCTTTATGGGCTAATGTGGTTGACCCTTGGAGACACATTGCTGAATTCAGCTCCTACGGCGGAGTATGGCGTTTATGTTAAAGCAAACAAAACTGAACGAAACACCATGCAGCAGACTGGGTAGCAGAGGTTGCATCAGGGAGAATTGCTAGGGGGAAGGAGGGAGAAGGGTGGTCAAAGGGACTCTGGGTTTCTCTGGAATGTTACAATTTTGAAGACAAGCGGGTCTGGGTTGGAGCCTCAGCTGTGTCACTTACTTGGGTTTTTAACTGCTCACTTTGTGTCCCTCTTCAGGCCCCAGCTGGTGGGGATGTGAATCTCTACCTGGCAGGGCTGACTGGTGGAAGAAATGAGCTGGCGTCTGTGGAGGGGCTGACATAGTGTCTGGGCACAAGAAGGGACTCATAAATGTCAGTTAAAAGATGATAGGGTCGTCTGGGAGCCACACAGAGCCTGCAGGTCCCTCTGGGACACTATTTCCTCGGGAATCCAGCCAGGACCACTGGGCACATGAGAGCCCCGGTAATGCCCCAGCAATGAGGGCTGTGGTCCAGCCAGGCTTGCACAGCAGCATCTCAGGGCATGAGAGGCACGTTGTGCTGTGTGACCCTGAGTGGGGAGGTTGGGGATGTGGCACGGACACCTGCAGTGACCTCCAAAACTAACAGATTATGAACCCCTTAGAGCTACCAGCTGGGTGAAAGGAAGCTTCTCCCAGCCACTCTTCAGATTGTTAGTGACCACGGAAGACTCCTGAATTGTCCCTGGAAAGCTTGGAATTCTGGGAGGTATGTGTCCTTGGCCATTATTTCCTGCTTGGGTGGCCTGGAAAGAGCTCTCTCAGATGGACAGCGAAGATGGTAAATTCTCCCCCAAAGCTCCAGCTGCAGTCGGGTCAGCAAAGGTGAACCGCTGGCTATGCAGCCGAGATGGGATTCCAAATGGATTCCCACAGTCTCGGCTCTGAGCGCTCCCCCCTCCCACACACCGCGCTTCTAACCTGCGTTTAAGCACAGCCCGGCCCACGTGCCCCAGGAGCGCATCCCTTCAGAAGGTCACGGCTGCCGCGGCCATGTCCTCCCCACACTCCGCTCTCTGCACCTTCCACCAGGCCTTGGTCATCCCGGCACTGGCCCCCGTGTCCCATTCCTTCCATGGTTCCTTGGTGATTTTAGGTTCAAGCCAGTCTCCCTGGAGGGTGGGGAAGGTCTGTTCCTTTGGGCTCCCAGCATGGAGTCTATGGCCTGCAGTAGAGCCTGTGATAGATCCTCATAAAATGCTACAGTCCGTCCTCACTGGCAGGGGCTGCTCCCTCAGCTCGAGTCTGATCTTTCCATAACACACACGGCATCGTTTTAGCCTCTCTTGATGAAGACCCTTCCAAGCCATGCCATGACTCCTGTGCCCAATGCAGCCGCCTTGGGGGGCCTCCCCGCGGTCAGCCCTTCCAGATGCCCTGATCTCCTTTTCCTCCCACCGCCCCCCACCTCTTTGCCTAGTTAGCAATAATGGTTTAGCTTCTCTCCAGCTCCCTATGGGTGGAACCTAAGCTGGTTGGATTAGGATGCTGGAAATTGCGATTCCCAGGCTTCCAGCCCTGGCCGGTTGCCTATGCAGTGCCCCACTATTCGTCACACCCACTAGTACAGTTCGGGGGACACGTCCCTGTCATCTTCTTCCATCTACACAAACTGCTTAACACCATCTATTGGCTCCATTTGCCACTCTCATCTTTCCCAATCCCCCTTAGCACATCTTGGTCTTTTCTCCCCTGAGAAAACCCACATAACAACCCATTCTGAGCCAATCACTTCCTGTGAGCTTTGGCTGAGCTGACACGGAATCCCTTCTCTGCCTCCGGGGACATTCGACAAGGCGCGCGCCTCTGGGCCTTCTCTGCAAGGCCCCACGTTCAGGATTCCACAGCCTCCTCTGGCCTCTTCCCTTCCCTCCCAGGGGACACTGCTCACCCCTGTCCTCAAACGGTGACCTCAACTCTGGTCAGCTCCCCCTTTCACTTTCCAAACCCTCTCATCGGTGCCTTTGGGACTCACTCCTGGCACAAACTCCGTGAACTTCTTCTTGACCTGGCGGTCCCTTGCCTGTGCCTACTCTACTGCAGACTTCCTTGACGGACACGTTTTCCATTTAAAAAAAATTTTTTTTCAACGTTTATTTATTTTTGGGACAGAGAGAGACAGAGCATGAACGGGGGAGGGGCAGAGAGAGAGGGAGACACAGAATCGGAAACAGGCTCCAGGCTCTGAGCCATCAGCCCAGAGCCTGACGCGGGGCTTGAACTCACGGACCGCGAGATCGTGACCTGGCTGAAGTCGGACGCTTAACCGACTGTGCCACCCAGGCGCCCCTCGTTTTCCATTTTAAAGATCTCCTCTTCTCCTACTTCACAAAGGCGTCTCGGAAGCTGGCAATTTCAGAAATACTCCCTTCTATAAACCCTTATCGAGAGCCTACCACGTACCTCGCTCACAGGGCAAGCGGGACAAAGGCCTGATCCTTCCGACCAGCCTGTCCTTCATTGCCAGCATGGTGTCCTATGATGAAACCTTGTTCCCTGAGGACTCTTTTACTTTTTAAGGTAGCTTCCAAGTTGGCTTTTACTGCAGTGTTTTCTCATAACTCTTTTTCTAAATCAAGACACGCCGTACGATGAAGTCTGGGGAGTATTCCTCACCAGGAAGTGAAAAAATAAAACCGCGAGGCAGCATCTGTTTCGATAGCTTTATTGGAACACGGTCGCAACACAGAACATGGATCTGGGGACCCACCGCAGACACTCCTCCTCTAGACAGCATGTGCCCCACTTCTGCAGCCAGCAGAGGCTCTAGGAAGCCTCCAGAAGGGTGGCGGCAGCTCAGAGACAGACCCGAAGGAGGCCCCTGCAGTGGCAGGTGGTGTGTGGGCACAATGGGTTGGAGCCCTGACCAGCTGAGACCGTGATCAGCCAGACCAGTCTTATGCCTCCAACTACTTGGCCATGACTTAGAGACCCACCTGCCTTAGACCCCCAAGAAAACTTGAGGAAGGGATTCTGGGGCTTCCAGATGGAATCCAGCCAAGAAATTGAGCATCTCTGAGGGCCACTGGGGCAAATCATGCCTTCAAGTATGCTGGCAGATAAACTGCTTAAAGCCCCTGCTATGTGCCAAACGCTCTTCTAGGGACTAGACATACAAAGGTCCAAAGAAATAGGCAGGGCCCATGACCTCCTGCGTGGGGGAGATGGACAGAGAACCACACAGATGACTGTAAATTACAAACAATCAATGGCTTCTGAGGAGAGTTCTGGGGTATGTGAGGGAGGCCTGACCTAATAGGGTGGGTCAAGGAAGACTTCCTCAAGAAGTGATATTTCAGCTGAGATCTCATGGTCTCACGTCATGGAAACAGCCTTGTGCATGGCCTAGTAGCTGCAAAGAGCAATAAAATAAACAAACAAAAGAGAGAAGCCAGTGGGGTTGGGGTGAAGCGACAGAGGGGACCATGGCAGGAGGAGGCTGGAGGGACAGGTCAGGGCTGACCATGCAGGGCTGGTGGGCCATGAGAAAGATGGTTTCTTGCATGCGCGACGTGACCATATTAGTGTTTTGCACAGCGCGTTGTGGCTGTTGGGTGGGGAGGCAGGCTGGAGGAAGGCCAGCAGGGAACATGGAGAGCTGTCAGGAAGCTGTCTCAATTGTCCTGACCGAGGGATGGCAGTGGGGCCGAGTGGGGACAGGGCAGGTGCAGAGAATCAAGCAGAAGGTGGGGACATGTGGAACTAGGGCTCAAGAAAACTGAGCAAGAGGAGCTAGAAAGGGAGGTGCCAAGGCTGACCTCCTTGGCCAGTGGCTCGGGCTCTAAAGCCAGTGGCAGACGTCTGAGACTGGGAACCCGGAGAGGAGCAGGTGCAGCGAAAAGGTCTAGAGTGTGGTTGTGGACATGCTAAAAGCGAGGTGCCTTTGAAACACCCAGGCTGGAGGTCGTGGCTGGAAAGCCACAGTCGTGGCTGGAAAGCTCCCAGAGGAAGCTTGGGGTCCAGGTACAAATCTGTGAGTCATTTCCTCACAGGGAAGCCTCCTGGTAACTTCAGTTAAGAGGGCGCAGACGAGGTCACAGAGGGAGAGAAATCGCAGTGAGAAGAGAAAGCCCTTGGGACAGGCACACCGGACAGCCGGGGAGAGGACAGTGAGTCGCAAGAGGACTGAGAAGGCATAGGTGTGCAGGGAGGGGGACGCCACGAGGGGGTCTTGGAACCAAGGAAGGAGTGGGCTCAGGGAGGGGCAGTGGTTAGCAGTGAGGGTCCACGCACACCCTCATTTCTCCAGGCTGTCATCACCCTCACTGCCTTGGGTCTCATCAACAACCCTGTAAATAGGCCATCCTACCCCCTTGGACAGAGGAGTCAAGAGATGGCCAGAAAGATCGCTACTGACGCACCCAAGGTTACGTATCCAGCAGAGGGCGCTGTGGGGCCAACTCCCCCCACCCGGCAAGGCCACCTCTCCCTCTAGGACTCCGGCGCACTAACCACCACCGCCCACCCCGGACCTGCCCCGAATGTTCGAATGCTCGCTCTGCTCCACACCACTTCTTGATGAAAAGCACCAGAGAGGGTTAGTACTGCAGCATGAAGGGATCCCCTAGGCTCCGGCTCTGAGCCTCGCTAAGAGGCAGGTAGGCTGAGTCAAGGAAATACCTTGATCTCTCTCCTGAGAAGCAGTGCAAGGTCATGGCAAGAGCCTGGGCTTGAAGCCGGGCTTTTTACCCATGCTCCCACTTGCTAATTCCCTGCACAGCTATTTTTCGAGTGCCTCCTATGAGCCGGGAACACATACTAGCTGAGTACCCTGAGGCAGGCCCCGGTCTTCTCTGAGCCTCAGTTTCTACTCTGTCATGTAGGTTGGTGATTCTTACCACATGTTATAAGGATTATGTGAACTCATGTAGATGAAGTACCCGGCACACAGAAGGTGCTCATTAAAGGCTAATTTCCCTCCTTTCCTTTCTCTTCTCTTCCCTTCCCTCTCCTTCATCCTACAGAACCCATGAGGGAGTGAGAGACTAACTCTTTATGGCAACGCCGTCTGCTGTGCTCAGAGGGCCTGCGCGTTCCTGCACGTACAAATCCATGCACACACCTGTGCACGCACCTCCAACGTCCAGCCATCTCTGCTCGTGACTCAGGGCCAGCACCAACGTGAGCTCTGAACCCATGGGATTCAGTGGACCCAGACCCAGGAGAGTTCTGAGCATCTGCTGAGAATGCCCGGCACAGGACAGGCCGCACCACACTAGACCCAAGGACCCCGGCACCCCGCTGCGTGCTCTGGGACTCCCTAGACTCGGGCTAGGGCGCATCTTCGGTGGCTCTGGGGGCTTCTGGGTCCTTAATGGCTCCAGGAGTCAAATCTTGGTGACCAGAAGCAGTATCTTCTGTGTCCTGGGCTGGGTCTAGACAGCCTCGGAGGGCAGAGTCCTCACCGCTTCCTGGGGTGGTGTCCTCAGTGGCTCCTCGGACAGTGGCTCGCCTGGCTGCTCCTCTGAGGGGCCTCTCACGTGTCTCTGGAGGAACCTAAGCCCCCACAGACTCTTGCAGCAGCTTAGAAGGTTGCTGGAGCACACAGTGCAGGATAGCGCTGGCTTCCTGAGGAGACACAAGCACAGGTCAGGGCTGAGGTGACCATGGAGCAAGGCCAGTGGGCCCAGGACCTAGCCTCTGGCCTTTGCTTCCTCTAAGCTGGCCTTGGGAAGGGTGGGGTGGGATGGGGTGGGAGCCCTTCCTTTGCCACCAGGGCTGCCCACGTGCAGCCGGGACTTCCCTCAACCCATAAAGGAGACAGCATCCAGGAGACGTGCTTTCCGATCTCAAGTCTGCTTCTAACATGCTCTGTGTGCCCCTGAACTCCTCTGAACCCCAAACGGAGGAAAAAATAACCACCTTTCCAATTTTTGGCAGGATTAAGTGTCACACAGTATGTACGAAGGTATCCCACACATTGTCTGGCTCACAATAGGAGTCCAGGTAATGTTTGCTGTTTCTGACTCTAGATGAAATGGTTCCCGAACAATCTACAGCACGCCTTGCAGGAGTTCGGGGGAAGGCTGGGAGAAGAAGACACACAGATTTATTCAGCCTTGCCTTAAAATCAGTTGCGAACACATCTGTCCATTAGAAAGTGTGCTCCCTAAAGGCAAGGCACTTGCCCCGACAATTATGGCTGGCATATAGTAGTTCCTCCGTTAATCTCTGTTGAGTCAATCTGATCAAAGAATAGATCGCTGAAGACTGAGTTAGCCCAAAGCTTGGTAGGAAAGTTTTTAACAAAGCATTTGGCATACATTTTGAGGAATAAGAGGATTTCCCTCACTTCTGGGCATACAAATTTCCTTGGCCCCGTTGCCTGCTACAGTGTGGATGGCAGACCTGCTTTTCTCTTTAGCTACTTTCAGGGAGTCAGAATTCCCTCATCACTTTTATTTCAAGCTTCATGAAGTCAGAGGGAAAGGCTCAGCGTGGCGCCCCTGTTTTCAGTGCCTGGAGACCTACCCAACACCTGCAGATCTCCCTTTATGACCGAGAACAGGTGGCAGGCTCCGAGCTTTCGTCAGGCGATTGGGTCTGGTCAAACTTTGATCAGACCTTGTTTTGTGTCATTGTATCTATGTTCACGAGTTCTTTGTGTTTTCCACAAGTGATAGTACATTTCCATTTATGGTGACAATATCAAGTTTCCTCGTAAATAAATTTCAGCGCAAGGTGTGTTATCATGCAGGTGGGAGAAGGCTATGGGCTGGACTGGATGGGGAAGGGAATGCGCAAGCAGCTGCGGTTTGGGGAGTGCGGTTCCTCGTCCCCGACACATTCCAGCTCACCCTCAGTGCAAACACAGGAGAAGCTAAGTAGTGCATGGTGACCTTAGAGACTCTGTCTGGGGTCTCTGTAGCTCCAGGGCAGGACAAAATAGCTCTGTCTAAAGCCACCAATGCCTCCTACTTTCTGGCTTCCCTGCCTAGGCTGGAGTGGTAACTTTCCTTGTCGGTTTCAAGCTGGGAGCCACGCATCGCTTGGTCCTGAGACCCACTGCAGTTCCTGGGGGTGTCCTGTGAAACTCACACGGGGCCTCAGCTCCTGCCATCATCTGTTAAGGTAATCTGGCTGCCAGAGGAATCAAACTCCCTGCTCCTCCCTTCTACATAAAGAGAGCAAAAGCACCGAGCTCGCCTTTAGAATCTGTTAGATGGGGGTTGTGGGTTTGGATGCCTGGCTTTGTAAGACACAGATGACAGTGGCCGCCGACCCCCTAGCTTTCCTAGGAGTGTAGGTACGCTCCAGCTTAGCCACTGCTAGAGTCCTCAAGTGGCCCAAACTCTCTCTGTAGGTCTGGCCAGCCCTTCTCTCCCCAGAACACCTGCCCTCGCCTGGACCTCAAGGTCATACCCCTGGCACCTCCGAGGCTCCAGTCCTCCATGCCAGCCAGTGTACATATTTGACCAAGCAGGCAGGTATCTACCCTTGGATTAACATTCCAGACGCAGCTCTGATAAACCGATTTTCACTGAAATTATCAAAGAAAAGCTAGCTGTGGCTAGGAAAGAACTACCTCCCTTCAAACGAGCTTCCACATCACTTAAAATAATATTATTATGGAAATATCACATGATCCTGGTAAAAAATTCAGGTCGGAGAGACAAACAAAACAAAGAAAATAAACATCTCAAATAACTCCTCTACTCAGCCATATCTTTTTGTTACCTGTCCGTTCTGGCATTAAATATTTTTAAATGAAATACATTATACACCCAAAGAGACTACATAAAAAACAAAAATGCATCATTTAAAGAATATAAAAGAATACGAAAATGGATACCAGTATAACCACCTCTCAGGTTACGAAACAGAATTTACCAGGAACTGACTTGTTTCAGCAAATATTTACGTATCCCTAAAAAACATATTGCAGTGTTCTGCCTGCATTTTACTTTTTGGGTCGGGTGTGGGGGGGAGGCTGTAAATTACAGCTTTTTTCTTTTCATGAAATAATAATTAATTCAGCAGTATTGTCATTTTCCAAACGGGGACAGTCCAGATTTAGCTCCCACAAGGCTGTTCACAGATGACAATCATCTTGAAATAAAACTTGAGTGGACAAATGTGATTTATCTGCCCCACACGCCTTCCTTTGGGAACCATCCACTCCCCACAGCATGTGGTCCGGGTGGGAGTGCAATCACTGGGCCCCATCCCCTAGGGGATGCCTTTGGATTAAGCTATCCACGTGGCAACAGTGACTGCTTGAGAGGTGAGTCCATAACTCAAACTGGGAGAAAGAGAGTCCCTTCCACGACTACTGTATCTTTCTTATGAGGCAGAGAAGCTGGGAGCACGTGAAACAAAGGTAAGTCAAGGGCTATCCAACTGAATTACTATCGCTTGCAACCGAAACACTTTTGTCTAATACAACAACACAGAGCATTAGTTGAGGTAGACTATTTCCAATATGGTCAGCAAAACAACCTTCTACAACATTTTATAACTAAACACAACCAACCTTCTAGACTTTATGATCACAGCAGTGCTCTAAACCCTTTATGGCTGTAAACAAAACAACTTTTACGATATTTTGGAACCGCAAACGTAAGTTTCACATGCCTGGAAAGACCTGCCACCTATTTGACGTTTTGAGTGCATTTAAAAGGCTTGAAAAAAATACTGGCTTATTTATCGCTTAATACACAGTTGCAGATACTAAGATTTTGGTTATTTAATGCATGTAGTGGTTTTGGGCATACACAATCTCTCAGCATACATCTCAATCATTATCACTTAGGTAAGAAGCATAAACTTATGTAATAACTATAATTTACTCTGGACTGAAAACATGTCACCGCTTGTAAAAAAAAAAAAAAACAGAAAAAAACAAAGATTAAAACTACAAATCGAAAGTATTTAAAATTTAGTATTTCCCTTTTATATAAATGAAATCATGTCTTATGATTGTTCTTCTGTAGCTACCTTTTGTTGTTACTGTTTAATGCCATATTTTTTTTCAGTTAATTGAAACTGTGTTGATGCATGTCCCTGCAGTTCATTGCCACTGTTGTAAAGTAGTTCATTACATTGTACTCCAATTTATTTGTCCATTCACCTGTTGATGCACATCTGAATTGTTTCCATTTTTTTTCAGTCATGTCCTTATCATACTTGCTTTTGAATTTATACTATAATGGCCTCATCAAATGAATAAGAGAGTTTCCCTTTTTCTCTCCTCTGATAGGATCTGTGCAGAATTGGAATGATTTGTTCTTGGAGTACTTGGCAGAACTCCTTTGAAAACCAAGTATTACTGGTGTTTCATTCATTTTATTTATTTTGAATGGTTACAGGACCATTCCAGTTTTCTCTTTCTTTCCAAGTCAGTTCTGGCAAGTTTATTTTGCTAGATAAAATTCCCTATATCTGAGTTTTCTGTTGTTTAGGGCATAGAATGGATTACAGCACTCTTATTATCCTTCTTAATCTCTGTAACATCTAAAATTTCTAAAATAATACCCCCCAGACTCTTATTGCTTACTTATGATGTTTGTGATTAATCTTTGTAGTTCTGTAAATTTTACTTTACGTATTTTTGAAGCTAGTTTATTGGGTATGTACAAGTTGAGAATTACTATCATTCCAGTAAATAGAATCTTTTTCAAAATATGGTGACCATATTTATCTTTAGTAATATATTTTGCTTAAAATTCACTTTGTCTGATATTAATATAGCTACCCAGATTTCTTTTGGTTAGTATTTGCCTAGCATATTGTATTTTTCTTTCCTTATACTTTCTACATTTTTGTTTCCTTAAGTCTATTTCTTGCAAAAAAAACATTTGTTTAGGTTAAAAAAAAAACAAATCGGACAGCCTTTATTTTTCTTAAGTGGTCAGTTTATTCCATCTACACATATCATGATTACTGATATACCTTGACTGATTTCTTCAATGTGATTTTGTGTTTTATATTTGCCCCACCTCTAACCTTTCCTGTGTTTTCTCGCTTTGCTTTAAATTTTTTTTAACGTTTATTTATTTTTGAGACAGAGAGAGACAGAGCATGAACGGGGGAGGGGCAGAGAGGGAGGGAGACACAGAATCGGAAGCAGGCTCCAGGCTCCAAGCCGTCAGCCCAGAGCCCGACGCGGGGCTCGAACTCACGGACCGCGAGATCGTGACCTGAGTTGAAGTCGGACGCTTAACCGACCGAGCCACCCAGGCGCCCCTCTCGCTTTGCTTTAAATTGCCTTTTCTCCCCTCATTCTCTTTCTTTCTTATCTTGTGGAATCTCTAGCCTCTTATAAAATAATTTTAAGATGCATATTTAACATAATAAAGGCTAGTGGCGTGGAGCCCTCCTCTGCTCCTTAGTTTGCCATCCATGCCAGCTGTAAGTTGGGATGAGACATTCAGCCAAATTTCAATATTGTGTAGACCGTACTACGTTACAGAGTCCAGAGAGACTGGTAGGGTTAGTATCTCCTGACCCCCTCCATAGTCCCATGGCCTGTCCCGCCCTGAGCCCTAACCCTTGAAGCTAGGATGTAAATGGGGGTTCTTGAGGGCACGTAATGCAGTGTCCACACAGTAAGTGCCTATGGTAAGCAGTTGTCGTTTTCACCTTTTCCTATCATCGAGTCCCCTTCTCTTTGGGATCCAGCCTTCCTCACTCTTTGCCCACGTGAGGGAGGGGGTTGACCTCTTACTCTTCGCCCTGGCTCCAGGCCTGGGTGCAGAGGTAGACACATGACCCCCTCCCCCAGCCAACAAAACGTAGGCCTGTAACTTTTTGGTTGCAAAAGTTGGAACCATAGGAAAGGACACATTTCCCACTGGACCTGCCAAGGTGGTAAGATGTGACCTCGGAGCTGCTGGCGGCACCCCAGGGAGACTCTGACCGAGGCTGAAGTTAACACAGGGTGGAACTGAGTTGAAAGGGGGAGAAGGATGAATTTCTGACGACGTGTGTGCATTGGGAGCCAGCCATCCTTGAAGCTACTCTTGTTCTCTACAGTTTTATGAGCTGGTTCCCCACCTCCACCAATCCCAGCCTCTTTTAACTGGGATTCTGCTGCTGGTGGTCAACAGTGTCCTAGTAATATTCCTAGAATCTGAATTTGAATCTGAATCCCCTCTTTTCATACGGAGGGTGTTACAATATATTCAGCCACCCACAGTCTGGATCTCATTTCAGCGCCACGCTCTGTAGAGGAAGCCTTGCCCAGGTCCTCCCTGAACCTGGGTTTTCTCATCTGTGAAATAAGTTGATAAGAGCAACCTCACAGGACATACCGTTAATGACTGTCAGTGCCCTTTGCTATAACCTTCTATTGCTTATAGTACAAATTATCACACAGAACCACCACGTGCACGCATCCCTCTGCTATTACTTCTACCTGTGTCTTTGCACACGTCCCGTTGCTTGAAATGCCTTTCTCTTCTTGCCGTTCAACTTCTACTTCTGTTTCAAGGTTCTGTTCAGGCATCACCTCCTGTGGGAAGCTGTCTCTGAGGCTTCCCGGGATCGCCGAAATCTGCCCCAGCTCCTGGAGCCCCTCTGCTGAGGCCCTGACCTCCTTGGGATAACTATCAGTTTCCCTGTCTATTTCCCAGACTAAAGCCAGGCACCGGACCTCTCGTCTGCATCCCACTGTCCAAGTTTATCGTAGGCGTTCAGCCATGTGTGTGAAAAGGAAAAACCCAATAAATGTCAGTTTCGACAGTGATTCTCCCATGTTCCGACTTCCCCAATTCACAGATTGGCAGAAACAGAAGCACTTCCCCTGCCATTCTGGCAGTGCCTCTGCTGTGTGAGGTAGCCCACGCCGGCTTTATTTCCATATCTACCTCTCTGCGGCTAGCCTGGAAGAGCCTCGTGGGCAGGAATGCCGGGAAGGGCAGCGAGGGACGCCGGCCGTTTCAGCCAGCACCTCTGAGGCTAGCCATGTGCCGGAGAAAGTGTGAGATTTGGGACGAGGAGTCCTGAGTGTGGTTTGAGACTTCCTCATTCTCCTGCCGTTGGGTCGCAGTCAACTCCATGCCTTCTCCTGGGGACAATTCCAGTGAAAGGGCTGGGAGAGGAAGGCCCCCCTTCCCCCTCGTCTCCCGCAACGGGCCCAGCCATTGGCTGTTTTGTACCTTAGGGTCACCGAGAACCAGCGGTCGGGGGACTGTGTGTTGAGGGTCTGGGCTCACGTCTGAACGCAGGTCCTTGCTCTCTGGTTCCCAACAACACGGCAGAACCAACCACTGCCCGTGTCAGTTTCACCTACATCCTGGGAACTGGGTCACCGGAAGTCCTTTCTCCTCTATGAGGAAATGCAAGTGGAGATTAGAAAGGGGAAGAGGCTCTCTCACATCCTCAGAGCCAGCCACAACCCACCAGAGGTCTCTCCCCTGCCTCAAACTTCTGTCATAATGAGGGGTGACCCCCCCCCTCTCCAGGCCAGACCTAATTTCGGGTTGCTCTGAAGTAAGCTATGAGGTGGCAATTTGGGGACACCACGACGCCCAGACACCAATCAGAGTATTATCTTCCTATACCTGTGTTCCGGCCACAAATTGATAGTGCCTGATAGGCCGAAATGACCGAACTTCAGGCCTCTCTGCTCATGAAAGAAACTAATTTTTCACGCCCTTCTCTTAATTTTCTGGAAGCAAACACGGAGAATTTGCCTACACCAGCATCTGCTTTGAAGGGACGGTGGAGAGGTCTTTCTGTCCTTCAGCAGCCAATGCCAACAGCAAACTGGACAGAGGCTTCCTGCAGGAGTTTCGCTCACACGCTCGGTTCACCTTCATGCCAGACAAGGTGAGAGGCTTCCCGGAACTCCCTGGGACTCAGTTGATATAAAGAGGTAACAGTCATAAACCATTGGGCCCTTTAAATTTTCTCCCCATGACAAGGGAAATAGATGGTGACGGTCCAAAAGCTTTAGGCTCCTAAAAGGGATCTTGATTAGGGACCTCACAGGACATGCATCCCTGCGTGCTGGAGCGTCACAGCCTGGGACTGCTCTGGGAACTCAATGACGGAGGGGTTGGCTGCGACTCTAGCAGTCCCCGAGGGGCCTGCCACAGAGCAAGTATCATGAGTTGTACTGGCGAGTGAATAAGTGATTCACAAGAACTAGCATTTACTCAGTGCTCATGCGCTAGGTCCTGACTGGGCAGTTTTGCATCCTTTTTCTAGTTAACCACTGGCACTATGAGGCAAGCACTGGTGTCCCATTTCACAGACCAGAAAACTGAGGCTCTGGGCATCTCAGTGATGCCCCTAGGTCACCCCATAGCAAAACTCAAATATGAAACAACGGCCGTTGTCTCCCACCTGCACCCCCTTCCCACTGGGGCACGCTCCTTCTGGAAGACCAGACTGAATGAATTTGATAGAATGAGCTAGTATGAGAGATGTGGAGACGGTTAAGGGCGGGGCCGCTGGTCTCAAGTGACTCACGGGTGAGGGTTGGTGTGTGGACACACACAGCCGTGTGGGTGTGTGAGCGCGTGCCAGGGCCTGAGTGTGTCCGGGCGTGCATGGGCAAGACTGTGCGGCACAGAACCATTCCTGGCTCCGGGCCTCAGGGGAAGCGACGTGGAGCAGGTGGCATCTGAGCTGGGCCTGAGGCGATGGGTGGGAACTGAAAGGGGATGTGGGGAGGGGGGGAGGTCTCTTTGGGCAGAGGAGGCAGCCTGAGCTGAGGGCTGTGTTCTGAGAGCAGGGGTGCCTAGTTCATCCGGCGAAGGAGGAGCCCCGGGATGTAGCTGGAGAGGAGACGGCACGGGATCCTATAGCCAGAACATGATGGGCGCGGTGGGCGGGTCTGCATGGGACCTGGCAGGTGCTGGAAGCTGCAGGATGTGGGGGGGGCGGGGAGGGGAGGGGTCAGGAGCCCACCGATGGACAGTCTCAGCTCGTGGCCAGCCCTGGCCCTTCTCCATGATTTTACAACTATGTGGGTCAGTGAGATGGCACCCGAGTGAGTGCCAGGCACGGGGAAGGAGCGTGACCCTTTGTCCCGTGTGCCCACCACGGGGAGGGCAGAGGCTGCAGGGCGTGGGGCTGCGCAGTGTTCAGGGGTGTTCTCTCTAAGACTCTCGGTCACCAGTCATGTTGAGCATTTACCGTGTGCCTGGCCTGCCAGGTGGGCACCACCCACATGTTTGCAGATGAGGGGAGCAGCCCTTCATGGAATTAAGTGACCTGACCAAGGCCACACAGCGTGTGGGTGGAGGAATGGGGTTCTTGCCATGTCTGCTTGGTCCAAAGCCTGTGCTCTGAGCCCTGAGAGAAAGCAAGTGATAGCCGCCATCCCCGGAGCGACCCCCCCACTCCGGCTCTCAGCATTTATAAGTATGAGTTCATTTAATCCACACACCAACCCCATGGGGTAAGTGCTATTACTCTCCCCGTCGATGGAGGAGAAAACTAAGGCACAGAGAGGTTAGGAAACCTGCCCGAGGTCACACAGCCAGTAAGTAGAGCTGGGTGTTACAGCATGCTGGGCTTGTTGCTTGAAAAACTGAAGGCGTGGGGGGCCCTAGTTTCACTCAACCCCTCCTGTGCCTCCACGTTATCCACATCCTGCGGCTGTACTCGGACCGCCGAATAATAAAGTGCTCATGGGTTGGGCACTTAACCCTGAACTCTCCAGCACCTACATGACACATAGGATATAGTCGTTAATTTATTATCTCTGACAGACGAGGAAGTCTGGGCCCCGAGAACTTTAGTCAGTTGCTCAGCGATTCCCAGCAAGCAAGTGGCAGAGCCTTGAGGGAGCCCAGTGTGGCCCAGCTGTAAAGCTGGAGACGCCCTGCCCACTCTGCCCCCTTCCAATACACAACGTGGCTCTCGGGGAGGCCGGGCATCCTCCGTCGATCTGGGTCACACTCCGTTCCACCCTGGTCCCAGCCTTGTGCTTCCCCCGCCCTGTTGCTCAAACCCTCCAGTAACCCCCACGAAACTGGCATGCTTGCCCAAGCCTCTCCTTGAGACTACAGAACGTTTTGTAAAACTGAAGAAGGTTCCAGAGCCCCTGCCCTCTTGCACCAGTGGGTGCTTATGTCGGAAGAACCCAGGGCCCCTGAGTCAATTATCAAAGTCATTTCCTATCACTCGTTCTGCCCTACTTTTGTGAGGCAGGCGAAGTGGCATGCCCATTTTGCAGATGGGGGGACTGAGGCTCAGGCAGGCCTGGCATTTGCCTAAGGTCAGGTGTGGTCAGGTGCTGCATCGTGGACCGAGCTCCCTGAATCACCATGCTGGTCTCTTCGGTTTGAGACTTGTTTGCTCTGAATGGCTCAGGACCTGGACGTGTGACAGGGCCTCCTCTCTCTGACGGCTCCTTCCCAGCCATTTCAAAGACTCTTCTCCCCTCTTCCCTGTCCCCTCCGCCCCCTCCGGCCCCTTCTCCTTGCATCTATGTCCTGCCCTGGCCAGCCCCCCCTTACAGCCCTTCCAAGATGCTTCCCTTATGTGGCTTTGAGGAAGTGATACCTTCAGATGTGGCTGGCGGCCGGCAGGGAGGCCAACAGCCTGTCTAAAAAACAACCGTGCAAAGTGTAACAAAAGGCTTAAAATCTCCCTCCCCTTCTACCAGTAATGCTCTTCCCAGAAATTCAGTTTCTAGGGAAATAATCTGAGAGACACAAAATATCCTCTGCGTGGAGATGTTCATCACAGGGTTGCTTATAATAGCAAAAAAAAAAGAAAAAAAAAAAGTGGATACAACAGCAAAGTACGTAGGGAAACATTTCAGTCAGTGATGAGGCCCTTCATGCACCCCTCCCCCCGCAAGCAAACTGCCATGGGCCGGTGTCCACTGAGAGATACCCCCACATGCCAGGCACTGTTCTCAGGCCTTCATATTTATTCTCTCCTTTAATCCTGACGATTTTTTTTAAGTTGGTACTTAAAACGCCCCCATTTGCAGACAAACAAACTGAGGCAAGGAGAGGCTAGGTAAACTGCCCAAGGTCAGAAGCTTCCAGGCACCCCGACTCCACCAGACTCAACCACTCCCAGAGCCGTGGCGGTGACTGATGACCATCACCAGGAGTTAGTTGTTGAGGGCAGGCCAACGTGCCAGGCGCTTCTCCCTCTTGCTAGTCCCCATTGCCATTGCTGCCCACCCCCCCCTCCCCATCCAGGCCGGCGAGGGCACAGATGATTCCTTAGGCCCCAGACAGAAACAGCAGTGAGAAAGTCTTAGGGTGTTTGGCGTTCAAGAGCCCATGAGAGCAGTCCCCCACCACCCAGAGAGGAGGAACCAGCTGGGGACTGGGCCAGGAGCCTAGAGTTAGGTGGGAGAGTAGGCCCTGCCCCTGCCGCCCTCCCTTGGGGTCACTGGGGTGACTGGAGGCGAGGTAGGGGTCACTGAAGGATGAGTGTGGGGGTCTGAACGCACAGGGGCTTGTGCCCTACTCCCAGCTGGAAGCCAGGACAAGGGAGGGATCCCTTGCACCCCAATTCCTCTGCTCCCATGGGGGGTGCAGGGGGTCCCCCCCAGATCTCCTGGACCTACGGTGAGCCCCAGCACATGACTGGGCTTTGAGGCCTGCCTGCTGGGAGAGGTCCAGGGGGCTGGGAACCTGAAGCAGAGGCCAAAGCCCCTGAGAGAATGTGGTTGGTCTTCGGCAGTGCCAGATAGAGCCCAGGAGTAGGTCAGCGGTGTCCCCTGGGCCCGACCATGGTGCAAACACCATGGAGGGAACCTGGCAGGACAGGTCTATCGCGGTCCAGAGGGTGCTGTGGGGGTCAGACAGCCTGGGGAACTTCGCTTACCCTGGTGGGAAGGAGATGGTTGGGGGCGGGGGAGGAGAGTGGAGACGATCTCGTATTGAGTTGGTTCAACTTCCAAAGTCACCACGTTTACAGCTGGAAGTGACTGAGCTCTCGGACCTGGAAAGCATGCGTTTCTCCAGCTTCCACGAAATGGTCCAAGGGCACCCAGGGCGGAATGCAACAAAGAATCTTACAGCTGGGCGGGCACAGGGCACTAACAGCCCTGCTCCTTTCTCCAGCCTGGGACATTGGTGCTGTAAGGACCAGCCTCACTTTTCAGATGGGGACAGAGTCCTAGAGAGGGGAGGACTTGCTCAAGATCAACTAGCCAGCACAACGGGGAGATCAGCCCTCAGAGCTCTCTCAGCAGACCACAGCACTACACGGCATCGCATTGCCCACGAGCGCACCCCTCTCCCCACGCTGTCCCTTTGCCCAGAATGGCACCTCTGCTCCTCGGCTTAGAAAATTCCAACTGTCCTTCAGGAGTCAGCTGAGACGTTCTGAGACATCACCTCCCTCTGGGCCCTTGGTAAAGGAAGAGTGGACGAATGAATCAGTAAGACTTAGCAGCCCCCAAAACAGGAGACATGTGGCCTGCTGAGGAACTCAAAGTGTGTCACCTCTTGTTGCCAGGATATTAAAGCCACGTTGGCTCAGGAAAAGCCTGAAGGGAGGAGAGAGCCATGATTTCAGGGATTGCATAAGACGGCGACAGAAATGGGGTTTCTCTTTGACTTTCCATTTGAATGTTCCCTTTCAACAATGATTAAGTATTTATAGATACTGTGTTTCCAAAATCAGTGTGGAAGTTCCCTGAACCCTCTGGGCATTGGGACTGCCTTGCCGCCTATCCCAAATGTCCATCCCTGGGTCACAATGGCACGTGTTCAGTCCCGGAATGAGGAAGACCAGAGTCTCATTCATGGGCCTGTGATGCCCAAGCCTGTGACCCTCCCTCCACCCTGCAACCTCCTGCACAATCTGTACAGAGAAGCGGACCCACCGAGGCTTTGTAGAACCACTTTTTGCTACTTTTTGCCAGTTGGGACAAACTCCCCTGTCCCCTCCTTTCTACCTCTGGGCAGAGAGTAAGTGGTCCACGAACCCCAGGAGAGACTCAGGGGCTGTGGACACCCTGAAATGCACAGTGGGTCTCAGGCATTACCCTACTCCTGTCCCCCAACGCTGCCACACACAGCCCCTACGGGTTTAATGAACACCCCAAAGCTGAGAAGCCTGTGACCCACTGCTGTTTCTGTAGGAGCAGTGGCAGCTGGCAGAAATCTTAGCTCTCTTTAACAGATAAGGAAACTGGGGCTCAGAGAGGCATGCGATCTTCTCACGGCCACACAGCCAGTCAGTGGCAGAGGCGATGAGAAATCCAGATCCCCCATCTGCCAGGCTGGGGTTCTTTTGGCAGCCCCACCGTGCACCTGCTCTGCACCCCTACCTGCACTCACAGCTTGGGTCGTGACAAGGACACGTTTTCCTGAATTTGCCTCCGTAACTCAGAATGATTCATTAGTATGAAAAACATGCTCTTCGCTGCCCTTGCCAGAAGATTCTTGACACAAACACACTGGGGGTTTGGCATAAAATCTCTCCCTTGTTAAGCATTTATATATAATGAGGGTTGAAATGGTCCCTTGAGACTGATCCAAGCCCCCCATTTTCGGAGGAGAGATATGAGGCTCAGGGGTCAGGGCCTGATTTGAACAATTCAGTGGCACAGCTGCGATATGAATCCACAAAGCCTGCCTTGAACTTTCCAGCTGCTCCTTTGTAGAGGGGTGAAAGAGAGGAAGGAAGGAAGGAAGGAAGGAAGGAAGGAAGGCAGGCTACCACTTACTAAGCATCTACTCTATGCTAGGTGCTTTGTATAAATTGATGCTGAGCCTTATTGCTATCCCCACAGGGAGACATTTTCATCCCTGTTGTGCAGATGAGCAAGCTGAAGCTCAGAGAGAGCAGGCCATGGGCCCGGAGTCACAGAGCCCAGCAAGTGCTGGGGCTGGAACTGACACCCATTTCTTTCCCCTACACCAAGGGTTGGCAGCAGGCCAAATTGCCTGCAGGCCAAACCCAGCCTACCAACCTATTTTTGTTGAAATGGTGGTGGTGGTGGTGATAGGGGGGAATCAATAGAAGAATAACATTTCAGGACTCATGAAAATGATATGGAATTCGAATTTCCGCGTCCATAATAAAGTTTTATTGGAACACAGCCATCCCCATTCATTTACGTATTGTCTGTGGCTGCTTTCACATCGAAAGAGCAGAGTTGAGTAGTTGCGACAAAGAACATACGGGTTGCAAAGCCCAAACTATCTACTATCTGGCTCTTTGCAGATAAGATTTGCTGACTCCTGCCTGATGCCATGCAATTTCCCAGGGAGCCTGGAAAGTCCGCAGAGCTTCCCTTGTCCCTGCGCAAGGGTGTCAGGGCTGAAACCCAGGCCTCCTCCTGTTTGCCAAGCTGTATGCTCTGGGGCTGGATCCCCTGGAGAGGGGACCTTCACTCATTTGTTCACCTGGAGTGTTCACCCTCTTCTTATGGGGAGAAAGCTACTAGCAGTGGCCCCAAATGCACAGTTCCCCTTCCCTCCTCATCACAGCCCCTGGGAAGGCAGCCCCAAAGCATGTCCCATCAGATCTGCTGCAGAAGGAGTGGATAGCGAAGGTGGGGAACAAGCAGGGGCAGGGGTCTGCATGAAGCCAGAGGGAGGGAGGGGGGATGGCCTGGGCACAAGCTGGGGCTTCTAGCTGGCTTCAAAGGCACAATTCCCAGGGAGTGAAATGAGGAGTTCTCTACCTTTCAAGTGACTCCTGGGAAGTCACTATTTATTCTCCTTGACTTTTAAGGCTGTAAAAGGCTTCCCACCTCCTCTCTCTCTGCTCTCCTTCCCCTAACTTCCTCTCTGGGGGTAGAAAGGAATCTCATTCCCCAAATGCTCAGAAGAGACAGAAGATGAAAAGGATTAATTTCTTGCTGTAGCTTGTCTGCTCTCCTGCAGCTGTGCTGAAGCATGAGCACTGCAGGCCTGGGAACGGGTGTTCTGGGCAGGTGGCAGGGACAAGGGGAGTCTAGGGGTCCATGATACAGCTTCATGCCTGGAGCTCCCCAAACAAGGGCTATAAATGGCCAAAAGCTTCCATAAAGCCCAAGCGCTTTAGTGAATGGGACCATGGATGCAGGAGGGGTAGAAGGAAGAAACAGAGGGAAGAAAAGAAAACACAAAACAGAAAGGAAGAAAGGAAGGAAGGAAGAAAAGGCAGACAGAAGGAACCTGGAAGACATCATGCTACATGAAAAAGCAGGGCACGAAAGACCACACATTGTATGAAATGTCCAGAATAGGCAAATCTGTAGAGATAGAAAATAGATTAGTGGTTTCTTGGCTGGGGGCCGGTAGGGGATTGGGATCGGGAGGTGATCGCCAAAGGCTACAGGGTTTCATTCGGGGGGTGATGAAAATGTTCTATGATTGGTTGTGGTGATGCGGCACAGCTCCGTGAATATACTAAAAACCAGTGAATTGTATACTGAAATGGCTGAATTGCACAGTATGTGAAGTATACCTCAATAAAACTGTTACGGGAAAGGAATAAAGATGGAAGTTGGTGTCCAAGATGGCGGCGTAGGAAGACCCTGAAATCGCCTTCTCCCATGGACACACCAAGTCTACGGCTGCACATGGAACAACTCCTGCTGACAAAGGATGGAAATGTAGCGGCACATTTCTGTCCACAACAAGGCATAGAAGGGCCACATCAAGACAGGTAGGAGAGACAGAGATGCAGTCTCACCAAAAACCTCAACCCCGGCGGGATAATTCACAATACGGGAAGATCTCATGGGTCTGGACTCTCTCTCTGAGGAGAGAGGGGTTTGTGCTACACATTGGGCACCCCAACCTGTTGCACTTGCACTGAAGAGATGAGGCCCCCAAGCATCTGGCTTTGGAAACCAATGGGGCTTACGTCCAGGAAACCTGGGGTCTGTGGAGACGAGATACTCCTTTGAGGGACTTATGGCTCATGCACGGACTCGCTCATCAGGGGACCAGCAGAAAGGCAGCAGTTTAAGAGGTGACTGGATTGTACGTGCAGGAGATGCATTTGCGAACCTAGATTTTTGGGGGGGGGGAGGGGCAGAGGGAGAGGGAGAGAAAATCCCAAGCAGGCTCCGCGCTGTCAATGCAGAGCTCGACGCAGTGCTCGATCCCAGGAACAGTGAGATCATGACCTGAGCTGAAATCAAGAGTTAGATGCTTAATCGATGGAGCCACCCAGGCATGCTGCAGCCACCCAGGCGGGCTGCATTTTGCTAATCTTACAGTATTCGCCAGAGAGGGCAGAGGTCAGTTAGGACTTTGGGGATGGAGGTGCTGGTGAGCGCCATTTTTGCATTTTCCCTCTACCTTGCTAGCACAGCTAGGTAGGCCCCAGCCTCAACACTCTCTGACAGCCTCACTAAAGCTGGTGGGCAAGTGCAATCCACATGGGGGATACCCCTCGATCACCTGCCCCTTGTGGCCAGAGGTGCTTGTGTTTCCGGGCCCCATGGGACCCAGACAGTTCTGGGAAGGCTACTATACCCAGGGCACTGCACAGACAGCAGACTGAAACATAAGTCCCACCTGCCTCTGACAAAAGCCCATCTACTTGTCCTAGAGCTTTAACCGAGGGACAGGCTTCAGGTTTGCCAGACATCTAGAGGCTACCGAGGCACTCTCCGGGAATGTAGGCAAGGAGAAAGCCTTCCCTCGGCCTTTACACAGCTCACTGGCATCTCTTAGAAAAGAGCTTACACACTTGCCTGGAGCCCTGATTTTTGCAACAGTTGCCCATAGGACACCTCCAGATTTCGTGGTCTGGAGGCCAGCAAGGTTTACAATTACAGTCCCACAGGACTATATATATTTGCATACTTAAAAAGCTGCTGCTTAAGGATCTGGCTTCCAATCAGCCTGAAATTAGGTGCTGCCTATGATTACTCCCTTTGGAACACTGGCAGGTCTGGGCATACCTTCAACAACAGAGGCCTATCAAGAATAAATCAGGGGGCGCCTGGGTGGCGCAGTCGGTTTAGCGTCCGACTTCAGCCAGGTCACGATCTCGCAGTCCGTGAGTTTGAGCCCCGCGTCAGGCTCTGGGCTGATGGCTCGGAGCCTGGAGCCTGTTTCCGATTCTGTGTCTCCCTCTCTCTCTGCCCCTCCCCCGTTCATGCTCTGTCTCTCTCTGTCCCAAAAATAAAAATAAACGTTGAAAAAAAAAAATTAAAAAAAAAAAAAAGAATAAATCAGGATGGGGCCCCTGCGTGGCTCAGTCGGTTAAGCGTCTGACTTCAGCTCAGGTCATGAGCTCACGGTTTGTGCTGGCAGCTTCAGATTCTGTGTCTCCCTCTTTCTCTACCCCACCCCCACTCACGCTCCTCTGTCTCTCTCTTTCAAAAGTAAAATAAACATAAAAAAATTAAAAAAAAAAAAGAATAAATCAGGCTACTCAGACAATCACAAAGGTTTGAGGGACAAGTAAGAGCTGGGGCAAGGTTGAATGATAAGGTTCATTTCCTGTATAAGGCCACTCTTTCAAGACTGGGGGAGGTAGTTGTTTTGACTAATACATGGAAACAAACACAGAGAGGCAAGCAAAATGAGGAAACAGAGGGATATGTTCCAAACCAAAGAACAAGACACAAAATGTCAGAAAAAGATCTTGATGAAACAGAGATAATCATCTACCTGTTAAAGAATGCAAAGTAATGATCATGAAGATTCTTAGGAGAAGGATTGAAGTGAGAACTTCAATGAAGAGACAGAAAATACAAGAAAGTACCAAACAGAAGTGACAGAGCTGAAGAATACAATAATGGAACTGAAAAATACACTAGAGGGGTTCAAGAGCAGACCAGATGAAGCAGAAGAACAGATCAGTGACTTGGAAGACAGAGCAGTAGAACTCACCAAGAGAGAAAAAGAATTTTAAAAAGCGAAGATAGTTTCAGAGACTTATGGGAGAACATGAAGCAGAGTCACATTTGCTTTATAGGGGTCCCAGAAGGAAAAGAGAGAAAGGGGCAGAAAATTTGTGTGAAGAAATAATGGCTGAAAACTTCTCTAACCCGGGAGCAGAAACAAACATCGAGGAAGCTTGGAGAGCTCTAGATAAGATAAAACCAAAGAGAATCACATGAAGACGCATTATAATTGAAATGTCAAAACTTGGGGCGCCTGGGTGGCGCAGTCGGTTAAGCGTCCGACTTCAGCCAGGTCACGATCTCGCGGTCTGTGAGTTCGAGCCCCGCGTCGGGCTCTGGGCCGATGGCTCGGAGCCTGGAGCCTGTTTCCGATTCTGTGTCTCCCTCTCTCTGCCCCTCCCCCGTTCATGCTCTGTCTCTCTCTGTCCCAAAAAAATAAATAAACGTTGAAAAAAAAAAAAATTTAAAAAAAGAAATGTCAAAACTTAAAAAGAGAATCTCCAAAGTAGCAAGAGAAGACAACTTCCTGCATACAAGAGAATTCCCATAAGATCATAAGCTGATTTCTTGGCAGAAACTTTGCAGGCCAGAAGGGAGTGGCATGATATATTCAAATTGCTGAAAGGAAAAAACTTCCAGCCAAGAATACTCTACTCATCAAGGTTATCGTTCAGAATTGAAGGAGAGATAATGAGTTTTCCAGACAAGCAGAAGTTAAAGGAGTTCATCACCGGTGGCCTTACATGAAATGTTAAAGGGATTTCTTTCAGCTGTAAAGAAAAGGCATGAACTAATAACAAGAAAATATATGAAAGTAAAAATATGACCAGTAAAGGTAGTGGATTAACCATGCATAAAGCTAGTATAAAGGTTAAAAGATAAAAGTAGTAAAATTAACTAAAGCTATAATAATTAGTTAAGTGATATACAAAATAAAAGAATGGAAATATGACATGAAAATCATAAAACATGGGGGGAGGATATAGAGTTTTTAGAATGCATTCGAGTTTAAGTTGCTATCAACTCAAATGAGACATCTGTATACACTATTCTATGTGAACCTCATGGTAACCATGCGGCAAAAACCTATAGCAAAACATAATGAGAAAGGAATCTAAACCTCATACTAAAGAAAGGCATAAAACCACAAAGGAAGAGAGCGAAAGAAGAAGAACAAAAACAGTGAGGAACTATAAAACATCCAGAAAACTGACAAAATGGCCGTAAGTACATACTTACCAATCAGTGTAAATGGACTAAATTTTCTAATAACAAAACACAGAATGGCTGAAAGCATAAAAATAAGACAACGATATTCTGCCTACAAGAGACTCACTTCAGATCGAAGGACACACACACACACACACACACACACACACTGAAAGTGAAGGGGTGAAAAAAGATATTCCATGGAAATGGGAATGAAAAGAAAGCTGGTTTAGCTCTACCTATATCAGACAAAATAGACTTTAAAACAAAGACTGATAAAAGACAAAAAAGGGCACTATGTAATGACAAAGGAGTCAACACAACAAGATGGTAACACTTATAAATACGTATGTGCCAGCAGAGGAGCACCTAAATATAGAAAGCCAATACCAACAGAGAAACTGACAGCAATACAATGATTGTAGGGGACGTTAAAACTCCACTTTCATCAATGGATAGATCATCGAGACAAAAAAATCAACAGAGAAACATTGGCCTTAAATGACACATTAGGCCAGATGGACTGAAAAGATATATACAGAATATTCCATCCCCAAACAGTGGAATACACATCCTCTTCAAACACGTACGGAACATTCTCCAGGGCACATTACGTGTTAGGCCACAAAACAAGTCTCAATAAATTTGAGAAGACTGAAATCATATCAGGCGTCTTTTCTGACCACAACGGTATGGAGCTAGGAATTAATTACAAAAGGAAAACTGGAAAAATCACAAATACATGGAGATTAAAAAACATATTACTGAACAACCAATGGGTCAAGGAAGAAATCAAAGGGAAAATACAAAAAAAAAATACCTTGAGACAAAGGAAAATGGAATGACAACAATCCAAAATTGATGGGATACAGCAAAAGCAGTTCTAAGAGGGAAGTTCATAGGGATACAGGCCTACCTCAAGAAATAAGAAAAATCCCAAATAAATAATCGAACTTTACACCTAAAGAAACTAGAAAAAGAAGAACCAATGAAGCCCTAAGTTAGTAGAAGTAAAGAAATAATAAAGATCAGAGCAGAAATAAATGAAATAGAGACCAAAAAGAGAAAAAAAAAAAAAAAAAAAAAGAAAAGACCAATGAAACTAAGATATGGTTCTTTGAAAAAGAAACAAAATTGACAAAGCTTTAGCCAGATTCATCCTAAGAAAAAGGGAGAAGGCTCAAATAAGTGAAATAAAAAATGAAAGAAGGGAAGTTATAACTGATAGCATAGAAATACAAAGGATTATAAGAGACTGCCAAGAACAATTATACATTAACAAACTGGACAAATTGGAAGAAATGGATACATTCCGAGAAACATACAATCTTCTAAAACTGAATCATGAAGAAATAGAAAACTGGAATAGACCGATTACCAATTGTTAAAGAGACTGAATTAGTAATCAAAATCCCCCCCTCCCACTCCCTCCGAAAAATCCTAACAAACAAAAGTCCAAAACCACACAGCTTCACTGGTGAATTCTACCAAACATTTAAAGATTTAATACTTACCCTTCTCAAACTCTTCCAAAAAATTGAAGAGGCGGGAATACTTCCAAACTCATGTTAGGGCCAGCATTACCCTGATCCAAAATCAGACATGGACACCATAGAGAAAAAGAAAATTACAGGCCAATATCCCTGATAAACGTTGATGCAAAAATCCTCAACAAAATATTAGCATGTCAAATTCAACAATACATTAAAAGGACCACATACCATGATCAAGTGGGATTTATTCCAAGGATGCAACCATGCAAGCATGGTTCATCTCAAATTAATCACTGTGATACACTACTTTCACAAAAAAATGTATAAAAATCATATGATCATCTCTGGGGTGCCTGGGTGGCTTAGTTGGTTAAGCACTTGACTCTTAATTTTGGCTCAGGTCATGATCTCACGGTTTGTGGGTTGAAGTCCTGCATTGGGCTCTGCACTGACAGCATGGAACCTGCTTGGGATTCTCGCTCTCCCTCTCTCTCTGCCCCTCCCCTGCTCATGCATGTTCTCTCCCTCCCTTTCTCTCTCTCTCTCTCTCTCTCTCAAAATAAATAAATAAACATTAAAAAAAATCATGATTGGGGCACCTGGGTGGCTTAATCAGTTAAACGTTCGACTTCAGCTCAGGTCATGATCTCATGGTTTGTGAGTTCGAGCCCCACGTCAGGCTCTGTGCTGACAGCGTGGAGCCTGGAGCCTGCTTTGGATTCTGTGTCTCCCTCTCTTTTTTCCCCTTCCCCACCCCTGCTCACTCTCTCTCTCTCTCTCTCAAAAATAAATATTAAAAAATTTTTTAAATCATGATCATCTCAATAGATGCAGAAGAAGCATTTGACAAAATTCAATATCCATTTATGATACAAGAAAACTCTCAAGAAAGTGGGTATACAAGGAACATACTTCAATATATTAAAGGCCACATATGACAAACCCACAGCTTACGTCATACTCAACAGTGAAAAGCTGAAAGCTTTTCCTCTAAGATCAAGAACAAGACAAGGATGCCCCCTCTTGCCATTTTTATTCAACACCATATTGGAAGTCGTAGCCACAGCAGTTAGACAAGAAAAAGAAATTAAAAGCACCCAAATTGGAAAGGAAGAAATAAAACTGTTGCTACTTGCTGATGACATGATACGATATCCAGAAAACCCTAAAGACTGCACCAAAAAACTGTTATAAATGAATTCAGCAAAGTTGCAGGATACAAAATCAACATACAGAAATCTGTTGCATTTCTCTACAGTAATAATGAACTATCAGAAAGAGAAATTAAGAAAACAGTGTCTTTAACAACTGAATCAAAAAGAATAAAATACCTAGGAATAAATTTAACTAAGGTGGTGAAAGACCTGTACACTGAAAACTATAAAACACTGACCAGAGAAATTGAAGACACAAATAAATGTCAAGACGTTCCATGCTCATGGACTGAGAGAATGGACATTGCTAAAATGTCCATACTGTCCAAAGCAAGATTCGATGCAATCCATATCAGAATTCTGATGGCTTTTTTCACAGAACTAGAGCAAATAATTCAAAAATTTGTATGGAACCATGAAAGACTTTCTCCAGCCAAAGCAATCTTGAGAAAGAAAAACAAAGCTGGAGGTATCACACTCAGATTTCAAACTATACCACTACGCTACAGTAATCAAAACAATATGGCATTGGCGTAAAAACAGACATAGATCAACGGACCAGGATAGAGAGCCCAGAAACAAACCCACACCAACCTGTGAGCAGTGGTGGGGTGGGACTTCTACTGGGGCTCCCTAGTTCCACACCAGAAGCAGGAGAATACCCCAGCAGCTTTGCTGGGTAACAGCCAGGCACAGAGGCAGAGGTAACAAAGCAGCCAGTGGGATTCCAGTGTGCAGGGGGGCGGCCAGGCCCCTTCGTTAGGGGGGAGCTGCTCTGGGCACCTCTGCAAAAAGCACCATAAAGGCTGTTAAGAAATGCTGGAATCAGTGTGCCAAAAAGTTAGACTACTTTAGAACTCAAACGATAAGAGTAAACAAAGCGAGGCTCTTGGCGGGGTAAGCTATGGGAAACTTCCTTTCTGAGCAACACTCCTTAAGAAGAATGCGCTCACGGCTCCTGGAACTCTTTCACGCCAGCTGCATCCGCAGAGGCCGAACTTGGAGCAGCAGATGAAGTCAACCCCCCACTCTCTTGTGCCGCCAACCTCTGGCCAAACCCGGACATGCTGGGGAGACATCACGGACAGCCACAGAGCAGCAGGCTGTCGGGAACCGTGGGCTCCCACCCCTCTCGGAAGCTCCCTTTCTGTGCCCTCGGTGCGAGTTACCTCACCTCTCTGGGCCAGGGGGAGGGGCTGGGCTACCGTTAGGGGTGTCTTCCCTCTCCAACACCTGATTCAGAGCCTGTGGTTGGCTTCTGCTGTGAGGCCCGCCCCTGACACCACTATTTGGAGGGAGGCCCATTGTGACATCCAAGTTAGAAAAGGGAACCAGGAATTTCTGCCTCCCACTAGTTCCTGGAACTTCCCTCTTTGAGTCTTGGTTTCCCGATCTCTGAAGTGAGGGCAGCATTATGCACCTCTTAGAGTTCTTGGGAAACCAGAACTAGATATTCACGCATTCATGCATTCATGCATTCATGCATTCGTTCATCCAACAAATATTACTGTGCCCATCCTATTAGGGATACAACAGTGGACAACACAGACACGGTCCTGCCCTTGGGGAGCATGCTGTCCGGGGGTGCAGACATTAAACACACAGAAGGCATCAAGAGGAATAAGATAGTCTGGACTGAGGCAAGGGTGCGTGGGGTACACGGCCTGTGAGGTCAGGATGAGACCTTTGTGTTTTATTCCAAGAGCATCAGGAGTGGAAATCTGCTCTCTGGCTGCGGAGGGAGGGAGAGCAGATGGGGAGGGGGGCCTGAGCGGACAGCTGACCAGGGGCCTCGGAGAAGAAAGCACCTTGCCCTCCTTGCCTTCCTTTGCATCTCTTCTCCCAGGGTCTTTCTTGAGCTCTGACTCCAGCCTGCAGGTGCTCTGTCGGAATGAGGAAGCGCCACACCCAAGCGAGACTGTTGATACTCCAGGTGCCCATGAATATTATCTCCCTGCCCTCGGAGATTACCCAGAGCAAATGAGCATGTAGAAAAAGGACCCAAGAGCCCTGGGCAGGGGCCCAAAGAACTCTGTCTACTCCTAGCTCCTCCAGTATTTGCATTGGACCTCAGATAGGTCACTGGCTTCCCCGTGTCCTCGTTTCCTCATCTGGTATCTATGGGACTAGCACTGAATCCAGGCTAAATTTAAGTCCAGGTAGCATTTACTGTGCAAAGACCCCAAGCTTTGGGGTCAGACAAGCTTGGGCTGGAATCCTAGATTCCATGTTTGAGGCTGTGTGGCCTGACGCTGGCTACTTTGCTTCTGGAAGCCTGCAGCTGGCTGAGGGCCCACACTTTGAGAACCACTGCCCTAGAATAACACCCCTCAGGGAGGAGGACCTGTGATTCGCTCATTGCTATGCCTCAAGCAGGGCTGGCGTATAGCAATTCCTTGCTGTGTGCCTGGGGAGTCGGGGTGCTGAGAGGTTTGTTTTGGCAATGGCAGAAGTGGGTCGAGGGTGGGTGTGGGCCGTGGGATGTTGGCAAGAAACAGGAAGAGGGTAGAGCTTCTAATGCCAGGTGAGGAGCTGGGCCTTGTGGTAGCTGAACATGGTCCCCAGAGATGTCCACATCCTCATCGCTGGAACCTGAGCACGTTACCTTATGTGGCAAAAAAGAACTTCACAGGTGTGATTAAGTCAAGGAATTCGGGACGGAGAGATTATCCTGGATTATCCTGGTGGACTCTAAATATAGTCACAAGAGCCCTTATAAGAGAGAGGCAGGAGATCTGGCTACAGATGGGAGAAGGGGATATGACAAAGGAGACAAGAGGGACAAGTGATGGGAGAGAGGGGTCGTGAGCCAAGGAGAGTAGCTGGAAAAGGCACGGACGTGGATTCTCCTCTGACGTCTCCAGGAGCAACCAGCCCCATCCACACCTTGATCTCAGACCTCCCAAACTGTTAAGAGAATCACTCTGTGTTGTTTTCAGCCACTAAGTTTGAGGTCATCTGCTACAGAAGCCCTAGGAAACGGCTGCAGACCCCTCTATCCAGGAAGAACAGTGGAGGCCACTGAGTGGGGCGGGGCAGCACACGGGGAGAGGTGACGAGGGTGGGGTGAAGGCAACCACTCAGGGGCAGGAGAGGCCACAGAGAAGGGAGGACGGGCCAGCTGGGCCCCTCCCTCCTAGAGTCTCCCGTTGGCTGGCACCCTGGCTGACCGTGTCCCTCCCTGCTCCAAGGGCAGGCCCAGGTAGTCCCTTCAGAATTCTCAGCTCAGACCTCCACCCACCTCAGCAGTGATAAGGGCCTTTGGTCAGGTCAGTGCTATCGGTCATCAGGGAAGCTGGGAGCCAACCTGATGGAGGGCCACATGAGGCCCTGATACCCTGGCAGTCTCAGCGTGAAAATCAACCTTTGGCTGTTCTTGGCCTCCTGCGCCCCCCGGTCCCCACCGTCATGTGAAACCCTCCAAGCAGTTCACCATCCTCCTCTGCCAAACCCCTCTGCCCACCGTTTCCAAGGCCTGGAGAACAGAGCATGGCCACAGCCACACAGAACATGTGCTCTGAAGGCTTTGGCTCTGTGGCCACTGGGCGTGATCGGGGCAGGCGCAGCCTGGCTTCAGCTTCAGAGCCCCTCTCCCAGGGTGGCTGTGAAGGTCAGAAGAAAAGATGGGCATACACAGGGCGCCCAGCACCCAGAGGACAGCCAGTAATGGGGGCTGCTATCTCTCTACTCAGAATGTGGCTCAGAATGTGGCTTTGGCTGACACAGTAGCTTGCATCACTTGGGCCATTTACTTCACTTTCCCGAGCCTCACTTTTCCCATCTGTAAAGCGGAGATTAAACAAGCACCTACTTCATGGGGTTGTGGGAAAAGCGAAATGAGGTCACGAGGCCGAAAGTACCACCCTGGATGAATAAGGTCTTTCCCGTCCCCGTTTAAGGCTCAGCTCAGAGGTCTACTCCCTGGGATGGGCTCCCTGGGCCACGAGCCACCTCATCCAGGCACCCAGCACACTGGGTTGCGATCCTTGGCAAGTGCTGCACTGAACCGCTGCCCGTCTACTCTGCAACCAGACCATGAGCGATTACAGGTGGTGAGACCGATGCTTGGGGTGGGGTGGGGTGAGGGGCTTGCTTTATGTCCCTTTGCACCCTTAGCACCCAGCACAAGGGTGGGGACAGGATGCCCACAGAATGATTACACACAGAAACAATGGCAAACATGTAAAGCTGGCACCCAGTGGGTACCCAGTGTCAGCTCTTGTGGCTGAGTACTTACTGAATGCTGTTCCCTAAGGATTAGGGGCGAAGGCAGCCTATAAACCAGGGGATCACACGGGTAAGAGCAGTGGCTAGTGGCATGCATGACTACACTGAATCGTGTCAATGGGCTTCTACAGTGTCTAAGCCCTTCTTCAAGGTCTACGCCCCGTGCTTTGTTCTTTGCTTCACGAGCTAAATTAGCTTTGTACTCGAGGTCACTTTCTGAATGAGGGAACGTGGAAGGACGTGGTCAGAAGGGGTCTTACCCATCAGGGCCAGATGTGGAAGTCTTTAGATCTGCATTTTGGAGAGACATTGCTGGGTGGTTTGGGGGACGGATCTGAGACGGAGAGTCTCAAGGTTAGGAGGCTGGAGCAGGAGCAACGAGGCTTGTTCCAGAAGGCTAGCAGTGGAGGGGTGGAGAGCCCAGGATCCAGGTCTATGGTGGGACACTCCATACCTGGCTGCTGCCAGGACCAGAGGGACCATGAGGCCCAGGGGTCCAGTTGGGCCATTTTGCTCCCACAGCACTCCCCAGGGATCAGAACCCAGAGGGTGTGGGTCTGCAGCACCTGTCCAAGCTTTTCTCAAGTCCGATGCTCAATTATTGAAAGGAGACAAACGTCCCATTGGGGTTGTAGAGCCTGTTCACATCTCTTGGCTCACTTGTGCATCGGGCAACCCTGGGAGGTGAGTAGGGCAGGCTGCATGAGGACGGACCCCACACTCTATGCGATGAGGAAACTGAAGCCCAAGAGGGACAGGGACTTGCTCAAACCGCAGCGTGAGTGAGGACAAAGCTGAGACCGGGGCTATGCAGTTGACTTTCCATCCTGTTCATCACAATAAATGCCCAAAATGTCACTTCTGCATCTCCAGTGCTCAGCACAGTTCCAGGCATGTGGTGGGAAGTTGATAAATGTTTGCAGATAAATGTATGTATGTATGTATGTATGTATGTATGTATGTATGTATATGTGGATGGATGGATGGATGGATGGATGGATGGATGGACAGGTGTATGTATGTATGTATATGTGGATGGGTAGATGGACGGATGGATAGGTGTATGTATGTATGTATGTACAGATGGATGTATATGTGGATGGAGGGACAGATGGATGGAATGGTGGATGGGTCAGTCACACAGACCAGCATTCTGGCACGGTCTGTTGGAAGAGTAAGGAAAGCAACATCTGTTGAGCACTGCAATGTGCCAGGTGTTCTACCAGTGCCCATTCGTTCACCCCTCTCAACAGCTAGAGCTCCCCCAGACCTGTAAACACCCTCTCCGTGCAGTGGGTGAGCTTCCTCAGAGCCACTCAAGTGTTTGATGGGGTTTCCCTTAATACCCGCATTGGCTTTGCCACCAGTGCATTTATCTACAGCTCATTCTGATCCTGTTTTATCTTTTCAGCCTGGATACCTCTTGGAGGTGGAATCCTGGGGTGTCCTCTCTCTTGCATCTCCTGTACCCCTAACATCCAATGCTCTCCTAGCCTATTTTTTTTTTATAGCCTCCTAGATTTTGCTCTATTCCCTTCTCCTCTCTCATGGGCCAGTACCACACCCTCTTCACCGATGGCCCCTTCTCATCCCTCTTGTCCACACCTTACAGGGAACCAGAGCTCTCTATACAAAGCACAGAATTGCCTGGGTTACCCCCACCCTTGCTTCTAATCCTTCCACCTTCCCCTTAGACCTATGGTATAAGGTCCAAGCTCCTAGCCTGACCTTCAAGCCTGTGCCTTCCCAATTTGGTCAGTCCTCTTTCTCTTCTGACCCGAGTGCCCCTAGCATAAGAGCTGGTGCATAAGAGATGCTCAACGAATGTGGACCGAGCTGGGTTTGTGGTTACTCCCCAGGTGGCAGCATCAGCGCATGGCCATTTGAAGGTGGTCCTGGAAAGCCTGGGTGAACACTTCAGATGACGAACCAAGTGGCAGAGTTGGGCTTCAAACTCAGGGCTCCTGATTGTAAGGACAACGTAGATAGAAAAAAGGGCCCATAAGTTCTGGAGTCAGAGGGCCTCTGTCCAGGTCCCAGCTGAGTGGCCCTGGCCAGGTTCTTTGAGATTTAATGTGGTCCTTTAAAAATGAAGGTACAAGATTCTACCTCAGGGGGATTTGGGAGGACGGAACCCCACGAGGTTTGCAAAGTGCTCACGAAGAGTTCCCAGCACAGAACGTTCAACCAGCACCTGGTGAACAGCCGCCACCTAAGGGTTATCACTAGTGGGTCCCCCTCCCCATGCACTTGTCCTGCATACAAATGGCTGGGTGGTTACCTGTCTGTGGCTCCTTGAGGGGCTGTGGCCTCTGTCCCACTCCACACCTGGAGCTTCAGGGGCTTGTCTTCCTGCCGCGTGGGTTCTCGGCTTTGATTCCTGGCCAGCTGAGAGCTGCCAGACCTCAGAGTAGTGTCGTGGGCATTGTGGCTGGCAGGTCCGCAGCGGAAGAGCTGCTGGTATGCCGTGCGGAAGTCTCTGTTTAGTGTGGCGTACAGGATAGGGTTCAGGGCCGAGTTGGCATAGCCCAGCCACAAAACGACGGCTTCAAAGGCCTCGTTGATGGCATCATCCCCTCTCAGCCCACGGTAAACAAACACAGTGAAATAGGGGAACCAGCAGATAATGAAGGCTCCCATCACGGCGGCCAGTGTCACTGTGGCTTTGTGCTCCCCGATGGTAGCTGCCTTCCAGGAGCCGATATGGTGGATCCTCTTGGCCTGATCCCGGGCAATCTTGAAAATGCGGTAGTAGGTGATGCACATGACCAGCAGAGGCAAGTAGAAGGTGACCAGCCCATCCACCAAGCCATACACCAAGTTGACCTGGACTTTGCACTTGGGGATGGTGTGGTTGAAATTGCTGGTCTCATTCCTGCTGTTCCACCCCAGATGGATAGACAGAAAGGACAGGGTGATGGAAATGACCCAAATTAAGACAAGAGACACAGCCACTCGGACTGGGGTGACCAGCACAGGGTAGCGCAGGGGGTCCGTGACAGCGCAGTACCGGTCGAGGCTGATCATGAAGAGGTTAAGGATGGAGGCCGTGCAGAGCATCACATCCAGGCTGGTATAGATATTGCAGAAGACCTTGCCGAAGCTCCACCTGCAGGATAGCTGGTAGAAGGCTGAGAAGGGCAGCACCAGGAGGCCAAGGAGCAGATCAGTGATGGCCAAAGACACAATGTAGCAGTTGGTCAGACTGCGGAGCCGGCGGTTCAGGCCCACAGCCAGGCAGACCACCACATTGCCGGCGACGGTGATGAGGATGAGGACAGCGAGGACCACGCTGACAGTGATCCTACATGGGGGAGAGTCCAGACAAAAGGAAGAGGCTGTGCCGTTAGGTACCATCCTGGAACCTCACGGCTCCTTCCTCTGCCCACGGCCCCTGGCCGCTGCTCGTTCAGCTCCCCCGGGTGCCAGTTATGTCAATCACTGGGCTCTAGGCTTCCGGGAGAGCCAAAAGAAAATGTCCAGACATGGGGAGGCTACGACGACTGCCGCAGTACCGCTTTTCTAGAAATAAATAGAGCCGTCTCCGAGGAGGTATTGGGCATGAACGTGAATGAAGAAGAGCGAAGGAAGAGAGAAGGTTCTTGGTTCAAATTCCAGTCCTCGAATTACCCCCTGCAGAGCCAGCTTCCTCCAAGGACTGAAGCAGGTCTCCACTCTCCAGGTCTTGCATAGAGACTGAGGCACCAGAGCATGTGTCTGGAGGTGGCTTTGGTTTTATGCAGGAGAGATCACGTGGAGATGTGGCCACATCGTTCTCCATAGCTGATGGATGCTCCCACCCATGCGACGGGGGTCAAGGACTGCTGCGTCTGCCTCTTAGGACCATTGGAGAACAGGAGCTGAAAATGCAAGGGTCAAGTGTTGAACACTTTGCAATCAGACTAAGAGCGTGACTGATTCAAGGTGAATCCGTCTAGACCTCGATCTCCCGGCGAGGCTCCAGGAGGCACAGGGCCAATCTGGACACCTCTCCTTAGGAGGGACTGAGGCAATCAGGATACACAGTGGGAGGAGGAAGGGAGGCAGAGTGCAAGGGACTGGACCACTGTGTCACCTAGTGAGATACGGCTGGAGTGGATACTTATACGGGAGAAAGAAAGAACTAGACAGAGACTCTAGACACAAGAACAGGGACTGCATTTGCTGTTCACTGCTGGTCCCCAGTGCCTGACCCCACAGGGAGGCATTAAGCATCTAATGGATAAATGATAAAATGAATGAATAAATCAGCAAATGTAATGAATTTACTCTGATAAAGCACTGAGAACTTGACGCTGTGGGTTTTACAAAACGTCACCACACAGTAAACCAGGAGCTGACAAAGTTTCTCAGGAGCAGGCCAGGTAGTCAGTATTTTCCGCCGTGCAACCCCCAAGGTCTCTGCTGCAATGACTCAACTCTGTCACTGTAGCACGAGGGCACCTACACAGACAAGGTGCAAATGAATGAGTGTGGCTGCGCTCCCAGGAGGCTTTACTACGGATGCTGAAATTGGGAATTTCACGTAATTTTCACGTGTCACCAAACAGTGTTCCTCTTTTGATTTTTTTTTCTAACTCTTTTTAAAAACGATTTCCAAACTATTCAAAAATGTAAAAGCCATCCTGAGCTCACAGGTTGCACAAAACCGGGCAGAGGGCCAGATTTTGCCCGCTGTCATAGTTCGCCAGCGGCACCTGCTCTAAACGTCTCTCTAAATCTTACTTTTCTTATATAGCAGCACACGTCATCGGTCAGCCAGCACAGAGCTCACTCAGCCTCTCCAATGGCTGCACAGCAGCCCGTGGGGTGGCTGGCCATGGTTATTCTATTATGCCCTTATCACGAGTATTTTGGTGGTTTCCAGTTCCTTCCTCCCTCCCTCCCATCCTTCCTACCTTCCTTCCACCTGTCCCCATGCAAACCCCACTTCAACAGAATGGCTGCACACACAATACTTCCTGGTTAAATCCCAGAGACTCCCTCCTACTGGTGGCATCCTATGATCCCAACTGATGAAAACAGCTAAGGCCCTGATGATTCCCTTTCACACAAGCTGATCCTGATTTTCCAGACAGCAGCTAGCAGGCAATCTACCGCAACCTGGGAGTGTGCAGAAATCAAGCTGACGGTAGACCCCCTCTCAGAAGCAAGCTAATCGCCATGTGACAAAAATTAAGCCTCTCTTAGGCTCCGGCCTGGAGCGGTTTTGCAACCTGAATACGAGAAGCATCATTTAATCGTAACCACTGTGTTGGTGCAAGGATCACGGCCTCTTGGTCACCTTCTGCCACTCCAGCTGGTTCAACCACCAGGCCTTGTGAGCTGGGCCTCTGGGTATTATTTTTAGAAGATCTTTTCATTACATAAATAACACAAGCAGCATGGCTCTCACTGGTACATTTAATTAACTGTGGGGGGGATAGCAGCAAAGCTCTCTTTTTTGAGCATCCCTGTCTCCAAAAGCAATTTTTTTTCTGAGTCTCTGTATACCTCTTATACAGGTATAGGTATTTGTGCCCTGGGACCAATGTTTTCCTTAGCGTTCGGGGTTTTCAAACCTGAATCGAAGCAGTCTCTCACATAATTCAAACTTCATCTGCCCTCCCTTCTTTCCTTCTCTTCCTTCTGTCTGTTCTTTTCAGCAAATACTTCTTTCAGAACGTAACGTGCCAAATGCTGTTCTAGGTGCTGGGGGCACAACGATGAACAGAGCAGCGGTAGTTGCGTTTTTCAGGATGTCTCAAAGAAGAACCACTCTGCCGAGTTTCTCTTTTACAGCCCAGGTCCCAGAAGTTTCCGGTGACCTCTCGTGAAGGCAGGTGAGCATCTGATGGATATGCGTTCGCCTGGAGCTTAATCCATCCTGTGCCTTCTGGGTAGAGTGACTGCCCTAGAGGGCCACGGCACCACAAGATCATTATCATTATTTTCATCATCACAGCTAACATAAAAAAAAACCAACACTTTCTTGAGCTTTCCTTTCAAACTTCCAAAGCAATGACATGCTTATGGCAGTAAACCAAGTATGCTGAGGTATACAGGAAGGGTCAACGGTTCGAGCTATAGCACACCCAGACTTTCATGCCCGGAAGGTGACTGCTGCTGACGCTTTGGTATGATGGGGGCCTTCCAGTCTCTTCCCCGTGCTTCTATTTGTACACAGGCACACACACTACACAATCCTGAGCGACCTCCTTTCCCTAATTTCTTCATTGCATAAGGATGCCCCTGTAGGTCACTTAGACCTAATTCGTTCTTTTGAGAACCTAGGCTGTGGCAATATAGCCTCTGTCACGCTAAGATGTATAAAGGATTCTGTGCCGGGGGGGTTGCAAGAGGCAAAAAGTGGGAAACGATCAGAGTGCCCAGCAGCAGGGGATGGCTCGAGACATTACAGCACCTCCTTACTGTAGGATAGCCCTGGGCATGGTGAGATCCCATATTAAATGAAATACCGTTTCATGCTCACAATAACTCAAGAGTGAGCGAAATCACTGCTCCATTTAATGTCTGAGAGACGGAGGCTCAGGGAGGCCAAGGGATGTCACAGCCCTAGTAAGTGAGCAGAGAGCCTGGATTCAAACTCAGCTCACACTCTTCAGCCTGCCTTACATGCCTGTGCTTCGATCAGACTTCAACCCATCCTTCCAGCTGGATCTCACCAAACACCCCTGTACTTGTCCCCTAACTTTGCCATTGAGGCAACCCAGGCTTTCCCCAGATGTATTAGCCCTTCTCACACCTGCCTTTGCTGTCTCCCTCACCTGGAGCTCTGCTCTTTCCTGTATTCACTTTAACTACTCTCCTTTCAAGGCACCGCTCAAACACTCTGGAGCTTTCCTGAATGCCTGTACTTTGTACCAAGTTATACCGTTGGCACCTGCTACCTTATAGTATAATATGGCTTTGTGTTTGCCCTCTCCACAGGGCCTGGATCTTGCCCACTTCTCTCCACCCCCTATCCACCCATCCACCCACCCACCCACCCGTCAACCCATCCATCCATCCAACATTTTCTATTGTCCATGTAACAGGAGAGGTACAGGGTATGTGGAGTGTGTGAGTGTGTGCGTGTGTGTGTGTGTGTGTGTGTGTGTGATTTCCCCACCTTGGAAATCTACAGGTATTCACCTCAGAATTCAGTGGGTCCGGTGAGCGTCTGATGGGCCTATTTCTCCCCGCATTTTATGGCGAAAATTTTCACACACAAAAAGTTGAGAAAACAACACAATCTTATCTAACACAGATCTTATCCAACTGTTCACGAAGACCAGATAATCATCTGTTCTACCTCTCATTCAGTGTGTGTGTGTGTGTGAAAATTAATTGAAAGTCATTAGAACAGGCTCCAGCCACTTCCTCTACTCATCTTGCACGCTGACCGCGGATGTTACAGCTGCGAGTCGCACGGCTTCCTCTCCTCATCTTTGTCTTAATAGCCTTTGAAAAGGCACCTTTGGGAGAATTTGCTCAGGGTGGCAGTACCCTGCACTGCCCCCGGGGAGGCTTCTGACCTTTACCTGCAGTGATCACCTAGCAGATGCAGCCATAACAAAGAGCGAGGCACTGCGGGGGCATGCTGGCCAATTAGCCTTCCAGAGCAGCCCCAGCCCAGCGTGATAAATGCACTCACTGCACTCTGATGTCTTTCAAACCCACCGTGCTGGGCTCTGTGCGGGAGGAGGTCTGATTGCTCTCCATTACGAGCTTCGGTTGGTCTCTAAGTTTAGATCCTTGACGTGACATTCAAGGTTCTTCGTGACCTGGTTCTGTCTTCTCTCTTTAGTCTCAGCTTCTGTCTGCCATGTGCAATTTCGTGTCCCAAGACAACACTTTGAGAAATACAGTGCAGGTGACATTGAATTCCTCCTGGTTTTGAAAGTCCCAGGCCCATCCTGACTCAGTGCCTTTGCACATGCTGTTCTCACTGCCGGGAATGTCCCTCCTCTCTTCTATTGACTGATGAGTCCTCGGTTTTCCTTCAAGGCCTGGCCTCCTCTGCTATCTCGTCCAGAAGCCCAGAAGCATTTGTTTTGCCCCCTCAATTCTACCTCCCACTTACACCCACCTCTGGCACAGGCTTGTGCTTTCTGGGGCACACTGGGTAGAATGCTGGGTTTTCAAGTGTCTCCGGAAAACTCTCCTTCTAGGGGGATCCTTGGTGATTCAGCATCACAATGTGTCTCCCCAGGAACTGAGTTGTGGTGGGTGGGATCCAGAATATCATTTTCCTCTGCATTCCTCCCACACAGCACAAAGAATACGGTCGAGGGCCACCCCACCAGCACAGAGGTAGCCCGGAGGCAAACCCAAGTCTACTTCATGCCTCAACTTCCCTCTCACTATTCCTCACAGAGGAAATGTCACTGGTTGTACATTCTGTTTGCTAACTAGAGGGATGAGGCCATCTAGAAAAGCCACTAGTCTCGAGGCTCAGGTCTCCTCCTTTCAAATTTTATCAAACTGAGTCCAGCATTTTCTTTTCTCTTTTCACTGGGAAGTAAAATGAAGTTCCTCTTTCAAGGTTTACGTACCTGAGTTCCGGGCACAGCCACCTGGGGAGCCGGCGTTGTGCAAGCTGCCAGCAATTTGGGGGAGATCAGTTAAGGCTTGGCTGATTGGGTTTCTCACTTGGCCTCACAGATGAATCTGATTTTCCAGGCAATAATTTTATACTAGGAAAAGAAAACGGTATTCATCAGACGACCCCTGTATGCTAGGTACCTTCTGGGTGAACCAGTAGGCAATCCTGTGAAGAAGGGTGATTTGATCCCCTTATGCTGTAAAAGTTGACACACAGAGAAATGAAGGAGAGTCCCAGGGGCTGAGAGCGGGGACTTTGGACAGATCAGTGTTCTAATTCCAGTGCTGTCATATAAAAGCTTTGTGACCCTGGGCACTTTCCTGCAACCTCTCTGAACCTTAGTTTCCTCATTTGTAAAATTTGTAAAATAATATGCCCCCCTTCACGTGGTGGATGTGAAAATGCACAGTAAGAGTCTGTAAAACACTTACTGCCTGGCACATGGTAGGTTCTCACCAAATGTTATCTGTATTATTGTCTAAAGCTGCACAGCCGGGAAATAGCATTCACGAGCACCTGAGTGCCTTCCAGGGGCAGACACTGTACTGGGCTTTTAAATACAGCAGTGGGCATGACAGAAACATCTAGAAGCTTCTGTTACAGTGGGGGAGACAAATATTAAGTAATTCACTGTAGTATTGCTCATTTAATTACAGTTCTCTTAAGAGTTATATATAGAAAGGGGAGATAGAAAGGCAAAAGTTATATATAGAAAGGAGCCAAAAAGATTATATAATGGGGGAGCTGCCCGGGTCCAGGAGTTAGTTACTGAAAGCTGGAGGAGATATTTGAATTGAGACGTTAGACGCCAACTCAATGAAAATGGGGGACAAACAGGTTCCAGACCGAGGGAACAGCTCCCACAAAAGCTCCAATGCAAGGCCTCTGGGGTAGAGGGGGAGTGTAAGCGTAGTGATGTGACTGGAGGCAGGAGGAGGCTCGCTGCCCTGCTGTTTACACGAGGAGATGGGGTGTGGCAGTGGGGGTGGGCCTGAGCTGAGCCCTGCCGACCACACCCAGTAACCACTGTGGGTTCGGAGACATAGAAGTCACTGGGTCCTGGAAAGGCAGTTCTTCGTCTTTATGAGCCATAATTTCTTAGAACTTTCCCCCTATAACTGGCCATTTCAAATGTCCTAGGTACCTGCTGCTGAGTACATCAGAAAGTGGCCCCAGCAACAGACCCTCAGGAGCTCTAACCCTGTCAGAGTCCCAAAAGGGCCCGAGGAATGGGGGTTATGTCACGGGGCAACGTTTTATTCTTTAAGGAGGGAAGACAAGCCTTTGCAAGCTCCAGAGTGGCCATACCCACACGGGGTGCTGAGCAAGCGTGACTAAGGCTCAGACGGCGGGAATGGAAATGACCTTGGTCCTCCCAGGGTCCTTTTCTTCCCACTTACCGATGCCAGCCGATGCACAGCTCCGCTTAAGAAATGCTGACACGCTAGGAGCCCTGGGGGCTCCTTCTTACCATCACTCGGGAGCCTGAGGCAAGCTGTGGGGCCGGGGCAGGGAATGCAAACCCAGTGGACACGGCGGGTCCCAGCCCCTGCGGTTCGGACACAGCCAAGCCCCACGGTGGGGGCAACGAGGAGCTGCAGGAATTCAAAAAACTGAAGTGTGACTCTGGCTGGTGGCAGGTGACAGCTGTGTGTGTGCACGCTCGCACACATATACAGAAGGCAACATTTTACTAAGCCTGGAAAACCCCATTAGTGTTAAGAACACTCAGACTCCTGACCCAGCAGTTGTGCTTCTAGGAATTTGTCCCGTGACTCCCCACGGTGCTGATCGTGTTAGCAAAAGCTGGAAATGGTGTAAAAGTGCACAGGACACAGAGCAATGACGCCATCGAAAAGACGGAGGAGGTTGTCTGCGCCCACTTGGGATGGTCTCCAAACATGTGCCGAGTGGGGGAATGTGTGTGTGTGTGTGTACCCAAGCATCCACACGCGGCTGGCTCAGGAAGGCCACCTGCCAAAAGGGCAAGGTGGGCTGCTTCCCGCGGGGACCTGGGGGCCGAGCCGCGTGGGAGTGAGACTTCTTTCGCCATGCACCCTTTGTGACCTTTTGGAATCTTTTGTACCTTGGGTAGGTATCACCTTTTCAACACCTAGCAGCCACACGGTCCGACAGGTGGAGGAGGGAAGGGGCAGAGTACGCTGGGCAGAGGGAACAGCACGCAGAGGCACGGGGGCTGGGTGATCAGATCAGTCTGAGGAGCAGGATCGGCCACGTGGTTGGCCAGGGCTCCGGACCAGGGTCAGTCCGCTCGGTCCGCAGGGGCCTTTGTAAGAAGTCCTCCACTCCAAGCTCATGGCCCTCAGGGACCATCCTCCCCCCACTCCCCCACAATCACTGCACAGGTCTGGACTCAGGCTGGTCATGCCATGCCCTCCGCTGCTTCCCCTGTGGTGAGCGTAAAGATAACCGCGCCTGCCACACCCTGTATGAGCTGGCCTCGGCCAACCTCTCTGGCTGATTCTTAGGGGGAAGGTGGAGCCGGGGCTGGAGGGCTGAAGAGTTTGGACTTAGTTCTGAAGGCAATAGGGAGCCACTGAAGCTTCAATCACTAGGCTCAAGATTGTCCAGGAAACCGGTAGAAGGTGTGGAACACATCTCTCCTGATCCCAGTCAGCCACCAATCAATGAGGACAGGAGGACACTCTTCTTCCTCGTTACCGCATAGAGAATGCTTACTTCGCAACAGGCCCAGGGCTCTCGATGTATACACCACCTCATTTACTCTTTATCACATCTTGAAGCAAGAGAGCTTTTCTGCATTTTATAAATGCAGGAACCAGGGCTCAGAAAAGTTCAGGAACTTGCCCCAAGTCTCAACACCATTAGGTGGATTTGAATCCAGGTCTGTCGGACTCTAGAGTCCCTATCGTGGGCCACTGTCTATTTAGCTTTTCCTGTGGGGAAAGGAATGATCCTTGGGCTTTTCAAAGAGATGGTGTGATTGGGCATTTGCGGCACAACATTCTTCCTGCTTCGCGATAACATTCGCGTTGGTCTTTCATTTGTGTGGTGGAGATTTCTAGCTCCTTCACAGCAGTGGGCTGGGTGTTTCATAAAAGCCCTGTAGGCAGGAAAAGACTTCTGGTTGAGACTCTTCTTACAGAGAAAGGTCCTAGACTCCCAGTCATCTGAGTTTTGGTCCCAACTTCCATTGCCTCCAGGGGCTCAAAGCCGGGCATTGTGTTTGCTTCTGTCCTCAAGAGTGTTGTGTTCCAGGGGGGCCTGGGTGGCTCAGTCGGTTGAGCGTCCGACTTGGGCTCAGGTCATGATCTCATGGTTTGTGAGTTCGAGCCCCGCATCGGGCTCTGTGCTGACAGCCCAGAGCCTAGAGCCTGCTTCAGATTCTGTGTCTCCCTCTCTCTCTGTCCCTCCCCCACTCACACTCTGTCTCTCAAAAATAAATAAATGTGCAAGAAAAAATTTTTAATAAAAAAAGTGTCGTGTTCCAAGAATGGCCACCCCCCTGCCACCACCAGTGGGGCCCCTATGCATAGGCTGAGAGGTGAATGGATCTGAATGTTGTGTGGAGTCTGGGACAGCTTGACACGGGTTGGGGAGAGCCCCACCCCCTCCTTAGTCCAGAGTGGGACGGAGGGAGGCGGGTCAAAGTGGACATTTTATTATGATGAATGTTATCACTCTGGCATCATACCTAGGGAGAAGGTGACCTGGACCAGAAGCTGGGACACAGATCACTTCTGTGTGCTGAGCTCCTACAGATATTCTCCTATCTCTGTGAGGCCAAGATGATTACCGTTCCTGTTTGACAAATGGCTCGGAGCAGTTAAGTCACTTGTCAAGTGCACACAGCTGGTAAGGAGGCAGGCAGCGGGCTTTGAGCCAGCCCTGGTTCTACGGTCTCTGAGTGTCCATAGGTTCCACACCTACCCAAGGTATGTACCTGGCCCAGCTCGTTCCCTATGTGTGTCACCAGTTCTTGCGAGGGTGTCTTCTTCTCAATGAGACACCCTCTGCAGCTCGCCTGACCTCTTCCAGGGGTTGATGTGGGAACCCGAACCACACCTGGTGACAATAAATTCCCTTAGTTATTATCGTTTGTCTGAGAAACTTTATTTCCCGTGTCCTTTTTGCTTCAATGAAGGTGAAGGTCACATCACATAAAGCTAACCATTTCCAAGTGTACAATCTGGTGGCATTCGGCACATGGACAATGTTGTGGCTACAGGACACGTCCATCACCCCAAAGAGAAAGTCCACACCCATTCAGCAGTAACTCCCCATCCCCCGTTATCCTGGTCTCTCCCAACTCCCAGCCTGCCTTCTGGCTCTTTGGATTCACCTATTCTGGATACCGTGGGCACAAAGTGCATGTAAGATTGGGAAGTGTGGGGCTGGGGGAGATCCCCAATTCTCCTTTCCACCTTCTGCTTCCCTTTCATCCACCTAGGTGCTCAGCTAAGTGCGTAGGCATCCTCCTTGACATCCAGCCTACCAGGGAGCCCAGGGAATCTCCCTCTGAAATATGTGTATCTAGGATGTGGCTACCTTCCTTGGCCCCTGCCGCCATCTTGGTGCTAGTCCAAGCCGGCATCATCTCTTGCCTGGACTTTTACTTTTAAGTTTCTTTATTTGTTTTGAGAGAGAGAGCGTGCGTGCACATAGGAGAGGGGCAGAGAGAGAGAGAGAGAGAGAGAGAGAGAGAGAATCCCAAGCAGGCTCCGAGCTGTCAGTGCAATACCCAACGAGGGGCTCAATCTCACAAACCTTGAGATCATGATCCAAGCCAAAATCAAGAGTTATATGCGTAAGTGAGCCACCCAGCTGCCCCTCTTGCCTGGCCTTTCATGACAGCTCTTGACCGGCTCCCTCCTCTCTTGCCAATGCTATACTGTGACACCCTCACCTTGGCTCATAAGGCCCCGTAGGCTCTGTGCCCTACCTCTCTGGTCTCCTACGTTATGCCCATGGCCTCAGTGGGCACGTGACCACCCTGGCCTTGTTCCAGTGCCTTGGACATGCCGCTCGCTCCCCCTTGGGGCTCTGCCTGCGATGTGATGGGCTATTGACCTGGATGTCCCAGTGTTGCCGCAAAGATCAGTTCTGCACAGGGGCCCTCCTTGACCCTCAGAAACAACTCTCTTCACCTCTATCATACCCCTCCACTTGGCTTTCCGCACAGCACATCTTTTTTTCCCGGCATTTTTCTTGCTTCCCTACTTGTTCGCTATTTCCCTGTCCCCACTGGAACACAGGAGCCATGAGGGCTAGGATCCACTCTGTCTCGCTCCCTGCAAGCACTTAACGAGGGCTCAATTAATACTTATCGGATTGACTAAATGCACGTTGAAAACAGCCATCATAACAATATCGTATCCCATTTATTGGGTACTTTGAAAGTGCCAACCGATGTTCTAAGTACTTTATATACTTTATCCCATTTAATCTCTGCAACAACCCTATTATGTGCATTCCATTCTTCATTTCCACTTTCTAGATAAGGAAATTGAGATTTATGGTGTTTTGTGATTTGGCCCAAGTCCATAGCCAGCAGCAGCTTGGCAAGTGTGGGAAAGGCCTGGGGAAGGCCTTTTCAGGGCAGGGGACGGACTGGGCTAAATGAAAACTCTGCCTTGGTTCTCCTGAAGGAGGTGAGACCCTGGATTGCCAATGTTTGCAAGGGGGCCCAAATCTCTGCCATCCAGGGCAAACTGCCCAGGGGGCCGGGGTGGGGTGGAGAGGGCATAGGGTTGGGAATTTGGACCGTGAGTTTGAGTCCCTGGTACGATTCTGACTTGCTATGTTACCTCCAAGTTTTATATCCTAATTTTCCTCAGCAGAAAGTGAGGACATGGGATTAGAATATCTCAAAGGTTTCTTCCAGCAACTTTATGTATGTGTGTATGTGTAGAGGGGGTGGGAAGGGTGCAATCATGAGCTCCCCAAATAAGAAAATAGGAGTGCTCTGGGTAGAAACAACATTCAGGGGCCACCTGGTGGTCAAGAACCCCTTGTTCAGCATCCCTGAAAGGTAGTCATCCCCAGTCACCTTGCATACCTCCAATGATGGGGGATTTACTATCTTACCAATAATTTGCCAACCAGTCACAGCCATTTAAAAACATACAGAGCCCTATACACGCTGTTTTGGAGGCACAGCCCACTGGATAATAAGTGCTTTGCAAAAATACGTATATTCCATAGAAAAGAGAATGTGTACTTAGCTATTTAGTATAACGAGCTGCCACTGACTAGCTGTCATAGTGTTACATTTGTAGATAGCCAATTAAACACTCATTACTCGCAATTTTGTGGTTTTCTTTTTGTATGTTGGGTCTGGTACTCGCGTGTGCCTGTGTGAGTTTGCAGACATTTTTGTAGGTTCCTGAAAAGCTCTGAAGCCCCACGGGACAAATCTAAGTCTCCTTTCCCAGGCAGCCCGACAGGGCTTCATGTGCTCCTGAGCTTCTGCTTCTTTATGATACAACAGCCCTCGGGCCCTCCGACTGGACTCACCACCATCATCTCTGCCATCGCGGCTGCCATCACCGCCACCACCGCCCTGCCCGTCACTGCTGCCATCCTCCTCCTCCTCACCGTCCTCATCCCCATCACCGTCATCACCTGCACCCGCAGCAGCCGCCGTGGCCACGGGAGCTGGGTGCCGGAACTGGGGCCTCCCTCCCTCTCTGATCTTCCTTCCCCCTGACCTCACTGCAGCTTGCGCCCTTCCCGCAAGGTACAGCTTGCTCTCACAGGCACGCGTCCTCGTGTGGCCGGCTGGGTCACCTTTAAGGACCCAAGCAGCAAACAGCTAACATTTGCCAGGAACGTTCACCCACACTGGCTATCTTCTATAATCCTCCCTGTCCTCTCCCACCTTTCATGGCCCCTCCCCCGGCCCATGAACTCATTTGGGGTCCTGCAGAACTCTGTGGAGCAAGCAGTCAGGGCGTTCTCTATTACCCCGTTTTGCAAATGTGACACAGAGAGGCCAAATGCCTGGGCGGAGGCCACACAGCAGGTCAGAGGCGGGAAGAGCCCTCCCAGGTTTCCATTCCCAACAGCTTGCCCTGTCCCACACCCCCTGTGTTCCCCACACCTCATTCGTTCGTGCACCACCTCCACGGCTTTTGCCAAGCCCACAAAATGCCAGTCCTGGTTTGTTTTTGTTTTTGTTTTTGTTTTTGTTTTACTTGCTATCTTTCTTTAACGTGTTTGAATTTATTGCAAAAGGAATGGCTCTTATCACTGTAACAATCAGCAGGATCCCTTTCCCTGCAACGGGTCACCCTGAAAATCAAGGCGGCGAAAACGCAATCAGTGTTAAATTCCGTGTGGCTGCTGCTGCCCAAAGAGCCAGCCTCTCTCCCTGTTGGAAAGGCAGGCTGGCGTGCCTGGAGATGTGCTTACGACGGATTAGCACCAAACTGACGCTTTCCCTGTGACACGAGAGGAGGACGTGAACGGAGAAGGGAATCCTCTCGCTGTGGGACTGGATGTGCTCTAGCATCCGTGGAACCGACCGCCCAGGTCCACTTTGGGACCCTCAGGGCTGCCGGCCCCGCCCCTGAGGAAGCATTTTGCCCACCGGGGAAGCCAACCCCGTGTCGGGGAAAGAAGCCGGGAACTTCTCTGAGGCTCAGTTTCCCCATCTGTACACGGGGCGTGATCCCACAGGGTGTGGCGCCGGTCAGATGAGATGCGACACGAAGGGCTGGCGCTAGAAGTGAGGCGGCACCCTAGCAAATGTCATTCCCAACCCCCCGGCCACTCTCTGCTCTTCCCTCACTGGACGTGGAGGCCTGCCTTTTCGGGGAGAGAAGGCACCCAAGGCGGCCAGAGCGGGGGAAGAAATGAGCGTGGCAAGTGCACACGGGCCTCCACGGGGACAGTCTGGGAGCAGGGGCAGCTCACGGTAGGCCCAGGACTGCCTACCGGGGCCGATGGACCCGTGTCCCCGGTAGCACGCTTGTCCTCTCAGCCTGCAAACCTCAGTGAAACACCGGGTCCCCCACAGCAGCTGCAGGGCCTCCTAATTCCAGCCCCGCTGCTTATCAGTGGGGCAATTCTGGCCAGGCCACCTGGCCTGGAGCCCTAAGTCCCCTTCCTGTGAAATGGGGATGATAATCTCAACAGCACAAAGGTGCGGAGAGGCTTGCGGGCTTAAGAGCAAGGCACTTCTAGACAGCCAGCTACCCTGCTGCTCCTGTCCGCGGTCACAGCAAGCACTGGCTTGGTGTCTCTCTGCCTCAGACTCCTCGACGGGCACAACGGAAATGATGACGGGTTCTACACATTTGACTATTGTCAGGAATAAACGGGCGGAGGCGTGGAAAGCCCTAGTAGTTGGGGTTGAGGGGGTGCAAACCCCCTACGGGATTCACAAGCCCTCAGCACCACGCTTGCTGCAGAACATGCCTTCCTCCAGCTCTCCCCTGGGCTCTGTCCTGCCCTGTCCCGTCTCCTTCCACGACCTCACCACATCCCCTTTCTCAGCTGTGCCCCTAGCAGCACCCCCAGCTCCTACCCTCTGCCCTGGGGAACCAACCCACGACCCTTCGGCATCTGACCCAGGTGCCAGGATTCCCAGAGACGTCCACTCAGCTCAGTCCAAACACATCACACACTGTAGGACCAACTGTATTGTTTACGACAGCTGAATACTGGAAATGACTTGCAGGCGTTTAAAACTAGGAGACTGGCTGAGCAAATTATGTCATAATGGAATTCTCATAGCGCTTACTATCACGTTTTGGAAATTATGAAATAATGAGGGGACCTGTTTTTTTTTTTTTTAATTTTTTTTTCAACGTTTATTTATTTTTGGGACAGAGAGAGACAGAGCATGAACGGGGGAGGGGCAGAGAGAGAGGGAGACACAGAATCGGAAACAGGCTCCAGGCTCCGAGCCATCAGCCCAGAGCCCGACGCGGGGCTCGAACTCACGGACCGCGAGATCGTGACCTGGCTGAAGTCGGACGCTTAACCGACTGCGCCACCCAGGCGCCCCGAGGGGACCTGTTTATATTTAAGTAATAAAATAGCAGAATTGAAAGTGTATATAGAAGATGACTGGAACTCAGAACTCCTACCTTATCAACCTACAGGGGAGAAAAACAACTAAAACTTATGTCTAGAAGGCAGGCTGCACAGTAATAGTGGTTTTCTTTGATGGTGACAATGACTTATTACTGTCTTCTTCCAGATCTCTTTACCAAACTTTTCTACATTGGGAATTAATTCTACGGTGACTAAAATGACAACACAAAGGTGCAGAAGTGCGTATGACATGCTCCTCTCATGTCAAAAACATGCACATACGTATACATGTAAAGCGTGTATGTTTTTGCGTAAAGCAAATTTGAAAGGATACATCACCATGAACTAACATAAGTGACCTCCTCTTTTGGGCAGAGGACTGGGCAAATGGGGGTCAGGGTGGAGGGAGGCTCCTTTGTATATTGTATTTCTAACCACACGGATGTTTTCTCTGATCAAAAGGTGAAAAGAAGAAAAGCCCATAATCGTCTAAGAAATCTTCAGCAAAGGCGGTAAGTATTTTTCCAAATGGGCTCTGTGGACATTTGTTCAAGTTGCTACTTAAAAAAAGGAATTTGTGGGGTGCCTGGGTGGCTCAATTGGTTAAGCATCTGACTTCAGTTCAGGTCATGATCTCGCGGTTGGTGGGTTCCAGCCCTGCGTCAGGCTCTGTGCTGACAGCTCAGAGCCTAGAGCCTGCTTCTGATTCTGTGTCTCCCTCTCTCTGCCCCTCCCCTGCTCACGCTCTGTCTCTCTCAAAAATAAACATTAAAAAAAAAAAAAAAAGGAATTTGTGCTGGAAGTACAAGGTCTTAATGGTGGACTTGACTTATTTTTCCCATGGAGCCCACCCTACAAATAATGCTCCCAGGACCACTTTAGGGAACGCAGAGCAAGGGAAAACTAGGAAGACTGTCCTGCCTCCCAGGCCCGAGGGTGCCCTGGGCCAGGCAGGCTGTGTGTGAATTGTCTATACCCACTGTGGGACTGTGGGGGTGTGGGCATGGTAACCCAGAGAGAGGATGCGTGCCCCGGCCAGAGGGGTGGCCACTGTGGTCACGATGGGTCAGTGCCACCAGATTGCCACGTTTTTCAAGAGAAGCTGGAAATCTGGATTTTAAATGAAGTCTTCTGGCTTTAAAATAAAATATCTAAACTTTTCAACTTTTTATTTTTTCTCTAACATCTTCTTCTGATTCCCTGTCAAAGACCTCCACCAACTGCTGGCTATGAGCTCAGCATGTTCCTGGTGTTCTCAGAAAGCTGGGTCTGCCCCGAGGATTTACTTCCATTTCTAACCACCCACCCTCTTTCATTATTACTTTGAGAACTTTGATCCAGATCAACATAAACTCACTGGCCAATTGCTCAGGGAGCTTGCCTTCCTTGTGGTTGAAAGTCAGGCTGACTTTCACCACCTCTGTCCCATGAGTGTGGTAAGGAGTCCCAGAGAGGGTTAACCCTAGCAACCAACTTTCTCGTGGGTCGTGAACGTTCTGCGTCAGGTAGTGACAAATGGTGGTGCTGTCGCTAGACTTCTGCTCTGGGGCTCTCCCGTCCTCTACAGCCTCAGTTTCCCTTCCCTTCCTGCCATCATGCCCTCTGTGCACCAGCCAGCCGGAAAGTCTCACCCTCCCTTTGACTCTCCATATTCTTGCACCTCAGTGCCTTTGCACATCCCGATCCCTGAGTCTGGATCACCCCCTCTGGCAGCTGCCTCTGTCCTCCATCCCTCAGCCATCTGGACAGTGCCACACTCAAATGTCAGCTCCTTGTGCCTTCTCTCTTATAGCCAGAACCCCAAAAGGCTGGCATCCACTGTTCTTGCGTCGTTCATTATTTAGACTCCCATTTCTCCTTCAAACCCGCCCCCACCCCCCACCCCCTTGCATATGCCTTCACCTTCCAAACAGTTTTTGAATCTGTTCCCTTTTCTTCGGCTGCAGTGTTCCACCCTTGATCCCAGCTCACCTGGACAAGAGCAGGGGCATCCTATGTTCCAGGTCTCGGCTCTCTCTCAGCCCCACCTGCCTCCGCACTGTGTTTTAGAAAACACAACCTGGTCACCTCAGTCCTCGGCCTAAAATCCTCGCGTTGCTCCCCGGCCTATAGGACAGAGTCCAAACTCCCCAATTTGACATTGTGGGATCCTGCCCTGTTGACTCCTCTGTTACCTCCTTCCACTGCCCCTTGCGCCTCGGGCAAAACCTAATTAATTGTCCTGCGTGCCCTGAGGACACCTGGAGGTTTCGTGGCTCAGTGTCTCTTAACCTCTTTCTCCACCTGCAATCCTCTTTGTCTACCTGCTGCCTTGCCATTGACCTCTGCACCCAGCTCTGGGAATCCTGCCCTGATTCCCCCAGGGCTGTAGGTTTGGAGGCTAGACCATTATTCTTGGCCGGAAAGGTGGGTGATCGCTGAGCTGAAAGTGGCCAAGGCGTCCAGTCCTGGCTGGGGCTGTTGACAATTCTTCCTGCTGCTCCTGGAGGCTGGGCACCAGGTCAAGGCTGCCACATGCTCCTGGAGACTGTCCCCACGGGGCTGGCGGTAATCAGCCATGCTGCCTGCTCCAATCTGTGACCAACTTGGCTCCAGCCACCTTTCTCTCACTGCCACGGCGCGAGGCCCGCACCCTCCTGGCAGCGCTGTCCCATGGAAGCTGGCATCAAAGAAGGACAGAGTCAGAAAGGATCTGTGAGATCAGCTAGTGTGCCCCTGCCTGGTTTTAGATGGGGTAGCGGGGGGCCCAGAGAGGGACAGTGGCTTGCCCTGGGTCACACCGTGATGAAAGGTATAGTGGTGCCTGGAGCCCAGGTCTTCCAGATCTTATCAGATAGGAAAGAAAGAAAAAGAAAGAAAGAAAGAAAGAAAGAAAGAAAGAAAGAAAGAGAAAGAAAGAAGGAAAGGAAAGGAAAGGAAAGGAAAGGAAAGGAAAGAAAAGAAAAGAAAAGAAAAGAAAAGAAAAGGAAATAGATCGAAGGAAACCTTGAAATGTGCTAGGGAAGGGAGGAGGGCCTTGAAATTGAGAGGACAAGGAAGGCCCCCCCTGAGGCTCACCCCAGAGCTCCTAGGTACATGGTGATCTGGCAGAGGAAAACAGCCCATGCAGGAGACTCTAGTGGGGACCAGCTTGCCTCCCTGAGGGCCAGTGTGGTCAGAGCACAGGGAGTGAGCAGAGATGCAGTCAAAGCAACACACAGGGCCCGATCACGCAGGGCCCTGTAGGCCTTGGTAGGGCGTGCCTTTTGGTCTAAGTAAGGGGGTGACACAACGAAGTTTTGACTCTGATCTGAGTGGACAGTTCGGCAAACGAGACATACAAATGGCCAACGGGCACCTGAAAAGAGGTTTGAATTCATCAGCCAGCCGGGGAACGCAAATCAAAACCGTAACGATAGCCCGTCATGCCCACAGAACCCAAAAATTGGGTAATAAGGGTTGGTGAAGATGAGAAGACACTGGAACCCTCATACAGTGCTGACGGGAACATAAAAGGTTCGGCTGCTTTGGAAAAAAGCACTCTAGTAGTTCCTCAAAAGGTGACACATAGTATTACTATATGACTTAGTAATTCTATCCTTGGGTATATCCCCAGAGGAAATGAAAATATATGTCCTCAAAATCTGTACACAGATGTTCACAGCCATATTGTTCATAATGGCCAAAACAGTGGAACCAACCCAAATGCCCATCAACTGATGAATGGGTAAACGAAATACGGTGTATCCATGAAGGGAATGTTATTTTGGCCGTATAAAGGCATGATGTACTGATACGTGTCACAACACGCATGAACTGTGGAAACATGCTACGTGAACTAAGCCAGCCACAAAAGGCCACACGTTATTCCATATTATCACATATTATATGATGCCACTGATACGAAATGCCTAGAATGGGCACTTCTATAGACACAGAAGAGAGACTGGTGGTTGTCTAGCCTGGGGTGGGAGTGAGGATTGAACGGGGAAGGACAGTTAATGGGTACAAAGTTTCTTTCGGGGTGATGAGAATGTTCTGGAATTAGATCGTGGTGATGGTCGCACAATATACTAGAAGCCACTGGCTTGTAGACTTTAAGTAGGCGAATTTTATGGCATGACAATTATGTCTGTACGATGCTTTAATTTTATCAGAGAGCACTCCAGTTGCTGATGGCGGCAGAGGGACAGCAAGAGGGCCAGGCGGCCGATAGTGCAGTCACAGCCTCCAGCACCCAGGACGTCCCCAGCACACAGGAGGCACTTAGGGACTATCTGTGGGTGCCTCACACAGGCCGATCACTGTTCAGGAACGCCCTTCTCTTCAGCTCCAGGGTTTCTTAACTCTGCATGGTTGACATTTTGCACAGGATAATTCTTTGTTCTGGAGGCTGTCCTGTGCATCCTGGGATGTTTAGCAGCACCCCTGCCCTTCCTCACTAGGATGTGAGCACAGCCTCCCGCCCCAGTTGTGACAATCAATATCCAGTCCCCAGTCCTAAGGGACTAAACTGACCCTGACTGAGAATCACGCCTCTAACCTCTTTTGCCCACCTGGTGAATGCTTGCTTACCCTTCCGGAATCATTTCCGATATCATTTATTCTGGGGAGCCTTCACCCTTCGTTCTCTGACGTTCCATGGTTTCTTAAGCAAATCCCATTGAAGCCCTGGCACACTGTATACACATCAGTCTTCCCCACAGCTGTGTAGAGATGGCACCTTATATACCTTTGGGTCCCCAGCATCTAATACAGAGCCTGGCCCTGTGGGGGTCACTACTCAGCCCTTTCCTCAGCCGTCAAGTAGGGACATGCACGGCCTCCCCCAGGTTTTCTGTGACTAGTGCTCACACGTGAGCTAACTGAATCTGCCCCACCCCTCCTGACTCTGCTTAGGGGTGTAGACTCTGGATCCAGATGGCCTGGGTTTGAATGCTGTGGGGTGCTGGGCCAGGGACTCAATTATCTAACTCTTGGTTACAGATCATTCTTCTCTGTAACACGGGGATATTGATGGTACCTACCTTGTAGGGTTACCATGAACACGTAGTAAGAACACAACCAATATCAGATATTATTGGCAATAACAATGAAGTATTCTTTCTTTTTTTCCGAGGGGCCTTCTAGGCCTCAACAGAGAGGTGGCCTTGTCACCGATAAGTGTCCATGTGCCAGTCCTGCCCTGGGTGTTGGCCAGGAGGAGGTGGGAGCGGGTGGGTTATACCATGCCTAGAAGCCAGAGGGTTCTATGTCCGCTAATGAGCATATTACATAAAATGTGGGAAGTTCAGAAATTGCAGTCAGGGAACAAATCTATAATCCTACCACCCACTGGCAAACATTATTAACACTCTTTGGTCCGTTTCCTTCCAGTCTTTTTTCTAAGTGCTTGCCACTAATTTGTGACCATGCCCTACATATGCATATGCATAGGCATGTCCCCATTCATTAAAAACTCTCCATTTTTAGTAGCCACATGGCTGTTCCATAATTTACTTAATTGATCCCCTATTTGACATTTAGGCATTCTCGGATAGTTGATGACTATCTTTGCATTTGAAAGAGCCTTTGTTCACATTCCCATCATTTCATTTGGATGGCCTCCCTTCTTTTAAAACATTTTTGGCAAAGGGATGCCTGGGTGGCTTAGTCTGTTGAGTGTCCAACTTCAGCTCAGGTCATGATCTCACTGTTCATGAGTTCGAGCCCCGCTGCTATCAGCACAGAGCCAGCTTTGGATCCTCTGTCCCTCTCTCTCTCTCTCTCTCTCTCTCTCTCTTTCTCTGCCCCTCCCCCCTTCACATTCTCTCCCCCCTCCTCTCTCTCTCTCAAAAATGAATAAACATTTATTTAAAAAAAAAAAACATTTTTAGTAAAGGAACCTCTCTAGCCTGCTGAGACACCCACTTTCCCATAGCTGGGTGCCCATTTTCCCATTATCAGGGATTTCCTCCCCAAAGCTGAGCTAAATCCTTGGGATTGGGACTTAATCCTGTTTCCCCTTCTCTGGGCGTTGGTGGAGATGGACCACAGCTGGCCTTGTTTTCCCGTGGGACCCATCAGCTGGGAGGGAGAGTTTAGTTAGTCGTCAGCAGAGTACGGAGAACAAAAAGTGTCCGTGAAGCTAGAAGTAGCCTGGGCCGAGGTTACCAGAGACAAGGTTAAGTGGGACTAGGTGGTAGAGGAAATGAAGCTGGCTGGCTGGGGTGAGCCGGCTTGATATCTGCTTCCTATGTGATGTTGATTAATGACCAGCTTTCCTTCCAGAGAAATCACCCCTAGAGAAATCACTAGGCAAACCCCAACCCCAGTGCTAGACTCAGACTCACTTTCCCCAGTGATGACATAGCAGCTCCCTCCTCTTACACATGGAACAAGAAACCAGCGCTGACTTGGTCCCCACCAGGTGCCAGGCCCCATGCTGGACACCTTCCACGGTCATCTTTTGGGGAGCCACCGTGGTACCATCACAAGTACTCTGGAGTCAGGCAGATCTAGGGCCAATCCCAGCACAGGCACATCCTACCAGCGTGACCATGTGGCAACCATTCACCCTTGTGAGACTTGGTTTCCTTGTCTGGAATTTTGGGGTTTAATGACACCAGCTTCCCAGGATCCTTGTGTAGACTACAGCCAACATTGTGTATACAATGCACCAAGTACAGGCCTGCACAGGGCAAGGGCAGGAGAAATGTTATTTCTCGTTCCATTCAATTCTTGTCGTATCTCAGGGTCAAAGATGTCAATAAATGTAATCTATCTAATTGCCTTTCATAACCTCCAGCGACAGAACTCATTAGTAAGTATGACTTTATAACTTCCCATTACAAATAAGATACTGAGGCTCCAAGAGATTCCCCCAGGAGTCTCTCAGGACAGAGACTGTCACCTCACAGTTTTCATGTCTTAGAAAACGATCAGGATGCATGTCTAGACTGGAAGGGACTCCTGCTCCCTATCCCAGTTCCCAGGACCCCGCTTCATGCCCAGACAGACCACTGGCCACCTCTGGCAAAGGAGAGCAGAAGGAGCCTGGCCAGGACCCCGCTTCATGCCCAGACAGACCACTGGCCACCTCTGGCAAAGGAGAGCAGAAGGAGCCTGGCCAGGACAGATGAGTTCCCAGGAGGCAACCAGAACCAGGAATCTGGCCATGGAAGTTAGGGTATGACAGCTGCCACTGGGGGACACCACAACCTGCAGGTACTTTCCTGCCCCACTTTCTTATCCTCATAGCCTTCTCAAAGGGGGCAGTGCTATACCCCTCTTCACGGGGTGGGAAACTGAGGTTCACAGGGTCAAGGTCAACGGCACTTTCCCTTAAGTCAGCGAACTGGGATTCCTGGTTAAGGCCACTTGCCCAGCATATCCTGGAGGCAAATCGGGCCAGGCGAGGCCAGCTCCGTCCTCGCTACTGGGCATAGGGCAGCAGCCCAGGAGGACGAAGGCCAGATGCCTGGGCTCCCTGAGGAACTCGGAGCCCCCCTTCCCGCCCGCCCCCAGCCCTCCACTGGCTTTCCCTCAGCAGAATGTGACTCCACGCTCCCGCAGACAAATCGCCCCTAGAAAACGCCGCCGCTCAGAGCCTGGGGGCAGGACAGAGGCTGTTTCGGTGCAAGTGGACTTTCCAAATCCACCCCCACCCGGGCAGCTGGGGCGATACACCCCACCCCGCGCCCTGAGCACTGCTGCGAAGCCGAACCCGGGCTGCGTCCCGTCCTTGCAACGCCCCCTTGGCGCGCGCACGACCTCGGCGGGTCACGGAGAAGGAAACTGAGGCTCGGAGGCGGAGGAAATCGCCCAAGGTCAGGCGCAATCAGCGAGCCCCGGGGCCGGGAGCTCAAACCCGGGGTCAGGGTCGAGACGGCGGCGGGGACCCCACCCGGAGCCGAGGCCTCGCGGGGAGGCGGCGGCCGCGTTACCTTGAGCTGCTGCGCCGTGGGGCTCCGGCTTCGGCTCCGGGCTCGCCGCGGTCCTGCGCCCGCGCCGGCTCCGCTCGGGGCAGGGATGGAGCGGGCGCCCGGCCTGCGCCCCGCCGCTCGCGCCCACTTCCTCGTCTCCGCCCCCAACTCGCTCCTCCTCGCGCTCAGCTGCTCCCGCCCTCCCTCCCTCCCTTCTCCCGGTCTCTGCTGCTCCCCTCTTCCTCTCCCTCTCTCCTCCCGCCTCCGTGCCCAGCACACTCTCCCTTCGCTTTGCTCGCTCCCCACACTCCCAGGCCCCCACGCTCCCCCACTTTCTCCTAGACCTTCCTCCCTTCTCTCTCTGGCTCCGACGCTTCCCCCTTCCCCTTTCTTTCGGTCACACTACCCTCCATCCTCTCATTTTCCCACCTCACTTCCACCCACCGCCCCGACAGCCCGGGCTGGGAGCCGGCGTCCAGCTGTGCGGTGATCCAAGTGGAAGGGAACTCCCGGGCTGGGGCCCAGGGGTCAGGTGGCAGCCTTCCGCAGGGGTGCCCAGCGGCACCTGGAATCAGGCTACATGAGAGAGAACGGTCTCGTTTCAAGGGGAGAGCCTGGATAATTCCGGGATCAGAGGAACTTCAGAAAACCCCAGAGTGGATTTGTTCTAGTTGAAGGAAGGGATGGAGAAAGAGAAGAGGTAGAGAGGAGGGAGGGTCTTGGGAAAAGGGAATTTGGGGTATGGAAAATGGAGGTTCAGATGAGAAAAATCTCTCTTAAATTTCAAGATGTCAAGGCTGCTGTGCTCACCACGCAGCTCTGGGTGGAGGGAGCTCCCCGATGGCGGGGGAGGGGGGCAGGATGGCCAAGGGTGTTGGCCAGACCTGCATAGTCAGCCCAGGGTACGAGAAGCAGGTGGTCAGATGGGCTGCCCGTGGTTGCTCAAGGAACCTGATATGAGCAAGGGAGTTTGTGCAGAAGCTAGGCCAAGGAGAGCAAAAGGATCCTGGCTCAGTTGACCATACATTTCAGAGCCATGCTGATGATGACTGACAGCACACCAAGCCATTCTGTCACTATGGGCCTCACCCTGTGCTTCTGTGTTGGGATACTGACTAAGGCCACAGACCTCTGCAGCTCTGAGGTCACAGCTTCTGCGGGAGGAGGTTGTAGGCCATCCATCCAAGTCACCAGTATCCTGGAATGACAGCAAGAGCCTCCAAGCCTGTCTGGGGGACTCCACACTTGCTCACCTACAATTCACAAAGCAGCATAGGTCATCTCTAAAAAAAAAAGGTGCAAATCACCTCTTGCCCCTGTACTCCCTTGCTTAAAACCCTCCCATGACTGCCTGTTGTAGTTAGAATAGAATCCAAGCTCCCTACCACTACCAACATGATCTGGCCCACTTCTCTGACCTGATGCCTCTCCACCCTCTGCCTCACTCCGTGTGCCTCAGCTATGGCAGCTTCCTCCTTGTGCCTGGAACAGGCCATGCTGGACCATACCACAGACCGTTTGCACTGACTGTTCCTTCTACTAAGAAGGCTCTTCCCCCACGTCTTCCTGGCTGCTCAAATGTCAGAGAGGCCACAAGGCCTGCTCATCTTACCTAAAGCAGTCACCTCCTTACCACAGCGTTTTTCACATCATCCTGTTTTATTATGATGAAAACACTTCTCAGTATCTTCAAAAAACATTTTTGTTTTAATGCTTATTGTCTGCTTTCCCAGGATATCACCGGTGAAAGAGCAGGAACCTTGTTTGTATTGTTCCCTATGTCTCCCCAGAGCCTGTAACAGTAGCTGATACATAGTCATAAATGCACAATAAATGTTGGTTGAATAGGTGAATGAATGAATACTATAACGAAAAGGTTTAGGAAAAAGGAAAGTCTCTTGACCCCTGCCAAGGGAAAAAGAGATGGTCTTGAGATAGAAGTGGAGAAGGAGGGAGGGCACAGCTGGAGGGAACAGCATGGAGACAGGTTTAGGGCATCGAACAGCCTGGGGCATTCAGGGTGGGCCAGCCAGCAGGAATCAGATGTGGGGGGGGGCAGGTGGAGGGGTGGGGAGCTTTAAGGACACCTCAGTGATGGGACTTTGGACTTGATCTTGTGAGCAATGGGAAGCTGTGGCAGGTAATCGGGAGGGAGGCTGGAAAGGCCGGCGTGTGTATCCTGGAAGAGAGAAGGCTCCAGAAATCTCTCTCTCTCTCTCTCTCTCTCTCTCTCTCTCTCTCTCTCTCCTTCTCTATGAAGGGTTCTCTGAGGGAGCAGATGAGACTCCAGCACGTGGCGCTATGGTGGAAATAGCATGAGACAGATTTGGGCTCTGTAAAGAATTTTTTTTAAAGATCCAAAAAGGAAAATTGGCTCTGTGTGGGTGAGGTTACTGTGCACTCATAGTCGGTGCCTCTCCCAGAGGGAGGATGATATGTCTGTGACCCGTTTGGCTACTGATGTGTTGGTGAAGGTGATCTGTGTCACTTCTATGCAGGAGGGTCTGTGACAGCCAGCGTCTGCCATGTCACTCTTTTGTCTTGAGACTGGCTCCAATCAGGCAATGTTTCAGGCTTCATCACATTGGGTCCCGGAGTGAAGTTCCAGAACCGGCCCCAGCCCGCAGGGGACATGTAGGGTAATTGAGTGATAAATTTGTTGTAGGCCATTTGGATTTCTGGAGTCACGTGATGTTGCGGGATAATCGTGGGCGCTCTTTACTAAGTCGGTTCAGTCAAGCTGGTTTCAGCTTATCACAGCACTTACTAATTACTAGCTGTGATAGAAGGTCAAAGAGGGCCACAGCAATTTGGCCCAAACCCCTTTGCAAAATGGCAGCACCTCCCACCAAGAGGTGGAACCTGTGTCCCTTCCCCTAGTCTGGGCCTGCCTTGTGACTTGCTTTGGCCGACAGAAGCCAGCGGAAGGGATGCTATGCGACTTCTGAGGCTAGACCTTAAGAAGCCTTGGTGCTTCAGCTGGCACTGTCTTGGAACAGTGCTCTGAGACTGCCAGGCCGCAAAGATATCTGGGGTGAAGGGTCACATGCAGAGAGATGGCCAGCTGTCCCAGCTCTCACAGCCACATGGCTGAGCACAGGGAAGACCAGCAGAAGAGCCACGCAGCCCACACACAGAACTGAGGCAAATGATGCATCTCTATTGTTTTAAGTCAGTAAATTTTGGGGTGGTCTGTTACAAAGCAACGAATCAGATAAGGGGCCTTGGGAGGAATCAGGTCTCTGAGCTCATTTCCTTGACCATCACATAAGCCTAACAGTAATGTCTTCCTCAAAGGGTTTAGATGAGGCTCAGATGAGAAAAGAAATGGACATTAAATTCCTTCCTTCCTTCCTTCCTTCCTTCCTTCCTTCCTTCCTTCCTTCCTTCCTTCATCAACACACATTGACCGGACCTACTGTATTTCAGGCCCGGGGTTGACTATGGAATACAGCAAGGAACAAGATAAGCAAGGATCTGAAATGTGAGGAGGAAAAAGGCAATGAGTAAGCCAGATCATTTCAGCCAAATGTAATTGCCACGAGAAAAGCAAAGCAGGGCAATGTAATAGAGAGGGCCTGGAGGCAGTGCTTTGTTAATGATGGTTGGAGAAGGATTTTCTTAGCACATGACGGTTAAGCTAACCCAGGTGTATGATAAGGGGGAGCAGCGTCCCATGTAGTAAGAGTCGTAAGTACAAATGCCCCAAGGTACGGAGAAGTTTATCATGGCTGAGTGCATGAGGGAGAGGGGGAAATGGTTGGAGATTGTGTTGGTGCAAGGCCATGGGGGGGGGGTATGTAGATTTCATCCTAAATTAAATGGAGCCAAGGAAGGATTTTAACAGGGAAGGGATACCCTTTGTACACTACAAAGCAAGTTAGTACTAGAGTTATTGCTGAGGGCATTTCATGGTCAGTCACCCCACAGTCTGGGATGACATTTGCACCCCCTTCCAGCTCTAAAAGTTTCCAGTTCTGTAACAGATCTGAAAAACCTTTGGAAACTACTAAAAGCGTTGATCATGTAGGAAGTTGTCATTATTACTAAGAGGCTCCCCACCTTGTAAGAGGGCTTGGGATCTGATAGCCTAAATTTTCTCCTTGCTCTGAATACTTAATAAAAGCCATCTTTCAAAGGAAACGGAAGAAGCTTCTTATTCTGAGGAAACCCAAACCACTATTTGACCAAAATAGAAGAAAAAAAAAAAACAACAAAACGTGCCTTCTTTGAATGAGTAATCTCTGCCGAGTCTGACAGCTTAAAATTGAAAAAAAAAATGCAACAATTAAGATAACGAATGACATGGCATAGTGATAACATTTACTAAAGTGGTCTGCGGAAAATTCCAGCGAAACCCACTGGTTTTTTTCATCAGTTATTTCTTGTCTCTGTCCTGGGCTCTCGGGTGGCTCTGGGTTTGCGGTAGGGCACCTGAGACTGTAAGTGGAAGTGTGGGATGCAGTTTCCTGGCCATCATGTGCTCTGAGTCTTGAGAAAAGCTTTGGAAAAGTCTCAGGGCTGAGACTGGGGTACCCCAAAGAGCCCAGATTTGCCAATTTCCCTAAGGTCTCTAAGCTTATAGATGTCCCAGTTCTGGCTTACAAGATAGGAGGGAACACAATTTGTTGGATATATACCATCTTCTATATACTGTGCTGGATTTTTTTGTATAAATCATCTCAAATAATTCTCACCCATAGCCTTATGAGGGAGATACATTTGTTATCCCCCACCAGCACCTCCTTATAGATGAAGAAACTGAAGCTCAGAAAGTCAGAGTTTTTCTCCAAGGTCCCACGGCTAGCTGGGGAATTCAGTTGACTGGTTCCAAAGCCCCATCTTTCAACCAGTGGGCTCTCCTGGTGCACTCCACTCGCAAAATAGAAGGTTCTGTGGGAATCCAGAGTTGGAAATGATGTGTTCAGCCTGAGTCTCCAGCCTGCCAGCCCACCTTATGCATTTTGGACTTATCATCCTCCATAATGTCATGAGCCAATTCCTTAAAATAAATCTCCCTCTCTCTTTCTAAGTTTATTACTTATTTGGAGAGAGAGAGTGCTTGCACTCATGAGTGGAGGAGGGGTAGAGAGAGAGAGAGAGAGAGAGGAAGAGAGAGAATCCCAAGCAGGCTCTGCCCTGTCAGCTCAAAGCCTAATGCAGGGCTGGAACCCACAAACTGTGAGATCTTGACCTGAGCCGAAATTAAGAGTGGGATGCTTAACTGACTGAACCACCCAGGCATCTCTTAAAATAAATCTTTCTATGTCCACATTCTATTACTTCTGTTTCTCTGGAGAACCCTGACTAGTACATAGAATATTACTATGTACTATTAGCCATAATGCAAGGATTTCCTGAGAGCAGCTACAGGATGTATTGGCCCGTACAGGCAGCCCCGAACTGGCACTCCAGTAAGAGAACAGGGCGCAGAATGAAGAAAAAGCCAGGGTTTGGAATCAAGCTGGGCTGACCCCCTGGATGCCTGACTGGGTTATTAATCCGCGTTCCAGGAGGCAAGGAGTTGGGATGTGAGGGTCAGAAGGTGAGCCTGGGACCCAGCCAAAGACGACTTGGGCAGCTTGTCCCTGGCCTGGGGGTTGGGGGCGGGTGCGGAGGGCTCTGCTGTTGTCTACAACAGCGACTTCCACGACTTCCACCATGCTGTCCCGGCCTCCATTACAAATGGAGGTGGTCATGTGACCCAGCATGACCAATGAGAAGGGAAGTCTTTTGGAGGGGGATGAAAAATTTTCCTCCTATAATAGGAGACACAGGAAGCACACCTCCTCCTGCTTTGTTCTGCTACTTCCGTCCTTTGATCCTGCAGGTGTCGCAGCCCTGTTGTGACCCTGAGGGAAAAACTATGAGAACTGCAAAGCAATGGACTCAAAACCCAAAATTATAAGGCTTTTGGACCCACTTTTTCACCTGTGAGATAATAAGCCCCTGTCCCTCTTAAGTCAGGGTTTCTATGATTTATAGCTGAACACATCCTGATTCGAAGAGGAAATGCAGAAACACGCAAAAAATATGACCCCATCCCTAATCTGCTGCCCTTTGAGAGTATGGTGACCCAATTTTCCTCTGCTGGGACATTTTCCTATCTGGTCCTGTGTCACACTTAGATATTACTTTCTCTGCAAGTTCAACCTTAAATTCCCAGGCTGGGTCACATGCCCCTCCTAAGAGCCTTCTTATCCTGGTGCACCCTCACTTTCATAACGCATCCCAAGAGGGGGCAGGAAAAATGGCGGTAGGAAGCGGGTGAGATCTGTTCCCCTCAGCAGGGTTCCACTTACATCTCATTTGCCCAAGTCTACCACGTGGCCACCCCTCGCTGCAAGGGAGGCTTGCAAAGCGACAACCTGGCCCCCCCCAGCCTCCAGAGTGGGAGGCAGGCAAAGGGGACGGCTGGGAACGGAAGTGCCAGGTTGGCCACGAAGCAGCGTCTGCCACAAATGACAAAATTTCTTATTAAGTTCTTGGACGTTTCAACTGCATATTCTTTTTCTTTTTCTAAAGGGAAATACTTTAATTACTTTTTACCAATTCTAAACGTAACAAAGCTGGTTGTAAAAATGCAAACCATACGGGTTAAGCGAGTTTCCTGAAATCTTGTTCCTCCAGAGATAAGCTGATGAATAATTTGATCCCTGTCTCATTCCAGACTTTTATCTATACGTAAAAATATATTTTAGGTATTTATTTATTTACAAAAATGGAAGAGGGTGTTTTTTTGGTAAGATCATAAACAGATCACACCTTGCCTTACGAAAAATGGAATACCACCCGCCAAAGCTCTCTGCGGCCACTCCCTTCACTGCTCGCCCTCTGGGGACCCGGGAAAGGATACCACTTCTCTCCACCCATCTGTTCCACTTTCATCTCCTTCTTTATTGATCAGCTCCTCCACTTAGAGAAGGAAGCTCCCTCCTAGCTTCCTTGTAGGTTTCAAAATAAAATATAGCTGTTCTGAGAATGTGAATTACTGTAGATGTGTACAAAGTCACGTGTAATAGTGTGAACTCCACCCCAGTTGGTTCTCTCAGAGTATTGGCAAGTAACTATTTGATGCATATCTTCCTGGTTTTCTTGCTCAGTGGATGATGATGGTGCAAGCCTCTAGTTGCTGAGCACTTAATATGTTCCTAACATTGTTCTAAGACAATACATGCTTTAGTCTTCATTAAAACAACCATTTGAAGATGATACGGTTATTTCCCACTTTAGAAATGAGAAAGATTGAGATTAAGTAATTTTGCTCAAAGCCATATGGCTGATAATGTCAGAGCCAGGATTCAAACATTCAAACCCAGCCACCTTGAATCTTACACACACACACACACACACACACCATAAACATAAATAGAAAACTATGTTTTTTTATAAAATAAAAACCCAGTGCTTTTCTGCATTGTTTCCTATATATAAAGTTTTACCTGACTCTTTTAAATTCCTAAAAGATACCCCATTATATGGATCAACTATACTTTTTTTTTTTTTTTTTTTTTTTTTTTTAGCCAATCTCCTATTAATGGACATTTAGTTGCTCCCGATTTGTCACTTGGCCCTCTTCCTCACCAGAATGTCTGACTTGAGGCTTTAGCTATGTGGAAGTGACTTAGGCCTTGCCCTAAGGTGACCATTCAGCTCATCTTCCTACCACCAGACCACAGCTATATAAGTCATCTCTTCATTCAGATCTTCAAGAGAGAGGATCTGATGGGTCTCAGGCCAGCAGATAAGCACATGTGACTCCAAAGGCCGGAGGGAAGGCAGGTCCTTTGGAAGGGGCAGTGTGTGGGGCCAGCAACCTGCCAACACCCTTTGTTTTTTGGTTTGTTTGTTTGTTTGTTTTTCCAGTGTTGCCTGTTCATGAACTTTGCCTGTTTTTCTATCAGAGTGGTTTTCTTTCCTTATGGGCTTATAAGAGTTCCTTGAATATCAAGCTTTGTCTGTGCTGCAGACATACTTTCTCATTTTGTTCTTTGTGTCCATGCCTTGTGCTATAAAGTAGCTTTAAACTGCAATGTGATTAGATCAACTGATCTTTTCTTTAGCATTATTGACCCTCCTGTCCATCTGAGAAAGGCCTTTCTCAACCCAAATGGTCTCTATTACTTTCATGAGTTTTGTCTCACGTTTAAATATCTGATCCAGGGGTGCCTGGGTGGCTCAGTCAATTGTGTGTCCGACTCTTGATTTCAGCTCAAGTCTTGATCTTATGGTCGTGAGATGGAGCCTTGCGTCAGACTCTATGCTGGGCATGAAGCCTGCTTAGGATTCTCTCTCTCCCTCTGCCCGTCCCCCTCCTGTCTCTCTAAAAAAAAAAAAAATCTGGTCCCTTAATTTTGTCTATTGCTTTTATGGATTTGTCTTACATTTAAATATCTAATCCATTTTGGATGTGAGAGCAACCTGGCTGTGACATCCGTCACCCCATTATTGCCAGGGTTGATTCGGCTGATCTGGCTGGCCAGGCTGGTGTCCCCTTCCTTCCTCATGGCTCCCTGTGCATCCTCTCAAAGCCATGTGCTGCCGAAGAGAACGAACTTCCCCGATAGAGGAGTACTGCTCTTCGGTCAAGGGTATAGGAGTAGTTGCGCTCTCCCACTAGAACCTCCAAACAAGCTCTCCAGGTCCATTTGTAGGACAACATAGGGTGGTCAAGCTTTCAAGATTCCAGACACATCCAAATGAGGCGCTACATGTGGCAGTCTGCCTTTAAAACAACAGCTGTGGGGGCGCCTGGGTGGCTCAGTTGGTTAAGTGTCTGACTTCGGCTCAGGTCATGATCTCACGGTCCGTGGATTCAAGCCCTATGTCGGGCTCTGTGCTGACAGCTCAGATCCTGGAGCCTGCTTCGGATTCTGTGTTACCTCTCTCTTTGTCCCTCCCCCACTCATGCTCTGTCGCTCTGTTTCAAAAATAAATAAACATTTAAAAAATTTTTAAACAACACCAACAAACACAAACAAAAAAAAACCCCAATAAATATCTCATCCATTTCAGATTTGTTTTTAAAATCAAGTTAATAATCTCTCAAATAATTATCCCAACACAATTGGTTGACTAGACCACCTTTTCTCTACGGATCTGCAATGTCTTGATGTCCTATCATATCACATGTTGTGGTGTTCATGAGCAAGGGACACTAGAGTTGGACCGACATGGATTTTTGGCTCTGCTCTGCCACTTACTGGCTTGTGACCTTGAGCAGGTTCATATCTCTGGGTTTATGCTTCCATATGTGTAAAGTAGGGTTGATCAGGATTCCTGATTCACAGGATTACTAGGGGATGCAATGATACAGCACAGGCACAGCACTCCACGAACATCCTTATGATTATGATTTCTTAAGTTCCCCGCCTTCAAGAGCCTATGCCTGGATCCTCACTGTTTCCTTCCGTCTGCTTCTGCCGCAGAACCACACCATTCACATGACCCTAGTTCTATAGTATATTATCTATTAGACTGGAAACTTCTTGAGGACAGGGATGGTGTTCTATAACGGGCGTTCAATAAATATCCACAGAAAGAATGAATGAATAGCGTGAGCTCCTCTCCTTATTCCGTTTCTTGAACATTTTCTTGGCTACTCTTGAACATTTTTTCTTCCAAATTAATTTTAATGAACGTGCCAAGATCTTCTTCTAGGCACTAATGGGACTTTTATTGGCTTTACAACAAATTAATGGGGCAATTTGAGGAGCAACCCAGGAATGTGATCTGCAGTCCCTTTACCCAGACTTCCTGCTTTGTCGTGCTTCGCAAAGCGGCATCATGTCTTTGCTATCGGCCTTGCCCGCTTGCCTGAAGATTATTCCTGGCTATTTTGCTATTACTCTTGCTCTTTCGAAAGGGGTCTTTCTCTACAATAGTAACTGAGCATTTAGAATCTTGAGTTGGACCTCTCCTTCCTTCTGAACTTCTGTGGTTCAGAGCACTGGCTTTGGAGCCTGGCAGATCTGGGTGCTAAACCACTTAATAAGCGTGTCACCTTGACAAATCATTTGACCACACTGCGTCTCACTTTCCTGGTCTGTGGCAGAGAAGTGGTGTCTGCTCCATGCATGTAAACATTCAGCAAAATATTGTGGGTCCCGCTTTTAGGGTGTTGCCTGGTATCCTTGCAAATATGCAATAAATGTCTGCTCTTACGATTACTTAGTAATATCACTGACATAAATATTTTATAACCCTTAAGCAATGTATTATCGTGCTGGGCATTTCATTATTGCTACATACAAAAAATATTTCTAACCCCCTCTCCCCACCTCATCTCTTTGGTAGCTGGGGACCCTTCTGTTCACTAAGCACATGTGTTGAGTACTCAGTCTAATGACCTTTCAGATTCTTAAAGTTGATATTGATGTTGGGTGTGGAGATGCTGGAAGAGCGTGGGATTTCTCTGCCTAAGACCCTGGAGCCTGGAGCTGGGAGGCAGGAAATCTTGGGCAGGATGAGGTGGGTTTGAGGGAAAGATTCTGAGAGAGAGACAGAGAGACAGAGAGTGGAGAGATTGAGTATGAGATACACAGGTAATGGGAAAGGAGGGTTGAACCAATGTGTCAAATGTCATGGGGATTTGGGAGGTAACCCCCCCCTTCCTAGCTCCTTCACCCCTACACACTCTTATGGCTACCATGGTTTTTTTTTTTCGCAATGCCACCGAGCTGGGTGTCCTACAATTCAACCCAATTCTGACACCATCTACTAGAGACAGCATCAGATCCTGCCAGTTAAGGGCTCAGTCCCACAAGACTGCCCCCACCCACTTCAGATGCCAGTCTGAAGACCAGATTGCCACCCGTGCTTCTGACTGACCAGACCGATCATTGGCCATTGGGAACTGATTCATCCTCCAGCCTCCCTCCTCTCCCCATAAGTGAGAAAATAAGGGGTTAGGGGTGGGGACCAGAAGTTCCAACCCTCCAATCACCCGGACGCAGACCCACCCCCACTCTCTCCTGCCCTCCTGGCAAACTGCCCACTAGCTGAGCACAATGGATTCTCTTAATAAATCCCTACTAAATTTTCTCAAAACCTGAACCGGGTGCCCAGATTTCTCAATCTTTTTTCTCACATTCTAAGCGTGACTGATGTCTTGCCGGGTAAAGCATGAGCTCCCTTATCTGATTCTATTCCAGCCCAGCTCCAAAGAGAGGGGAGGCTTCCCTTCCAATCCTCAGCCAGAATTCTCCAAAATGAAGGGATGCCTCTTTCCAGAGGGTCTGCAGATTCAGCTGGAGTTCTCCAGCTGACTAGATGGAAGATGTCATATTTTGAATATTCACTGCATACCCAACGTTGAAGTAAGCATGTATGTCTATATAATAAGTTCATTTCACTCTCATAGTTACACAGGTAATCATCCCTGATTTATGGGTGAGGAAAGTGGGGCTTGGAGAGGAGGAGGCCCTTGCTTAGAGTAACATACGAGGCAACCATATGTTGTGCGTTGCACAACTCCAGGCAGTGACATTCGTAAACTACGTGAATTCGCTGGTAAGAGCCAGTGCCAAGACTTGAACTTGATCTTTCTGGCCACACAGTGCATGCTTTCAATCACTGCGCTACGTGCCTTTGTAGAAAAGAAGACCCATGAGTCCTCAGAACCCACCTTGCCCAGAACTTGCAAACTGAGGAGCCAAGAGTTGTGTCCAGCCTGTTTTATTTGTCTGGCATATTGGAGTCAATGGTTACAAATTCGAAGATGTCACCTAAAAACCCAGACTTTTGTCTTCTAAAAAGTCAAACACTGGGTTAAGGCTCACAAGGTAGCATTGGATGGGAACTGAGGAGTGGCTTTCTTGACAGGGCATGAGTTCTCTACTTCACTGAAGTCCCCACCCTTCCTTTGGTCTTGGACACTTGTCCACCTCCCTCATGTGCATTACCTCCTGGGCCCTGCAGTCACTGGGCTATGTAACTTCTGCTACAAATGTCTAATATACATACGTGAGTCCTTGCCTTCTGGGTACTCCCCAAACCATTGCCCATGTGGATTCCTCCCCTGGGAAGCCCAGTTCCCTTTCTCCCCTGAGAAACTCCTACTCATTCCTTGAGCTTTAGCTTGATGAGCCTCTGATTGTCCCTCAAGTATTGCAATGAGCTATTTACTTCTCCCTTCCCCCGGTGATGGGCTTCCTGGGGACTGGGGAAGTGTCTTTGATCCCTTCATCCCTCCTCTTGCCCAGCATGATATCTGGCCCAGAGTCTGTAGACACTAATCAGCTGGTCTATCTCCCTTTCCCTCTTCTCCCTACTGGCAAAAAACCCCCCCTAAGGATCAGAAAGGACATGTGACTTTTCCCAGAGCACACAACACAGACCATTTGAAGAGTAGGAAGAGCTCTTGGTGACCATTTTCTAGAACAGCAGGCAGAAGGGAGTAGCAGCTGGCTTGAGGACCCCCCCCCCCCCCCCGCCGCATCCCCCACAACCCATTGGTCTTCTCCCAGTGCTCACAGTCTCTTTTCCACATTCAAATTCTGGCTCATGCCTTGACTGTGGTAGAATCATGAACTCCCCATCCAGTTCTATTCTGTCCCAGCTCCAAAGAGTGGGGTCTTCCCTATTTCCCTACTCTGAACTCAGCAGAAAGAACACCTCTTCCCCAGGCCCTCAGGTTCAACTCCATGTGGGGGACGGCATCTGCTAAACTGTCAGTGACATTCCCTTTGAATTCTATTTCCTAACAGAGCCCGGGAATTTTTCTGGATTTCCAGAACATCTAATGCCATAACTGGGTTGGGCAAGAATGAAAAGTGGGGACCCCTGGCATTTCTCAATTCCCTTCGATCCCTGAGCTCAACGAAGGAAGCCCTACTCAATCTATTTTGGAGTTGCTGATGACAGAGTGGAGGAAAAGCTCAGTCCCAGGGCTGGGGAGGTCACCCATGGCCCAACCTTACTGCTGTCCTTATTAGTATATCACAGATTCTGGTCCCAGGACCTCAAGCACAGCTGTATGCCCCCGAGCGAAGGCTATTCATAGACCCTGAGAGGCCCCAGCTCTCAGGCAGCCAGCCAAGGCCTGAAGCACCCATTCTCTTCTTGCATGGGTGCAGCTTCCTTCCAGAGCCAGCACCAGTGACTTTTCCCGTAATCAGGAAGGGCTCCAAACTACAACTTGCACTGTTCTTGTTTGGTTTCCTTTGGTGATGAACAGTCTTTTAGTGTCCTTCTGATTCTGTTCACCGCTCCTCGAGCTCTTATCAGATTTTGGGTTAGGGGGTGCGGTCCTTGCCCTCACAGAGCTTATTATGGTCCAGGGGGAACACAAAAAGACAAGCAAAGAGTTACAGCGCAGCAAATAAACAGTAGAAATAAATACGACAAAGCAAATCCTATGATAAAGGAATATATGATGTTTAATATTAAAAAAAAAGGAAGCAACAGATTTTCCCATCCAAACAATGCCCTCTTCTGCAGCCATCAAACGGGGTGTTGATATCTGGTGTGACCGGGATAGAAAGGGGTTCAAGATACGCTGTTGTCCGAGGCCACCAGCCAAAGATCGCCAGGAGCACATCTGTGGTCAACAGGTAGGTTTATTTGGCTCGCTACAGTGCGGGGGGACGCAGCCCAGGGGGATCACAAGGATGGGGTTGGGCTGGGAGAGTTCCTCAGAGAATTTAAGTTTGGGTGATTCTAAAGTGGAATTAAGGAAGTGGGTCTGGTTTGGATCTTGTCAAGTCACAAGGGCAATTCGGTCATTGGGTATCTTAATGCATTTTATCTTGGAGCCCGTGAAAAACTGTCAGTCATTCACATTAGTCAAAGGAGGGGGTATTTAGTAACTTCTGCGGCCTCTGAACAGGTTTGTCTGTGTCTTAGTCAAAACACAGATGCAGCATGGGCCAGGGTGAGCCCCGCACCACTGAGGCTCTGTGGTGCATTGAGCATCGTTTATGTTCAGATGGGGACATCACAGTCTGGCAGCCAGCAGAGAAAATTTCTATGTCTCATTGATAATTGGCAAAAAAAAAAAAAAAAAAAACCCACAAAAAAACCCAAACCGGTTTCCAAAGTTAGTACGCACAAATACATAATATATAAGTACCAATACGTAAGTATGAACTTACCTCTTTTCTTTTGGGCAGCAGGAGTCAACAGAAGGATGATATAGAAGACTGTCGCCTGTCAGGGTCTTACATTCACAGGTAGTAGCTCACATAGTCCTCTCAACACCCCTGTCGCTGTTCGATAGAGGGAGCAACTAAAGCTCAGAGTGGCGGGGGCGTCATGATTTGAGCGCGGGTCCAGGAGAGGCCACAGCCAGACACTTTCGACTGCCTTAGGCCAGCTGAGAGGTAATAATGAATCCCCTGTAATTCAGCCACAGCAGGCTCGAATGGTCTGCCCTGCTCCAATGTGCGTGGGGAGAAAGCTGTTCCGAGCCCTCATCCGGAGTCTATCTGATCCAAGATTCCCGAGAGAGCAGTGGGGTGGTGTTTGGGCAGACCGCTGGGAAAGTCCAGGGCACAGGCCGTTCTGACAAAGGGCTCAGCTTCCAGAGGCCCCCTAACTGCCAGCTGATGGTCGGCTACCAGGGCCTCTGCCGAACAGGCAATAGGCCTCCCTGTGACCTTACCCACTGATCTTATCTGCCTACAGTAGAAGGGCGTCAGCCACACAATGGCATTCCTTCTGTACCACATGCAAAATGAAGTGTGGGGGAGCCTAGCACAGCCAGAAGAAACCCCGGAACTTGACTAGCAGGTGCCCCCATCATCTCCCAACGGCACCCCAAACCCAGCATCTTGACTGCAGCGTGTCCTCGCGGCCCTCCCAGGCCTCCTGGTCTCCCCGGCAGCCTTTCTTCTCACCCCTGGGGATGATTCCAAAGCTCAGATCCAGTCTGGCATGTCCCCCCTTAAAACCATCCCAAGATCTTTCAGCCTTTTGCTAGTGCCTTTTCCCTGGACCCACCTCCATTCTTTCTTCCCCAAACCTGCCAGGTGGGAAATTTTGGCAATGGCATGGGCTGAATTCCCCGTCATTGCAGATATTCAAGCCGAGGCTGGCGAGGGGTTTTCTCTGTGACTCTGGGGACCGAAATTCTAGGAGCCCCCTCATTTCTGGCAAGCCCTGCGGGGGGAACAGTGCAGGTCCTCAGACTGGCTCAGCTTTCCTTAGAAGCCATCTGATAGTGGGCAAGCCATTCATTGACTCCCTGGGCCTCCTCTTTACAGTGGGCATGTTGACGCCCACCTAACAGGATAATTGTGGAGATGAAATGTGACAAGGCTCATTAGCCCCTAATGCAGTTCTGGGCACACACATGGCAGGTGTTACTCTGTCACTTGGGCCCCAGGCAGACCTGCTGCCTTGTGCCAGAGCCCAGGCCTTGGGTCTGGACTGAAAGCCTTTAGGGGGGCAGGAAGCCCACCGGCCCACTAGGAGGGCTCCCTTCTCTCCCTTATTTCTGTATTCCTTAGGTGTGGGTTTGTTGTTCCCCAAACATTTCCTACCTCCTAGCCTTTGCTTATGCTGTTCCTTCCACCAGCGCATCCTCCTCTCCGTGTCTATTCACATGTCCATCCAACAATACGTATTCGTTTTCTGACCCTGATTTTGTGTCAGACACTGTTGTAAGCCCCGAGGATACAACTGTGAACAAAGCAGACGGGGCCTTTGTTTCACGCAGCTTGCATTCTAGTTGGAAGGGAAGTAATGACATTATTAAAACAGGTAACGTTAACTGCAGTGTCCCATATGGTAATTAGATGATGTGTCTGGTGGGGTGGGGTGGGGTGGGGTGGGGGTTGGCTGCTTTGGGAAGGGAAGTCAGGGGTGGTTGCAAACTGCAGAAACCAGCTCTGGTTAGTGAATGCTGGACAGGAACTGAGTAGGGCACTGGGTAGCTGGATGGCTTTACCTGTATTAGAGAACAAGACTTGGAAAGGGGGCAGGACCCAAGAGAGACCTCAGCCAGACCAGCCATAGCACAGTCAGCCTAGAAAGCTGCCTGGCACCCTCTCTGCTGCCCTGTTGGGCCCAGGATTTGATTGTTTTCACCACTGGGAATAGTTTCTGGTTGTCCCATTGGAATGGCTGAAGCTAGATCACATGCTTGCTCCATAATTCCCAGGGGGCAGGATAGAGAGAAAGAGAGAGAGATAGAGACTGGAAATCTACCGTTCTTGGACCTCCCTGATGTGAAGGATGATCTATTTTTGAGTAGCCGAGAAATGATAAGCGCCTGAAGCGTGGATGCCTGATTTGAGGTCTAAATGATAAAGAACAAGTGATGCAAAAATGGGGGTAATAGGCATTCTAGAAAAAAGAAGTAGCAAGTGCAAAGGCCCTGGGACAGGAACGAGCTTGATTTATTCAGGGACGGAAAGAAGGCCATGTGATGGGAGAGCAATGAGTGAGAGAGGGACCGGGAGGATAGATGGGCAGGGGGAGCTTCCACGCTTTGCAATGCCGCCACTGCCACAAATCCCCTCCCTCTCCCCCTCCCATCTCCCCAGATTCAGTAGAGATTGCCTGGCTCTGAATTTCCTCCACATCTGAGTTGCAGTATCTCGTGAACACCGCATACTTTCTGTCTGACCTAGCAGTTATTTATGGGCACGCCTGACTCCGAGAGCCCCCAGAGGGTACATATAATGGTTGTATTTTCATTTCTGTGTCTCAGGGCCCAGAGAGAGCTTGGCACAGGAAAGTTCTTAGGATAGGCTGAATTCTTTAATCAGCAGCCACAGGGGCAGAGCATGTTGGTAACGCAGGAACCTGTGTCGAGAAGCACTAACATTTCTAGCTCTCGTGTAGATCTTGTACCAACCAAGCAGAGTACCCCATCAGGCTACATGTTGCCTATGAGAAAGTTCCTAGTATTCCTATGGTCGCTGAGAGTTTGGTGGTCGGAAACTTTTTGCAACGTGGGTAGACATTGGGGATGCCTGGCCACGGTCATTGCCCCTCTTCCTTGCTACCGAAGCCCCAGTTCTATGTAGCGGGCAGCACGTCTAACCCCAGGGGGTGAGGGTGTGGTTGGTGTCAGCGGATGACGTGATCTGGTCATCTACTGCTGTGTAATAAATTACCCCAGAACTCAGAAATCAGATAGAAGCTGCATGTTCTTTTACGACCTAGCCTTGTAAGTCACAGGGTATCACTTCCGCCAAATTGCATTTTTCACCAAGTTCTTAAGGCTGGCTAAAATTCATGGGGACTTGCCCCTGGGTGGGGAGAGTGACAAGAATATACAGCTATGCCTGGAGTCGGGCACATCCTGTCATGCCCACTCTCGTTTGCCGCCGGTTGGTCTAGGGTTGGTCACGTGATCTATTTCTGGCCAATGAGGCTTAAAGGAAAGTCTACCGAGGTTTCTGGGGGGAATTGTTTACCTCTCTGTTTTCCAGAGAGGGAAAAGGAGGGCCAGGGAGGTGGAGGCATGTCGGAAGTCACAGGGCTGGTCAGGGGCAGATTCGGGTTTCTAGGTCTCACAAAGTCAGAGACCAGCAGAGCCTCCTTCCCTCAGGGGCTCTATAATGACTCTTCCTCAGCCTTTGTTTCTGTAGAGACCGAGCCTGTTGAGCTACTCTGAGACCCATAACTTCTCCACGTCCTCTGCTTCCTGGTGTCACCTGTCCCCACCCAACCACTCCTGTTAATTCTACTTCGCAATATCCTCCTGAAGCTGCCTTCCCCCCACCCCCAAGGCCACCACCCAGTCTAGGCCACCATGCCCTCTCACCAGGGTCACTGCACCGTCTTTAGGATGGTCTTTCTGTGTCCCATCTTGGCCGCCATAGTGCAGGCAATTCTTTATAAAACATAAACAGCTTACATCCCTCCAGTGGCTTCTCAGTGCCCTTGGAGGAAAGTGCAAACTTCCTGCCAAGGCTTCCCAGGTCTGAGGCCCCCTCCCGAGCCCTGTGGAGCCCTCCCACTGCTGTCAGAGCCTCACTGCCACTGCCCAGAGCCCCCTTCTCTTCTCTCTGCAGCAAGGCAGTCCTTCCTTAAGGTCTCACTTCCCCTCCCTCCTCCTGTCTCTGTCTCCTGATGCCACAGAGCTTTTCAATCTGTAACTCTGTGTTAGCTTTTGAGGGTTTTCCAAGCCCTGTCCCCATCACCTAGGCTGTGAGCCCTATGTGGGCAGCGAGGCAGTGTGGACTCGTGGTCAGAAAGACAGGTTCTGGACTCAGACCGAGTTCATGTGCCTGTTTGCTTCTACTTGTGGGTCTGTCCCTTGGGCAGCCTTCACATTTCTTTCTGCCTTGTTTTCCAGGCTGTAAAGAGGTGGGGATGAGAGAACCCACCTCGCTGCGTTGTTCTGAAAATTAAATGAAACAATTCCACGTAATACTCTTAGAGCAGAGCCTGGACATCAGGCAGTGTGAAAACAAATACGACAGACTTATTTGTCTTGTTCTGCCAGCTGCACCTGCCCTCGCTCCTGACACGGGGTGCTCCCCAGCAAGTGCTCGGTCAGAACGTGCTGGTGGAGGAACAAATGGATAATCTCCTTTGCTCCAGATCATAGCCCTGCGAGGCGGGAAGGCAGGTTTATTGTTCTTGTTTTGCCAAGAAGGAAACAGAGGCACAGAGTTGGCGACCAACCTGCCTGGGGCACACAGCAAGTCAGGAGCAGACACAGAAGTTGCACGGGAGGCTCTTGGCTCCCGGTCAGATGTCTGACCACCACCCATTCAGAGGATGGATGAGGCCCTGAGGAAACCCGGTGGGGATCCTCAGCCTGTCAGCAGCAGAGCGAAAGGGACTTGAGCTGTCTCCTCTTCTGGGGTCAGTGCTGGAGTTCTAATGCTTATCAAGATGTCCTCGCTGGGCATAGAGCCAGCGGAGTGATTAGGAGGCGGCTGGCCCTGCTGCAGATGTCCTTGGGGACACAGAGGGTTGGAGATGGGGGGAGCGCAGGCCCAGATCAGGAAGCACACCACACTGATACCCAGATCCTTAGCATTATCTGAGTGCCTGCCGTGTGCCTGACCCTGTGCTGAGAGTACCTGCCCAGGCTGCAGCACCAGCCTCCCCTTCTGCATGGGCTGAGCTTCTCAAATCCAGATCTAACCTCATCTCTCCTCTGCCAATGGAGGATTCTCTACCACCTTAGATTCCTGGGCCTGGCACGCAAGGCCCTCTCCCTTATCCCTATCTCTCTGAAACTCTTTCTTTACGTGTCTACTTGTTTCTTGCCCGTCTCCGTCCTCCACACTTGAAGTTCTGTGGCTTGTTCACTGTTGTCACTGCAGAGCCTAACACAGCACCTGGAATTTTCTGGTGCTCAGAGAATGAATGAATGAATGAATGAACAGTGTAGCTCCAGCCACGTCTCTAGCCACATCTCCTCATGATGTCCTCACCCTGTCCCCATCCTGGATTTTATGTCCCAATAATCCCAAGTCCCTTCAAGTTCCCAACAATGCTCTTTCATGCCTCTGTGCCTTTGCACGTGCTGTTTTCATCTAGAAAACCCCCCTTCCTGGCTTCCCGATTCTCTCCTATTAATCCACCAGGTCTCAGCTTTTTCCTGACCCTTCCTGACCTGGTCTTCAACTTCCAGGTGTTGCCCACCCCCACCCCCTATTCTGCAATGGCCTCTTTCTTACTGCTTTGGGGATTAATGATACCCTAGATCATGAGTTCCTTAAGGATGCCACGTCCAGTTTATTTCCTACACTCAGAACCTAACCAGCCTTACATAACAGACACTTAGTAAATGCTTGCTGAAAGGCGAATTAACTGAACGCTCACACATCCTAAGAGTTAAAGATGCTTTGTGCTTGGGAAATGTGCTTACTGCTGATGAACAGCATGGACGCTGCTTGATCCCAGGCGTAGAGTTAGGTGCTCCAGCTCTTAGTCATGGGCCGTGGAGTCCAGCAGACCTGGGGGTGAACCTCAGCCTTGCTGTGTACCAACAGGGACAGGTCTTGCAGTACTCTGTTCTTCCATTTTTCCAATTGTAAAGTGGGGACCGTAATAGGATCTTCACAAGGAGGCTGAAAGAGTTCAATGAGACGATCCTCATAAAACACTTAGCAAAAAGCCTGGCGTACAGTAAATAAATACTCAATAAGTGTTCGCTGCTGTTATTGTTGTTGTCGTTACCTTGGCTCCGTGTTTTGTGTTCCTTTCCACTCCACTAACTCAGTTACAGCTGTGCAAAGCAAACTTCGCCAGAAAAATAGGAAGCAAAAGCACTACGTCAGATCATTTTTGCTCTCTGGCTGCAGAGGTACAGGTCCGTGCTATAAGCCCTGCCTGTGGCTTTGATTTAAGGGCTAAGAAGTCAGGATCTCCAACCTGGGGAGGTGGTGGGGGGGTGGGTAGTTGGGAGAAATCCAGGGAATACATCTCTGCAAGGCTTGTCTCAGCCAGGTCTGAACTGCCCCAGAGGCCAGATCACTAGGACCTGTCTCACCCTGGCAGCCGGTAAGCAAGAAGTCTCCACTATGAAAGAGCACAAATGGGACCCACCCCTCTTATCAAGACCAAGGGGCTCACAGAGCAAAACAGAGGCCCTTTGTGAAATCAGAAGACTGATTAGGGATCATCTGCTGTGTGGCTGGAGTTTTCACATCCATGAGCTTTCTTGAGTTTCCCAACTTCCCAGTGAATCATTGAACCTGTGGAGAAGGCTGTTGGCACTTGCCAAATAGCACATAGACATCCCCCTACAATCCTTGCAGGTATGTGACAGCCATGTGATGACTGTGGTCTAGCAGCTTGTGAGTGGAGGCAGCGTGGGTCACTTCTGGGCCAACGCAACTGACAGCCAGTAGACCTCCTCCATCCCTTCTATTCCCACAGCCCTGGTGACATGGAGACCATGTGCTCTAGATGACATAGTTACTGGATACAGCAGTGCTAGGAGTGAGGGCGTGAGCGAGAACGAACCTCTGTTACGTTAGGATGTTATGTTAAGAGGTATTTGTTACTGCAGCAAAGCCTAGCTGAATCCTGACTAACGGAGGATATGTTTCTGTTTTCCAGATGAGAAAACGTGACCTTCTGGACGTGACGTGATATACTCAAGGCCATCCAACTAGGACATGGAAGGTATGGAAATGTGCCATCAGCCATTGGACTTATGCCTTTTAAAGATTCTGTTCAAGCCACATTCTAGACTTGGCAGGACATGGCAGGCTCAGGATCTGAAGTTGGGAGGAGCCAAGAAAGCACAGCAAGAGGTCTTGGGCAGTGGCTGGGTGAGCTGTGGAATCTGGGCAGATCCAAGAGATGATATAAACAAGTGAAGGGCCTTAGCCTCAGCCTGAGAAGTGGGGTTTGGGGCTAAGGCTCAGGATCTAGATCAGAAGGAGGTTTGGGGAGTCTGGGGTACCTAAAAGTGAACAGAATAAATCCATACGTAGAGAGCGGAATGATGAGCTCAACTCCTGAAGGGGTTATTCCAGGGACAAGATGCCTCCCAGGTTGAAAACAATAAATTCAGAGCCTGCAAAATTCAATCAAGGTTTTGGGGAGGAGAGGAGAGAGGCTCTACCCAGGGAGGTGTGGTAAAGTAAAGAAGATATCTGATTTTTGTCTTGGCACAGAGCTCCAAAAACCTTTGGAATTTCCTGAAAGAAGTGTCTTTGTCATGCTAACGAACTCTAGGTGGGACCCTAGATATCTTCAGGATGGGGGCTAGCCACCGCAAAGACCACCTTTGTGAGAAAATTAGAGCTTTGGGGGGCGCCTGGGTGGCGCAGTCGGTTAAGCGTCCGACTTCAGCCAGGTCACGATCTCGCGGTCCAGGAGTTCGAGCCCCGCGTCGAGCTCTGGGCTGATGGCTCGGAGCCTGGAGCCTGTTTCCGATTCTGTGTCTCCATCTCTCTCTGCCCCTCCCCCGTTCATGCTCTGTCTCTCTCTGTCCCAAAAATAAATAAAAAACGTTGGAAAAAATAAAAAAAAAAAGAAAATTAGAGCTTTGGGCTAGCCTGACTTCGGCGAGTGGGGGGTGGGAGGTGTTGGAGATTGAGTTCAGTTATGTGGCCAATGATTTACTTAATCATGCTCACATGTTGGTGAAACCCCAATAAAAACACTGACATCATGGCATGGTGGCGCTTCCTGGTTGGTGAACACATTGATGTGCTGACAAGGTGATGTGTCTGGATTCCACAAACAGAAGGCATAGAATCTCTGTGTCTCCCTCTTCAGACCTTGTCCTGTGTCCCTTCACTTGGCTGGTGCTGATCTGTATCCTATATATCAAAACTGTAATCATAAGTCTAGTACTTTCAATGAGTTCTGTGAGTTATTCTAGAGAATTATCAAACCTGAGGGAATCACGGGCACCTACATATTTATCTTCAGCTGGTCAGATGTGCGGGTGGCTCCCGAGATTTGTGGTTGGCATCTGGAGTGGGGACAGCTTGTGGAGGACTGAGCTTCAAACCTGTGTGAACCGGTGCTAACTCCAGGACACCCAGTTGGTACTGGGGTATTGGAGATAAATGTGGCCACAACTATTTGTCTAGAAGAAGAGTTTGAACAGAAGGGTTGTGTGCAAGGACCGTAGAAACAAGGATTCAGCGCATTGGTGTCCCCATCCAGAGGTGGGTCCACTCCTCTTGGTGGGTCTTCCTTGCACTGGCAATGGAAAGGACTTATGCTCGGGTGAGGGACTCTGGTTATTGGAGCCATCCAATCACTCTCTCTACTTTTTTTTTTTTTTTTTTTTTTTTTACAAAATTATCATGGCCATTATCATTATCACCATCATCACCATCAACATCTTCACCATCACCATCACCATTACTAACATTGATCTAGTGCTTAGCATGGGCCAGATCCTCTGCCGAACGCTTGCTACACGTCCATGGCCAACTGCCATTTGATGATCACTAGTTGAGTTGATCCAGCTCTTTTCTAGATAAGGAAACTGAGGCTGAGTGCCGCTAAATGACTTGCTGACGGTCCCGTAGATTTCCAACCAGCACTCCGTGACCTCGCCCAGAGCCCACGTTCTGCTACACCTGCCACCAGCTGGGATGTTCGAGCTGCTTCCTTCCTGCAAGTCCTTTCTGTTCCCCTCACACTTACCAGATGAATCTGCAACATTAAAGCAAAACTTGTTACCACAATTAGTTTCAACTCACCCAGTGTTTTCCTGCCAAAGCCTTCCCTGTGCTTTGTGGCGGTGCTGTTAAGAGGTGCCTGAGAGGGGAAGCCTCAGGGCAGAGACTCCAGCAGGAGCGTGAGTGAGCCGTGGAGACCCTGACTGAGTCATCCCCCTCTCTGAGCCTCACTTTGGTAGTGTGGTTAAGTGTGGGGCTCTGTGGGGGCAGGAGATCTGAGTGTGAATCTTGTCCAGTAGCTAAGCCGATTTCCCTATGTCCTTCGCTATGAAATCGGCCATCTAATGATCCCTGCTTCATAGGGTCGTTGTGAGAAGTGAAGTTAAACATGTAAATAAATGCCTTAGGACAGGGCCTGGCAGGGAGCGGAAGCTTGGTGGTTATAAACTGCTACTGACCCAGGCCCGCTCCTGTTCAGCTCCAGGCCCGCTCTGATTACTGGCCTAATGAGAGAACCTCATACGGATCTAGTCCCAACGGCTTCCAACTTGCTGTATGACCTCAGACGAGCCACTTTCTCTCTCTGGCCCTCAGTTTCCCCAGTTGAACTCCAGGGTACCACCCGGCATCCGTTTTTCCTTTTTTTTCCGGAGATTTTTCACTGCTTCCTCCCTTCCAGGCCCTGATTCTGCCAGGGCCTGCCCAGGGTGGTGCCCGTCCCTGGCTGCACGGCCAAGTGGTGAATGTCACCCTTGCCTGCCTGCCAGCGGTTCAGATAGGGAGGTCCTGGGAAAGGTCAGGATCCAGGGGCAGAGCCTACCAGGGCCTGGAAAGGTAAATAGGAAAGGAAGTGACAAGAACAAGTTGCTGCTTAGCTCCAAGGCGTGTCCACTTGCCCAGAGTATCAAGACAGGCCCCAACGGAGAAGACTGAGCCCCTGGAGGATTAAGTCTTCACTGGGCCCCAGAAAAGCAAACGTGTCACCTCTCACGTATCTTACGAAGCACATTCACAGCCAGGATGCTTCCTCCTTTTTGTCACTTCCTCCAAAAATGCTCCTCCTCAATTGGAGCAAAATCTGAACCCTGCTCCCTGGCTAATAGGTCTCAGCACTTGCCTCTGCCTGCCTCCCCTACCGGTCTCCTACATGTCCACCTGCTCGCCACCCCTCAGCCACACTGGCCTCCCTGTCTGTTTTCCTGAGAAGCCAAGTTTATTCCCATCACTCTTGCTACTATTTCTGCCTGGAATGTTCTGTGCAGCTCTTTTAACAGCTGGCTCCCTTTCATTCTCTTTCTTCTTGGAGGCTTACCCTAGCCGCCCCTTAAAGCAGTTTTCCCCAGGTACCCTTGGACCTGTCCTTCGGGGCGCTCTTACTCTGGGAGTCTCCTGTTTATGTTCATTGTCTGTGAGTTGCATGAAGCCATGGGCCGTGTCCATCAGATCAAGCCCGCATCGACAGGCCCAGGGCTGCGCTTGGGGTGGGGTGTGGGGGGGGAGTAGGAGGTCTTCAGGAATACATACCCTCTAAAGGACCAAATGAGTGGCATTCACAGACATCATCACTTTCTGTGAGAGGAGGGTGAAGGCCTAGGAGGAGAAATGACACTGAGGGCCTTTCGGAAGATGCTGGCAACCTCACATCAGGTTCTGCAACTACCCCCAAAGCCATTGAGTTGTACGCCTTAAGGGTGAATTATATGATACGTGAATCACACCTTAATAAAGCTGTTTAAAAAAAAAACAAAACCTTCACTTATCAAAAATGCAACTGGGATCCAAAAGGTAAGGTTACTAAGTCAAGGCCACACAGTAGCAAGTGATGAAGTAGGGCTTGAACACTTAGGCTGCACGACCTCCCAAGGCTGCCCCATCCCTCTGCCATCAGCTACCTCCCTCAGGACAGGGGGAGCAAGGTGAGGTGTAGAGTTTATCTGGCTCCAAATTAAACGTCCACACAAACAGGTGTTAGCTAATATTTTAACAGTGTTGTCTGCGGGTGATCAAATAGTCTACCTTTGCTCTTTCTGATATCGTATGAATTTTTCTCCTTTCTGTTTGTGTCTTAAATTGAGGCATCATTGGCCTACAACATTATACCAGCTTTAGATGGATGATATAATGATTTGCTATTTGCATATATTAGAAAATGACTACCACGATAAGTCCACTTTAAAATCCATCACCGCACATAGTTACGGAATTCTTTTTTTTTTCTTGTGACGAGAGCTTTTAAGATCTCTCTTAGCAACTTTCAAATAATGCAATACACTGTTGTTAATTATAGTCACCAGGCTGTACATTATATCCCCAGGACTTATTATTTTTTTTTATATAACTGGAAGTTATTGAGTGCTTTAATATTAAAAAAAAGGTTAAATCCCTCTCTGAAAGAAAACATTATTCAAGAAATGTAGGTGTCGTTAGTTCAATTGGCATCCAGAGTAAACAATCGCTCTTGTAACTATTCAGCTAAGACTGAGTGCTTTCTGTGTGCTGGGCACTGTGTTAAGTGCATGCTGCATATTACTGCTTTCTGCTGTCACACCGGCTCTGTGAGGGGGAGGTGACGATTGTCCTCCTTTTCGGATGAGTAAGGTAGGGTTCTGAGAAATGAAATGGTGTATCCAAGGTGACACAGCAGGTGATGTCAAGGCGGCGATTTATCCTCAGGTCTGTCCAGCTCCACAGTCTGCTTCTAACCAAGTGTTTCTCGTGGAGACAGATGGTCTAGACCAGTAGAGGCAAGAGTCTGGCCCCTGGTCATACTGCTTGGCCGCAGTGGTCAGTTCTAGACCTTGCATTTGTGAAGGACAGTAGGCAAGGAGAGTAAGTAGAGAGGTGAAGACACAGGGGGCCATGTTGTATAGGAACAGCTGGGGGTCAGAGGGGGAGGTGGGTGGTGCCACAACACCATACCGTTTCAATCTCTGCCAGGTGTATTGGGATGGTCTTACTCCGGGAGGCCAGGAAGGGGGGACAGAGGGAGTTGGACCAGTGATCAAACTCAGGTAGGCGATGGGTTGGGTCTAACTATCTCATTCTTGGTAGGTAGAGAGCCCCCTATCGCTGGAAGTGCACAAGCTGAGGCCTGATTTTAAATTGGCAGAAATGGTGAGAAGTTGGGTTGATGCACTGGACAGAGGTTGTACTAGATGACCTTATTAGTCAGTGTATGTTGGATAACAAACAACCCCCCAAAACTCAGTGGCTTACGACAACAAATGGCTCTTCCCTGTCACTGATCTGTGAGTCAGCTGTGGCTCCGCTGGGCTTGGGTTCAGATCTGTTCCGTGCGTCTTCAATTCTTGTACTTCCTGGAGCAAGCTCTTCTCAAGGCCTATGTTGGGAGCATAAAAGCAGGAACAGAAATAGGCAACGTGTCTTAAATTGTCTGCTCAGAATGGCCGCATTGTCGGTTCCACTCGGCTTCCATTGGTCAAAGCAACTCACATGGCCAAGGCCAAGTCTGTGGGCATGGAGCGTATATTCTGCCCACGGAGCATGGATAGCAAATATCTACTAAGCACTAATGTCATCTACCTCAATGACTTTTCACATGAGCTGCTCCATACCAATGAAATAGATCTGTGATTTTTTGCAACTGGGTCCCCCCAGGAATGAGTAATGTGATAATGAGTAAACACGTAGCCAACCCCAACTCCAAAGTGTCCCCCGTGCTCCTTCCTGCCTTTCGCTTGGTTTGTGGACTATGTCGTCATCCACCCGTTTATCTCTTCACTCTTCCTATCATCTTTCCCTAGTTCTAGGCAGAAACGGGATTGGTGAGATGAGTTAGACGGTCTCTGACCTTGAGTTCCTTTCAGCCCTACACAGGAGACAGCATAGAAAGAAAAACAATGCACAATCCCTGGGATTTCCTTTGTTCAAGGGGAGGCATCCCTGACCTAGAATTGGGTCTCATGAAGGGCAGTGGTAATGTCAACGCTTTCTGTGTTTTCGGTGCAGCTCAAGGATGGTGACCAGGAATGGAGAACCCTTTGCTGAATGTGTGGGGCGTGCGGGTGTGCCTAGCTGTGCCCAGGAGCTAAAAGGAGATAAAAGCAGAAGAGGGACCAGAAACCTGAAGTCTCTTAATTGAGAGGGGATTTAGAATGGTAAGACAGGGAACTGAGGGGCTGGGGAGGCTGTCATGGAAGGAAAAGAGCAAGGAAAGGAGTCAGCAGTGTGGGAGGATGTGGCCAGCGAGAAATTCTTCCCGCTAGGATTTTAGGATTATACCGGATTTTAGGATAATATTCAAGTTGAGGCTGTCGCCTGTCCTGTGTGATGTGCAATAACCACCCATCATTGCTCTAAACTTTCAGTCACAGTCTGTTACATACAGAGCCTCGTGTGTGTGATAATCTGGGGCAGAGAAGTAATCAGGCTGGTGTCCAACGTGGAGATGGGACAGTGGGTGGCTGTGGGAAAAAAAGGGGGTGTGGAGGAGACATGGGAAGAAAAGATAGCTCGAGGGTGAGCACTCAGAGGAAGTAGGAGATAAGAACAAAGGCTGGCTAGGAGAAATGCAGATATCTAGATTAGGATGTCAACTAAGCAGGCTTAGCCCAGTAGGCTGGCAAGCCTAGGGTCTTCGGGGTTGCCATCTGGCTTACATTTGGGGGCTGAGATCGGATAATCTGGACTCTTTGGAAGACCCTCTGCAGCTTGGGCTAACCACCAAGCTAGTGTTGACACAGAATGGTGTCCTCACAGCACTGAGACCAGTCCCAGGCTGGGCAGACCCTTAGAGCAGAGTCAGAAGGAAATTGTGCAAACAAGCTTGGGGTATGGAATCCCCCAGTTTGAGCCTGGGTGTTGCAGACAGAGTGCCAGGGCACCTGCAGCACTGAGAGAACTTTCTAGAGCCTTTTAGCCAAACAAATCTGCTGAGGGTATGGACTTGAGACACAACAACCTCAGGTGGCTCACTTCGGGGTGTGTTAGAATACATGTGATAGAATGTAAAGGATGTACACAGTCCAGGGAGGCGTGAAGGGAAAAGCCATCAACTCTTCCCTGGATGCCTTTGGGAAAACTCTGTAGAAGACATGACCTTTCAGCTGGGACTTGAAGGATGAAGAATTCCTTAGATGGCAAAGACGGGCTTCTTGGCAGAAGGAAGTAAGGGCGGTAGAATCTAAAGCAGGACGATACACAATTTCACTAGTTAACATGAGCTTTTTAAGCTCTTTTTCCATGTATTTCTATTTTCTGTTAAAAATGAGAAATTTATTCAGATTTATGCTAATTGCACGCCCTGCACCCAGAATAGAAAGAGTCGTAGGCAGGAGGCTGCAGAATCATCAATCCTGTGGGAGCTTCTTGCTGTGAGAGAGAAGTCTGTGGCTTCTGTGGAAGATACCCAGACCCTGGTGCCTTACGCCACTCCGTGGGCAACCACACACTGTGGACACATCACACACCATGCGGTCGCATGGACTGGGGTCCAGTGCCTGACTCCGGCACTCTGGCCCGGGGACCGTGTGGCCCTGGGCAAGTCATTTCGCCTCTCTCAGCTTTAAGTTTCCAAAATCTAAAATAGGGATGCAGATCCGTCCTCCTGTCATTTAGACTTCTCCAGGCTTAAGCGCCAGGGCTATCTCCCTGGTAGTTTGCCAACTGGACTCCGGAGGCATGTTCTTACTTGATCTAGAAGTGGTCTGGCTATGTGGACCAAAGCATGAGATCACTTTGCTCCCTCTTTCACGCAGTTGCTCAAAAGTCCTTTAAATAAGTGAGAATAGACAAACACACCCATCTTCCCTCCTTGGTGCCCAAGTCAGTTTCCCGGTAACTTCTCACCCAGGGTCAATAATACCAGCTCCATCAATGAGGCTGGATTCCTGTGCCCCTGGCTTTAGGGTGATGCCCACAAAGGATATGTTTTCTTTTCAGTCCATGCTGGGCAAGGTGAACCCATCCCTTCTTTGGGTCTGGCAGGTTCTGGAATGTTTAGAACCTGGGTTGAAACCTGTGATGCCTTGGACAAGTCCACTATCCTCTCTGAGCGACCTTTTCCTAATCATTGAAATGAGGATGACAGCATTGACCTCACAGAATTACGATCAGGAAGATATTAAAGGAGATAGTATATGCAAAGTGGCAGATTATGACAACTGCGTATTTGGTTTTTGTCCCCCAGTTCCTGGCACAGAGCTCCTAAAACCCCTGGAGTGTCCAGGAATGATGAGTGTCCTTTGTATGCTAATGAGGTGACTGGTGGTTGGGGCCATCAGAGAGCTTCAGAAAGGGAGCTGGCTGCCAGAAGGACCCTGATGGATGATTACAAGGTTGGAACTTCTAGCCCCACTCCCAACCTCTGGGGCTAGAGTTTGACTCAATCACCAATGGCCAGTGATCCGATCAAGCATGCCTATGAGATGAAACCGCCATGAAAACCCCTGAATGGTGGGGTTCAGAGAGCTTCTGGGCTGGTGAACGCATATTGGGGTGGGGGGAAGACGGCACACCAAGAGAGGGTGCAGGAGTCCCCTACCCTGCCTGCCCCCCCTCCCCCCTGTACGTTGCCCTCGGCATTTCTTCAATCTGGCTGTTCTTGAGTTGTAGCCTTTATAATACACTGGTAACAGTGAGTAAAGCACTTTGCTGAATTCTGTGAACCATTCTATCGAATGATCAAGCCTGAGGAGGAGGTTGTGGAAACCCCCTGAATTTATAATCGATTGGTCAGAAGTACAGGCAGCGATTTGTACAGGAAGTGTAGGCAGTACAGATTTGCGACTGGTGTCTTAGCGGGGCAGCCTGTGGAACTGAGCCCTCGACCAGCGGGGTCTGCACCAATTCCGGGCAGCCTGTTTCAGAACTGAGTTGACCCCCTTGGTGTCCAGAGAGTTGGGATCAGAACTGGCTGCCGGTGTTGGAAAAAAACAGTTCACAGATGCAAACAGTGATCGGTAAACAGTGCTATGCGTCACATACTGCTAGAATCTTCTGCAATGCTCATCCATTGAGAGTGCTGACTGGGTTTGGAACACTGCTTCATGGTTTATAAAGAGCTTTCACTTACAGTATGGTCTCATTTGCTTCTCCCAACCCCCCTGTTTTGTTTCCTTGGGCTTTTTTTTTTTTTTTTTTTTTTTTTTTGGCAGAGCAGGACATTGAGGCTTAAAGAGGTAAAGTGCAGAGCTGGGGCTCCAGACCACTCTTGATTCCAAATTGTGGGCTTTCCCCCACTCTGCAGCTCCAGTGGGTGGTTCTTTTCAGAGGCCCTTCTGGGCTCAGAGAGGAATGTTGCCGAGGGACTGAGCACGCAGGGTGGGAAGTAATAAGGGTGCATCGTATGAGAATTTAACAATAACAAGAAGAACTAAAAGTCAGTTTGTATTTTTGACTATCACCATAGCCTGCAGTAAAGTATTCTTCCTTGAAAAAGCCTTTTGTTGGTGTAAGCTCTAAATATTGCTGTGGTTATTGAGAGTTTTATTGGTTATTGCTGTGGTTTGTTGGTTATTGGTTATTATTGGTTTATTGCGGTGGTTATTGAGGTTATTGAGAGTTGAGAGTTTTAATAATATACGTCAGCTTCATAGTAGCACGTTTTTATTCCTTATTCTTTAAAAAATATCCTACATGGAAACGAATTCTGAGACCTCTGTGTTATGCAGTCGATGGTGATACCCTCAGACTCAACAATACGTTCTTATTTGAGAGTAAGTTGGTAGCCGTTTGGAATCATTCAAGTTTGCTTTGGGACAGGTTTATGATGCCATATGCTCCTGTGTTTGAACAATCGATTTGAAATAAATGAAAGCACGGTGATTGCAAAGGCAAAGAAACTGAACTTGCGTCTCTTCAACCCTGTTGTTCTACGCGACTACTTGGAGCTCTTATTTGTGCTTGAAATTCGCAGCAGTGGAACAAATTAAAGTGCGAGGGGTGATATTTTTTGTTTGATAGCACACATTTTCATTTACACGCGAACTATATCAATTTCACTGTAGATGATTATTTTATTTCAGATAATTATAGTTAACTACCCCCCTTATGTAGAGGAGAGGATGCTAATAAAATGATCTCCTCTAGCATCAAACACGGTAGGTACATCCTTAACTAGGGAACCAATCAGAAGGAGGCCAGGTTCCGGGGTGTAGCAGAAGTAGCTTCTGCCATCCGCTCCTCAAATCAGGACGGTCTAAGAATCTGGGGGAGTGAGTCTATGCACTGTGGTCACATGAAGGGGGCAGCAGTAGCTGGCATGACAGGTAAAACACAGGCCTTGGAATCAGAAAAACCAGGTTTACATTCCCAATAGCTGTGTGGTCCGGAGTAAGTCATCCCACTTCTCTGAGCCTCAGTGTTGTCATCTGTAAAATGGAGATAATGACAGTACCACCTGCTGGTTCGATAAGAAGGTTCAGTGGGATCATGCGGCCAAACTCTGCCTGGCTCACAGCTGGTGGGCAAGGATTGGTGGCCACTGTTAATGATGTAATTTCCATGCACCAAGGGCTGGTAGGGAAGAAAAGACAGGAAGCAGAACAGAGTGTGAGCGTGGACTTTTCCAGTATGACCTGGGGTGGCTGTGGTGACCGGAAGAGCAAAGACAGCTTTGAGAGGCTTGTGTCTGAGTTCAGAGAGTCTGCTTTTTCAAGAGAAGCCGGAATTAGGGAGTTTTAAGTGTAATCTCTCATAGAAAATGTTGGCTCAACCAGTTTTAAAACACTGTGAAGATAGAATAAAACAACTGTGAGCTGAATTTGATCCACGGGCCACCAGTTAGCAACCACAGCCCAGGAACAGATGGACCCCCAAACACAACAAAAAGGAAGTCTATTGCTTGGAGAAACATCAATGGATCTTTCTTTCCCTTTATCTCTGGCTCTCCCATACTCTACTTTATCTGCAAATATCTGATATCTGTCAGTAGTTATCTCTGAAAGATAAGGGCTTTAAAAAAATGTAATCACAATACCTTTATCATACCTAAAAAGTCAACACTGTTTCACATACCAGTGAATGGTTAACATTGACCCTGATGCCTCACATTTTACAATGTGAGTGTTCTAATTGAGAGTTTTCAAAACGTTTTCCATCATGGCCCTTTGAGGAGCTACTTAAGACATTTTTCCCCAATCACAACCCTCCCTGCCCTGCTCTGTGAAATTTTAATACCACAGACACACTGTATATTTCCTTATGTACTGGGCCCTGTGGAGGGCCATAAATCATTGGGACAGCTAAGTTTTTCCACCCCTCAAGAAATCAGTTTTGCTCCCCTAGGCGTGATTTCCCCTTGAAATTCCTGTAATGGGATTCAAATATGGCATAGATCATGCTATAATGATTGGTTGGTGTGGTCTCCTAGACCGCTTTTAAGGTTCTCCCTCCATCTCTCTCTCTCTCAATTTTTAAAAGCAATTTTTGTTGGTGTTGTTGTGTTGAAGAAATGTGCTCATTTGTCTTCTTATGTTTCTCCAGGTCTGCATTTGTTGACTGCAGCCTCCATGTGTTATTTACATGTTCCTCTGTCCCCTGCATTTCCTGGTTATTGCTGGCTAGATTCACTAGCGTCTGAATCAGGATGAGGATTGATCCCGATTTTCTTTCTTTTGCAAGACTATGTTTCTTTTCTAAATGGGAGAAGACATTGAATATCATAGTCTGGATCGATTAATTCATTAAGAGTTTCTCTCCCTTTTAAGTGAATGATTTTATAGGGGAGGAAAATTTTTCCTTTCTTCCTTTTCAGGTTCTTTGGCTGGTCTAATAACTAAATTGATGTAAGACAGATCAACAAGAGAAAAACAAATGTAACTTCATACTACCGGAGCTCTTAGTGACCAAAGCAGGTAGCTTTTATACCTTTTAAACAAAGAGAAACAATTATTTGTGAAGAACTGACAAAAGAATTTGGGTTTGGGGTAGCAAATAAATGAAGAAGTAACAGTTTGTTTATACAGCCCTGAATTCCCTATCTCTGGTGAGAAGAATGCCTTCTAACGTCTAGGTGAAGGGAGGGTAGACTTCACATAGGGAATTTATTTCCTCCTTTCAGGGGACAAAGGTGGTCAAAGTACCCTTCTTGTACCAGCTGTTTGCTAAGAAACTTTAATTCAAAATAATCAACATGCCAGAGTGGCGTATTTTAGGGCAGCCTACCCTAAACCCCATCAATTTCTAAGAGTTAATTCTTCAAAAGGCTGAAAACTATAGCCATTTCTTAAGGGTTTATCCATTGCAATCTCTGCAAAAAATATTTTAAACCTGCTTAATCTAAAACAGAAATGCTCTAGTTAAAAGTTCAGCTCTGGTAGCTTTTGGAAGGCGGTTAGATAATACGTGTGAAATTCACACATTTCATAGCCTTCTACAAACATAAAGGAAAAGGATGCCCAGCCGCAAAGGCCTGGTTTTCTGCCTTCTTTCTCCCCTTTCTTCCATTAACAAGTACTTTCAAAGCACCTCTTGTCTGTGTCAGACCCTGTCTGAGGCATTTGGGTGAGCGGGACAGAGTGGGGAGGTTACATGCACAGAATGGACCTTCCTTTTCCTGCAACTCAGCCGTGGATTGCCTTATGATTTTTGCATGAACAATGAACAATGGCATGAACAATGGTGGCATGAACAATGACAACAAAAACCTACCCTGGCCTTGGCCAGGGACACAGAGGCAGACTTCTGGAAGAGTCCAAGCCAGGAACTCTGGAGCAAAACAGGAGTGTCTTTTGCCACCGGAGGCCAAGCCCCACCCTTGCTCATTCTGCAGGAGCTCGTCCCACAGACATCGCCTCCCTGTCCTCTCTCCTACCTGCACACCCCACCACGACTGAGTTAAGCAGCAATCAGTGACAGTGGTTTGTTGTGAGAAGGACTGGCAGTCCCTGGCTTAGCCTCTCACATGTAAATGCCCTCCCAGGGATATTTTCACCATTTCTCTCTCTTTTTTTAAATGTTTATTTATTTTTGAGAAAGAGAGGGACAGAACACGAGCCAGGGGAGGGGCAGAGAGAGGGAGACAGAGGATCTGAAGCAGGCTCCAGGCTCCGAGCTCTCAGCACAGAGCCCAAGGCGGAGCTCGAACCCACAAACCATGAGATCAAGACCCGAGCCAAATCGGACGTTTAACCCACGGAGCCACCCAGGCTCCCTTATTTTCACCACTTCTAACTTCTTGTTCCTTCCCACTTGCAGATGCTGGGGGTCAGGTGGGAGGAGGGTGGGATCAAGACTCCACACTCAGCTCCAAACAAGGATAGCTTTGATCAGCCTTCATCCTGGTTCTGGTATCTCTGGCTACTATACTCTATTTTCCCCTGTTGCCTTCTCCTTAAAATAGAACCCCAGCTCCCACTGGCCCCCACGAATCTGCTGAGTCAACCGTTTAGGGACAAGCACACAGAATCTTAAGGGTATTTTCGGAGTGGAAGGGGAAAGGCTCCTTTAAGAGCCAAATGCGAGCTTGGAAAGGAAATGAGACCAGCAGAGCTGGTTCAAGTGTGACCTTTAACATAAAGCCAGATTGTGCAGGGCTAAGCTTAGCCAAAGACTTACTTCCAATGCTAATCAGGCAGAATCTTTGAAGAGTGGAAGGAGGAAGTGTGAGAATCTGAGGGGGGCTGAGAATGGGGGTCTGCCTTCCCCGCTAAGCTGGCATCTCTGGGTAGGTAGTGGATATTCAAAACCAACTCTGGCAGTACATGAAAATCAAGTGAGAACCCACATGGAGAAGTGCTTTCGCTATCTGTAAAATGCTATAATCGAGCAAAGGATTGTCTCTATTAAGGTGAATTTTTATCTTGACCTTGGAAAGTGAGAGTGGGGGGAAGGATGTAGGAAGGGATGGGAATATTATATGCCAAGTACTTCCAAAACACGGATCTTGTTCAATTCTTATCATTCTTGCATGAAGTAGGAATTCTTATTCCGTGATTTGTCAGGCTCTGTCAGTTTGTTTTTGATTTTACATATTCCGGAACCATCCTGGATTGGGTACTAAAATGACGAAAGTCTTCCAGACAATTCTCCTAGTCTGTTCATTTCCTTATTCACTCATTCCATAAATATGTATTGAGTGCTTGCCTCCCAACCATTTTACAAATGAGGATACTGGGGTTACAGAGCCAACGGCTTTACCAGCTGGTTGACCTTGGGCACGTCATCCCTCTGGACTTTCTTCTTTTTCTTTTTCTTAATTTTAGAGAGAGAGAGCATGAGTGGGGGAGAAGGGCAGAAGCAGAGAGAGAGAGAGAGGGAAGCCTCAGCAGACTCCACACTCAGCGTGGAGCCCAGCATGGGGCTTGATCTCACAACCGTGAGATCACAACCCGAGCCGGAATCAAGAGTCAGATGTTCAACTGACTGCGCCACCAGATGTCCCTGGACCTTCATTTCTTTATATGCATAACGAGGCTAATAGAATGGCTTTCTGGTCTACTGTGAGGAATCACTGAGAACCATGCATGTAGCCAGGACTCAATAAATTAGCAGGTCAGGACAGCCCAACCTGAGTTTTCCCTTACTGTGTTGATCTGGGATTCTTACCTGGATGATACCACTCCCTTTGGAAGTGGGGGCAGTGTTTTTGTTGTCATAAAGATTGTGACCACTAATGGCGTTCGGGGGAAGGGACAAGGAAGCTTAAATTCTGCCATGGGCATGATAGTCTCACACAGTAAGACACTAGAAAGAATTGTTAGCATCCCTCCCAACTTTAAAATGTCCCAGCAGGCTACTCAGTACACATATAATCAGTATTACTCAATATTACTTCAATATTTTAACAAGGAAAATACAAATATAATCAGTATTAATAAATATTACTTTAATATTTTAATAAGGAAAATACAAATATAATCAGTATTAGTCAATATGACTTCAATATTTTAATAAGGAAAATACAAATATAATCAGTATTAATCAATATGACTTCAATATTTTAATAATGAAAATACAAATATAATCAGTATTAACCAATATGACTTCAATATTTTAATAAGGAAAAGTTTCTGCAAGACACTATGTGAAATCCCAGTAATGCGGGAGATGGTTCTTACAGAGAGAGGGGCTTCAGTGGAAGAAAAATTCTGTCTTGAGATTGCTGACCAATCTCTTTTGGTCTAGCTCATCCAACTCATCATCTGCCATAGTGTTTCCAACCTCATAATTAGTTGAAAAAGGCTTCAGTTACTCATTGCCTATTTCTTATATCAGGCTCGGAACTAAATTGCACTGAATTAGTGGGCATACATGAAATGCAGAAATCTCATTAAATGTCATTAATATTTTTCGAAAGTATTCAAAATTACTGCTGCTCAATATAAATTTAGATTTTCTTGTAGCCCAAACTATAAGAGATCTATGTTCTGGAATTACACATTCAAATGATCTATCTTGGGGTTGGCTGTCATTTTTCATTTGGACTCTGATCAGGTTTTCAGTCAACCACATAACTTCTCTAAGGTGTCTTGTGTTATTTATTATTATTATTTTCCTTTTCCATGCCATTCCCTGTATCCTGTCTCTTCTCCAAGGGTATAGATTCCCAGGTCTCTGAGACTGGCAGTGTCCCTTGGTATGCACTGAAATTTCAAAACGGGATATATGTTTCTGGGATACTTCATCACACAGGGTATGATCTGGACATTGTACTTACAAAGGAGGCCCAGCTTCTTGGTGAGACTGTTACACTCCTTATTTTCTACATTTGTCTTGGCATGTTCACCAAACTTCAATTAAAGTTACTGCCTTTCCTCTTATCACATATAAATATGTCTGGCCTGTTTATACTAATTCTAACACTGTTTTTCAAAATAATTTTTTTCATGTTTATTTATTTTTTAGAGAGAGAGAGAGTGTGAGCAAGGGAGGGGCAGAGAGAGAGGGAGACACAGAATCCGAAGCAGGCTCTAGGCTCTTAGCTGTCAGCACAGACGCGGGGCTTGAACTCAAAGACTGCGAGATCATGACCTGAGCGGAAGTCAGACGCTCAACCAGCTGAGCCACCCAGGCACCCCCGTATTTATATATTATAAATAAGAGTCAGTGTCTGACTGTTGGATTATTTCCCTGTGTCTTCTACTATGGTCTTGTCAGAGTGCTTGCATATTGAAATGTGCATTATTGTATTATGAATTATTTTCTTCTATACTATAGGTGGGAGATTTCATATATAAATGTATAGGTGTACATGTGCATATAAAGCATGTGTGTATGTACGTAATATTATCTAAACTTTCAGGATAGTAAAGGACATTTTTAAAAAACAAACCAATCTGGCTTGACCCCAATAGAGAATTCTTTGCAACAGCACAGACTGGATTTGGAAGTTATCCGTTTTTCTGATTCACTTTGAGATGTTTATTATGAAAAAGGGGTCATGCACGTAAGCGGATTGGGAGCCACAGGTCTGGATCTGGATGTGTCCGCATTGCATCAGTCTCTGTGTGACTGAAGACTCGCTGTGGCCATGGTGTGCCCCCTGGGACCTATGTCCTCACTGTCGCGGGCCTCTCCTGCTTCACTCCATCCACCTTCCAGAGTGATAGGCTCCCTACTTCCGTCCCTGCTTTTACCAGTCAAGAAAGGACATTCAAGATAGGCGATAGGGACACTCCTTCTTTTGAGAAGACAGATCCGGGCCCCAGTTCCCACTTCTGGCCCGTTGGCGCCCTAGCCGGCGGAAGGATGCAGACAGCTTCGTACATCCTGCCTCCTGCAGCGTTGGCTGAGGCAGAGGGATGGTTTGCTCTGTGCTTCCCCGAAGTCAGTGTCTGGGGGACCAGCGTCCTGCCCATGTCACGTGGAGGCTGTTGAGAACAAAAACTCTAGATCCAGGCTGCCCAGGCTCACATCCTCCCTCTACCATCTGCTGTGTGACCACGGAAAAATTATTCAGCAACTCTGCGCCTCTGTTTCTTCATCTGCAAAATGGGTTATGAGAAAGGCACCCGCCTTATAGGATTGTTGTAAGGAGCTAATGAATTAATCCCAAAACAGGGAGTAAGCATTATACACTTGTTGGATACACAGTGTTTAGTGAATAATTTCTTGTGATCCACTCACTTTAAAACGACTGAAGTGTAGCATCTCTCTACGAAATGATTCTCCAGAGCAGCACACGTTGGGAGGGCGTATAAGGCTGGCCCTTCCTTCCCAGCAGGGAAGGCTCATCTCAGTCTCCAGCATCCAGGGCCTGGGGCCCAGCTGGCGCTGCTGGGTAGTTCTTGGGTAACTGGTTTGACCGTTGAGGAAAGTGAGTCTGGAGGTTTGTCCCAGGCGCCTCCTCACAGCCCCCTCTATTGTTTGCAGCCCATCTACCCAGGGGAGAGGGAAGCCTCTGGATTCATCGCAACAGCTCCAAGGCCCCAAGGCGTTGCCAAGGAGACTGTGATCCCTTTTTTGCTGACATCATACATTTTGGAGCTATCTGGCTTGCCTCATATCCGCCCCTCGTGGGGGTGGCGGTGGAAATCATGCTCTGGCAGATAATTAAAATTTCAAGTGAGTGAGGAGTCAGGAGGCTGCATCTCCTGCCGGGGAGATGTGCTAATCAGCTGGAGGAGAGGGCCACAGATGCTGGGCCAGGAAGAGGCCCCAGGGGACGTGGAGATGTCCCTGACCTGCTCCTGGGCCGGCTGCCCTCTGCTCTGTTCCCCAGACTGCAGCCTGCTCTCGCCCCTGCCAAGGTTCCTTATCTGCCATCCAGCCTGCAGGCGGCCCTTTCCAAAGAAAATAGGACTCTGCCGGGCACCAGGGTGGCTCACAGTAAAGCTTCCAACTCTCCGCTCTGGCTCAGGTCCTGATCTCACGGTTCCCGTGAGCTCCAGCCCCAGGTCGGGCTCTGTACTGACAGCAGGGAGCCTGCTTGGGGATTGGCTCTCTGCCCCTCCTCCACTCATGCTCGCTCGCGCTCTCTCAAAATAAATAAATATACTTTAAAAAAGAAAATAGGACGCTGCCTCTCCTGCTGAACGCCCTCAGCGGTTCCCCGCTCCCTCTCTGAGTGAGGTGCCCAACCAGCTGTCACAGCAGCATCTGGGAACTTGTCAGAAGAGCAGATTCTTGGCCCCACCCCAGATCCACTGACTCAGACGTCCGGGGGTGGTACCCAGAAATCTGTGTTCAACAAGCCTCTCGGTTGACCCTGATGCTCGCCGGAGGGTAGGAACCACGGCCTAGGCCAGGGTCAGCCTTATCAGCTGGGCATCCCGGGCCCTGGGGACTTGGATCGGGCCCGTCTGCAGGGTGGCGGCCTCTGTGCCCTGGACTTCAGCCACACTCGGGTCAGCTTTCACACTGCACTCGCTCCGTGTCCGCGGGCGAGTCCCTCCTCCTCACGGCGCCTCTCCTTCCTGCTTGAGCAAGTACTCGCAGGAGTGTTGAGACTATATGCAGTAGCTGTGAAAGGTGGCCTGCCCCCTGGCCGGCACAGGACAATTCAAAGATGACTCTCTTTTGAGCAACTACTGTGTGCCAGGCTCTGTTATAGGCATTTGGGATAGATCTATGGACAAAACAGATAAAGGTCCCTGCCCCTGTGGCACTGATATTCCGCTTGGGGAATACAGACCGCAAACCAAAAACAACAACAACAACAACAACAACAAAAACCAAACCCACAATAAATGAGGACTTGATAGAGAATTTTAGCAGATGATAAAGCCATGGGCGGGGTGGGGGGGGGGACAGAAATAGCAGGGTTGGAGAATCAGGAAGGTGGCGGGCAGGCATGTCTATGTGGTTTCCTCCCTTAAACAGGTGGTCAGGGAAAGAGACCTTTCAGCAAGGACTTGAAGGTGAAGCATTAAGCCAGGAGATATCGAGGAAGGGCGTCCCTCACAGCAGACACAGGTCTAGAGCAGAGGCCCTCAGAGGGGGCACCCCTGGCTTGTTGAGCAATGGCCAGGCAGTCAGGAGGCTGGAGCCTAGTGGGCAAGGGGGGTATGGCAGAGAGGAGCACAGAAAGGGCAGCAGGCTGGACCTTGAGGTCCTGACTCTGAATGAAGGCTTTTCCAGGAGTGTGGTGGGAACCACTGGGAGCTTTTAAGCAGAAAAAGGCCACGGATCAGACTTATGCTTGGAAAGGCTCCCCATGGGTGCCGTGTTGGGAAAGGCTGTGCAGGAACAAGGGCAGTGGTAGCTGGGGGGCCTCTGACAAGTGGCTGTAGACCGAGTCAGAGAAGATGGTGGCGTGACACGAGGGTGAGAAGTCCTGGGCTCTTGGATACGTTCCGTGGAGGCAATAGGATTGTCTGTGGATAGGATGTGGAATGTGACCGGCATGGGAAGGCAGGGATTGACTCCAAGGTCCCGGCAGAGCTGATGGAAGGGGGCCACAGGGAGACTGGAAAGCTGTGGGTAGAACAGAGCTTTGAGGGAAGATCTGAGTTAGGTGCAGGCCAACTGAGTGTGCCTAGTAGATGACCAAGCAGGGACATTGAGAAGGGCTTAGAGACACTAGGCTGGAGTTCAGGACAGTGCTCTGAAGATGTGAACTTGAGAGTTGAAAGACACAGATGACGTTTGAAGCCGTGAGTCCAGCTGAGAGCTCCGTGGTCCAGGGTGTGTCGATGGCGCAGAAGCTGCCCAAGGACCGAGCCCTTGAATTCTTCTTGGATCTGCTGTATGATTTTCCTTCTTCCCTCATTATTAATGAGCTAAATCATATCTTTGACACGTGCTCATTTCGTATTTGTGTAACAGTCATGATGTTACTTAAAAAAAAAAGATCCTTGAACAATTAATTTGAAAATGATGGCGAGTGTAGTTTGTGATAAGTAAAAAAAAAAAATGAGGGCGGGGCTGGAGAGAAAAGAAATAGACTATGTTTGGTTTGCAAGGGATAAAATCCCATCCAAACTAGTCCAGTTAAAGAAACTTTTGCTACAAATATCCAGGGTCCTCTTACGAACCCAAAGGGTAGGCAGAGCTGCTAGGTCTGGTCTAAACTAGCAAGTGGGTGGGAGGTTAAGTTTGGCTGCATGTAACAAAATTAAGCAGAAGTTTCTTTGTCTCCTATAAAAGAAGTATAGAGGTTAAAAGCTTTGGGCTAGTATGACGGCTTTTCAATGTCATAAAGGACTCAGACTCCTTCTATTTTCCTACTCTGTACCTTTAGCATGCTTCCAACCTCAGTCACCTCAGTGTCTAATATGATTGCTGATGCTCTAGCTATCACTTCCGTGATAGCATCAGGAGGGAGGAAGGGAAGAAAGATTTCCTCCTTTTTTTTTTTTTTTTTTAATTTTTTTTTTTTTTTCCAACGTTTATTATTTTTGGGACAGAGAGAGACAGAGCATGAACGGGGGAGGGGCAGAGAGAGAGGGAGACACAGAATCGGAACAGGCTCCAGGCTCTGAGCCATCAGCCCAGAGCCCGACGCGGGGCTCAAACTCACGGACCGCGAGATCGTGACCTGGCTGAAGTCGGACGCTTAACCGACTGCGCCACCCAGGCGCCCCAGATTTCCTCCTTTTTAAGAAAACTCCCAGGTTAGTCCCATACAAAGTTCCCGTTGACCACACAGTACTTCGATTGGCCAGAACTCAGTCACATAGCCATACCTAAACGCAAAGGAGGCTGGGAAATAAAGCCGATTATAGCAAAATTAGGTGCTCAGACTATGGTTGGAATCCAGCCTGCAGATATATTTTGGTTGGCCTTGACAATTGCGAATTTTTAAAACATGATTAGCAATTTAAATGTTACAAGATTTGACGTTTAAACAAAAGTCCAGATGTCTGGATTCTCTTAAATAATCAGAAGGTCTGACAACCCTGGGCTCACATTGCCACATGGGAACCTTTGAAAGGTTTCCCCCGTAGATAGAACCTTGCTCTCCAGTTTGCCCCACCTCTTCAGGCTGTGTTCAGGGCTTGTGACTTTGAACTGTAACCCTTTTCAAGGGAGGAACTAATGAGCCCGGATAACCTGCTTACAGAAGAGCTGTCCTTGGAATACTATCCACTCCTGGCCCAGTCGATGCGACCGCTGGTGGAGTGGTTGGGGGGCCATGGGGTAGTTCTCCAGATTGAGGCATTGTACAGGCATGTACCCCAAACCTGTCTAATACAGATGATAATTATTATTTTTTAATATAATTTATTGTCAAATTGGCTTCTATACAACAGTGTTCATCCCAACAAGTGCTCTCCTCAGTGCCCATGACCCCACTTTCCCCTCTTCCCCACCCCCCCATCAACCCTCAGTTTGTTCTCTGTATTCAAGAGTCTCTTATGGTTCGCCTCCCTCCTTCTCTGTTTGTGACTTCCCCCCCTCCCCCTCCCCCCTGGTCCACTGTTAAGTTTCTCAAGATCCACATAGGAGTGAAAACATATGGTACCTGTCTTTCTCTGACTGACTTACTTCACTTAGCATAACACCCTCCAGTGCCATCCACGTTGCTGCAAACGGCATGATTTCATTCTTTCTCATTGCCCGGTAGCATTCCATTGTATGTATAAACCACATACAGATGATAATTAATCTGCATTGGCACTTGGTGACTCTTGCAAGATGGGGGCAGCTGTCAGAGCCTTGAGCTGCCCCTCCCTGAGCAGCTACTGAATGTTGCATTTATTGGACTCCAAACCCCATTTTACCAGAGTTTCTCAAAATGGGGCACAGAGGCCTCCTGCATCAGTATCACCTGGGGAGTCTGTTTAAACTGTTGACTCCTAAGGGCATGTTCCAGAACTCTTTAGGAAGGGGCCAAGGTCTCCGTAGCCCTGCAGTTAGGAGCATGGGCCAGGATCTGTTCCCCTTGGCTGTCCAGGAAAGGCCCCAGAATCTGTAGAAGCTCTTTAACCAGGAGGCTGCTGGCCCCCGCAGGGCTCTGCCCTGAAAAGCAGTTCGAGGCAAACTGGGGTAACTCCTGCCCGCAAAGCGAACTCTGGGCTGCAGAGAGGGGGGTTCTTCTCTTGATTTCTATTCTATTTAGGTTGGGGGGTAGTGTGGGAGGAAGAGAACAAGTCACGCTAGGCTCTACTCTTCACTCTGCTCCGAGGCTCTGCCTCCTCCCTCATAAAGCAGCCAGTCATACTGTCATGGAGAGCTATTTTTATGTTATCTAAATGCTATCAGTTTCAATGTTATCTATTTCCCGCCCTGCTATCTTGACTTCCCTTTCCGGGGGCGGGGGGAGCCCTCCACACGCGCAGGCTCATGGCGTGGGTGGGTGGGCAACACCCCCGTCCTGGAGCACACGAGTGAGACGAAGCCAACGGGGCCAGGACCAGAACTCTGGTTGAAACCACGGGGAAGGACATTCTCTTCCTTGGCTGGGAGCTGAGGGGATATAGGCTGGTGGCCAGCTTGTCCCCACAAAGGCTAGTCCTGCCTGGGAAGAGAGGCATTGTGGGGAGAAGCAAGCTTGAGAGAAGAGAAGCCATGAAAATGTCAAATGACATCCTGGAAGCCTCTGGAACCAGTACAGCCGCAAAGTCGGTCCCCTCCAGGATTAATTTGCCAGTGCGTTTCCTTTTTTTTTTTTTTTTTTTTTTTTTTTGCTACAGTTAAGTTGGTGTTCTCTTGCTGAAGGTGTGGTAGAGGGCCTAATATAACCAGCAGCTACCAACCCTGAAGCCTGTTTGCTGCTAGGTGATGTACCATGCTACCAAATCTGTTTGGTCACTCTTTTGTATCTCCTTTGGCTTCTTATAAGTTGTGCTGGTTATTTGCTCTTTTTGCCTTTATTATTTCACTCCTGACAGCTTGACCCATCCATGGTAACGGCCGGTAGTTAAATGCTTGTGGGGGAAGAGGCCTGCGGCTTTCACCTGAGTGATGACGATTTTCTAACCGGCTGCCTGGAGCGCTGGGTTAAGAATCGAGTAGGAAAGGATTGCAGGGATTGATTAGCAATGTCTGCCACGGAGCAAAAGCTACTGCAGGTGCCCACCTTACGTCCTCGCCATTGTGAATTATTCTTTTCCTGATGTTAGTTTTTCCTAATCAACAGGAGGAAATTATGAGGGCTGTGTGTGCTATGATTTCCCAAATCGATGCCAGTTCTCAGCTCAATTCAGAAATTGGAGCATGGGAAGATTTGTGGCCAGAGGTAATGGAGGCACCCTGTGGTAGATGGGAATTCCCAAAGGACTTGGAGAGGTTGGCCAGAGGCCACATTCAGCCTCTATCAGTGTCTGGTGATCCTGGACAAATCCCTCCCTTTCCACGGTACCATGGCTGAATTTGTCATGAGAGGGAGTTGAACCAGGAGGACTGGAACTTGCATGCAAGAGGCATTGCCCATGCCGTCCTCCCTGTACTTAATGCTTTGGTGACCTCAACCTGCTTGTCATTCCCCAAATGCATTGTTTTCCCTCTGTACCCTTGAGAGTGCTTGTCTCCTGTGAAATGCCACCCTCACACACTTTCATCAGTCCTCAGCACCCTGATCAAATGTGCCCTCCCTCCTCCACCTCCTTGGGCAGAGAGGGTAAGGGCCTCCACCTGGGCTGCTGTTGTCATCTGTCGCCCCCACCAGACTGTGAGTCGCTTGAAGACAAATCCAGGCCTGATTAAGGTTGGCCGGTGACGTGGCACAGAGCAAATATTCAGACAAGGTTCATTAAATAAATTAGTAAATGACACCTTTCAGAGGCATGAGACTGCCGAGATATTGAAGGAAAGGCCAAAATCCCAAGGGGTTTAATACTTTCTATATTTTCTCCCTGGCCCCCTCTTCCCCTCCTTTCTCTTATCTCCCATTGAATTTCCAAGCTGAAAGGGCTGTGAGATCCTGGTCACTGCCTTTGGAGGCGAGACTCCTGAGTCACAGGACTGTCCTGGGCTAGAGGGGGTGGGGAGGCACCCAGGCCTCCTGAGCTTCCCTAACCTCCAAAGGCTGAGCAGCGGGGCTCTCCAAAGAGGCAATCAGAGGCAGTGTTTACATGCCAAGCCTGTTTTTCTCTGAACTTCTTGCAAATTGGATCCTGAATGTGCTAAATACATAATGAATCTGCTAAACTCTTTAATGCACTTGTAGTACTTATTGATTTCCTCGTTGATTACATATAATTTGCTGAACTGATTTGCTGTGTGACTTGAAAGACATTGGGGATAGATCTCTGTAATTTGTCACTCAACTCATCCTGGACTTTAAAATGAATACGGAATGATGCATTTAAAAAGTTTCAGGGTCGTGATCCAGATTCTCTTCAACAGATGGGACCACGTTCAAAGCAGCAAATTTCGTACTGAATTCCAATTATGTGCCAGGCCGTGTGTGAGCTGCTGGGGTTTCACCAGAGAATAGGAGTGCATTTCTGACCTGGGTGCGATCACAGTCTATCGCAGGGGTGGATAGGAACAGGCCCCACGATGTTTTCAATTTACAGAGTGGGAGCAGAGAGGAAGAGCGTATACATTAATTTGTGAAGGTCAAAGAAATCTTCAGAGAGAATCTGACCTTTGAGCTGGGTGGTAAAAGATGTGCTGGAGATTCCAGGCAGGCCAGGTACAGCAGGTGTCTGTTGCTCTTGTCTGCCCGGGTTCCCTCCTCCCTTCTTTGATAGCAGTACCCAGGGTTTTTGTTTTTTTTTTTTTTTTTTTTTTTTGAGAGCTCCCCTCCCCCCTCCCGCATGCCAGAGGTCCTGGGGAAAACAGGTGTGCTCCCAACCACACCCCATGATCGAGATGCGGGTCCTCAGACTTTGCTCCTGGGACTCTCCACTTGCCGTGGTGTCTTATAAGGACGGAAGGCAGCTGGAGCCAAGACGTACCAAGACGGTCTTGAATTTCTGCTGCCGAGATTCAGGCCCTGCCTGGGTTCTTTCCTTCTCAACTCTCAGTCTGTGAGCTGCTCTGCAGCCAGGGCTGGTTTCTGTCACTTACGATCAAAAGTCTCCACAGAGATGTGAAGGGCCTTTCCCTCCACTCCCCCAGTGGAAGAAATTGATTCTTCCTCTTTGGCAAGAGCATGATCCCACGACCATGCCTCTATGAGGGCCTTGTGGCCACAACCAGCCATTTATGTCCCCATTTCTCAGTTCTCCATTGAGTTCAGAACTTGTATATCCAACTGCCTCACTATCACAGCCGTCCAGATTCCTCATGCGCATCCAAAACGTGTACCTCGATTCCCACTTCCCTGCCCCCCCACAGTGGTTTCCTCTTCCGTCCCCAGTAACTGGCAGCGACCATCCACCCCCCAACTCAAGCTAGTCATTATCTGTCTCCTTGGCTCTCTACCTGCCCTATCCTACCCATGTGCCAGTCCTATTGGCTCTGCCCCCCACTTCCACTTTGAACCCATTTTCTTTCTACATTGACCCCACCAGCCTACATCCAGGCATCCTCTAACAGCTTCTTAAATCCGAATCCAGACTCCACAACCGTATAGACCAGCTTTAAAACCCTTCCATGGTACCCCACTGCTCTTGAGATGTGATTCAGATTTCTAGGAACTGGCAATTCCTGCTCGATTTTGGCCCCTTTCCACCTCTCTGTCTTTACTTCCTAGCCTTCTTTCCTTGTGCCCACCCCTCGGCTGACTGGCCTTCCTGTCCCTGGAACCCATGGAGCACCTCAGGGGCCTTGTGCTGGTGGTGCCTCTGCCTAGGGTGTTCTCCCAGTTGGTACCTGGTGCCTCCTTCTCAGTGTTCCGCCTCAGCCTCAGATCTGAGGTCATCTCTTAGTAAAGCCCATCTTATCACACCAGGCACTTCCATCCCCCACACCAAGCACCTCTCATTATCTAGTTTCATTTTCTCATGGCGCGTAACACTGTCAGATATGGTGGGGTCATTCGTGCACTTGCTTGGTGTCTGTCTTCCCCACCACAATGGGGGCTCTAGCAGAGCAAGGTCTGTCCGCTTGTCCACTGCTGTATCCCCCATCACCCTGCACTTGTGTGCTCAAATATTCCCATTGTGTGAGCAAACGATAGTGAGTGAATGAGCAAATGAATCAATAGCACACATTCTTGGTGTTTTACATTGTCAGATTTTTTTTTAATGCAACCATCTCTCCTAGTAGACAGAGCTCCTCCAGAACAGGGGCTGGGTCTGTTTTTGTTTTGTTTTTAATTATTTTTAACGTTCATTTTTGAGAGAGACAGAGCATGAGTGGGGGAGGGGCAGGGAGAGGGAGACAGAACCTGAAGCAGGCTCCAGGCTCTGAGCTGTCAGCCCAGAGCCCGACGCGGGGCTCGAACTCACGGACCGCGAGATCGTGACCTGAGCCAAAGTCAGACGCTTTAACGACCTGAGCCACCCAGGTGCCCCAGAACTGAGTCTGTTTTTAATCTCAGTATCTCAAGCACCCAGCATGTAGCTGGCACACAGTAGACGGTCAACGAATGTGTGTTAAGAGAAACACAGAAGCAAATGGCATTTGTGACAGAGAGAGCTCGATAGGAAAAGTGTGGAGGGTTGACTTGTGTTAGACAGATTGACGTTCTTTTTTGGAGATGGCCACCGAACACAGCTGTTTGTGGTCCCTGGGAGTGCAGGCATGCACACACATAGTTGCAGGGACTAGATGAGGCAGGAAGTTACCGTGATAAAATCTTTACAATGAAGCCTCCCTTCTCATGCAGGGCAGCACAACAGAAATGAGTTCCAAGGATCAAGGTCCATCGGGAAAAAATATGAAAGTCCAGAATTCCATAAGAGGAGGAGTGGTGGGAGGGGAAGTTGAGACTTTGATAAACGTCCAGACTTTGTAAGATTGCAGGGTTAAAAGGGACTTAACATTTTTCTAGGCCAGAAGTTTTCAGATGGTAGAAAACATTAGAACCACCTAGGATTTTAATAAAGGGGCAGAGTCCTGGGTCCGTGCCCAGAGATTTTGATTCTACAGTCTAAGCTGAAGTTTCCATCTGTGAATCTATATTTTAATAATTACCCCAGGGTGATTTCTGACACAAGCGGTTATTGCCCCTCTGGACCAGATAAATGCTGAGCTGAACCAATATTTGGTGCCTTGAATTCTTTCTGTAACTTCCCTCTGAGGGCCTTTCATCCTGCCTGTGATACTCATAGTGATGGGAGCTCATGGTCTTTGGACATCCAAGACTATTAGGAAGTTGGGTGGGGTATTAGGGGTGGGGTAGGGGAGAGGAATGCCATTGGAGGCAGAAGGTACAGCATATACAAAAGCTTCTAAGAAGAAAAACTGTTGGTGTGTTGCTGAAGGTGTGAGTGATGTAAAGCAGCTGGAACATTGGATATAGGAAGATGTGCAGAGCCTGGAAGTGGAAATTGCAGATTGAAGCAGGAGTGGGGGCCTTGGATGACAATGGCTAAAGTTTGAACATTATTATCAGACACTGAGGCTTTCAAAGAGTTTTCAGGAAAAGAATATCTTACCCAAACTAGCACAGCTGGGGGATGATTACTATTTGGCCTGGATGGATCCAAGAAGACCCAGTTTCTTTCTCTCCCCTTCTCTTGATTTTGGCTACATCAGTGTTGAGTCTATTACAAGGTCTCATGTCACAAGATGGCTGCAGCAGTTCCAGCCCTTCCACCTTCCTTCTAATTCCTCTCTAGCTTGAAAAGAGCCACAGTGTATTTCTGAAATTCGCAGAACGCATCTAAGGACATCTCATTGGCTCTGATTGGGGCCAGGTTACCCATCTCTGACTCAATTACCGTGACTAAGGGAGTATGATGTTCAGATTGGCCAGGCTTAAGTCACATGTCTATGCAAGGGGTAGAATCAACTCTATTGGAAGCAAAGACTGCTCATGCAGGATGAGTGGTCCCCCAGAAAGAGATTTGATAAGGTAGTTTAGAATGATTATTCAAAGGGCACCTGGGTGGCTCAGTCACTTAAGCATCTGACTCTTTTTGTAATGTCTATTTATTTTTGAGACAGTGCAAGTGGGGGAGGGGCAGAGAGGGGAGGACAGGATCCCAAGTGGGCTCTGTACTGACAGGCTGACAGCAGCGAGCCCAAGGTGGGGCTCGAACTCTCAAAACCACGAGATCATGACCCGAGCTGAAGTTGGACGCTCAACTGACTGAACCACCCAGGTGCCCCCTAAACACCTGCCTCTTGATTTCAGCTCAGGTCACGATCTCATGGTCATGATCTCACAGTTGTGAGATCAAGCCCTGCATTGGGCTCTGTGCTGGGCTTGAATCTGCATAAGATTCTCTCTCTCCCTCTCCCTCTGCCTTTCCACTGAGAGAGAGAGACAGAGAGAGACAGAGAGAGAGAGAAGGATTTATTCATTATCTACAGAGAGCCAGAGCCAAACTGTGGAGTGGCACAGGCTGAATGTGTTGGAAGAGACAAACTAGATTCCATGATGCTTAGCCGGTCAAAGGCTGGCTCAGCCACTTGCTTCCTGGATGGCCTCGAGCATGTCATTCACTCCTCTGACCCTCATCCTTCATCTCTAAAGATGAAATGTTCCTGTCCAAGAGCTGCTGTAAGAAGCCGATGAAATACGTACGGTCCCTGGCACATATTAACTACTCGGTAAAAAGCAGCAAAGACAACATTTCTTTGATTATGTGACAGCATTGATTATAGATGAATCATTGATTTGATAAGCTTTTGGAGAGAGAGAGAAAAAAAGCTGCTCTATCAATTGTTTGAAATACCCTGATTTCAGAAATGTTAAAATGTGACCAAAAAAAAAAAAATGTCTTTGAATTCAGGAAGTGGACGGCAATGAAGAGGGTGGCGATTGGGGCAGGTGATCAGTGGGTGAGAGCACAAACTTGAAGGTGACCCGACTGCACATAAACCCTGGTTTTGACGCCCACAGGCTGCCTGATGTTGCGATGCATAAACCATGAAAAAGGACTCATCCCGTAGCTCCCTTTCCTTGCCCACTCTGTGCCTCGGTTTCCCTTCTCACTCTCCTGTCCCGCGACACCAAACCTCACAATTTTTGCCTTCTTATGTGTATTTGTATTCACCTACTTTTCTATATATTTTTTTAAATAATCAAATTGTTTTGATAATTTAGGAAAATTCCTTCTAGAAAATTGTAAGACAAAGATCCTCCTATTTCCTTCCCACCCCTGAAGATAACTATTTACTATTGAATTGGATTTCTTTGTATGGTATTTTTCTGTGGAGAAGGTTTTGCTGTTTTCACAGTTGTAATCATCCATAATTTCAATTTTGTATCCTGTTTCCTTCCCGGTTATTACCAGCTCTCCCCGAATAGAATTTTAATGACCGTAATATATTTCCTCATGTGTCTCGAAGTGGTTCACTTAATCATTTTCTATTTTCGAACGCCAAGTGGTTTCCAAATTCTTATCGGAGCTGATAACACAGGGATGAACCATTTTCTGCAGAAACTGATTTCATGTATCTGGTGGTACCACGAGGAACCATCTTGGATGTAGAAATACAGGGACAAGAGGTGGGGGACACGTTTCCAGTTCTTGGTCACCAATGCGTCTCTCAAAATAGTTTGAACGCTGTGTGATCTTGCAGATATCTGTCGGGCCCCCATTTCAAATGCTTGGCCAGTCGTCGGGTGTGCGTGCAGAAATACACATGTGCGCTCATGCGTTTAGCATTTGTGGTGAGTCACCCTTCGGGCTAGGAAGGGTGGGTCTACGTAACCAGGGAAACAGCCCTTCAAAAACCTGCCACCCCCAGCTCAGTGTTAAAATAACCTGAAGAGGCTCCCGTAGGAGCAGACTGGCGTGCAGGTAGCATTTACCTTTCCAGTTCTGGCTCAGATTTTGGCTTTAACCCCGGGCTCCTCCCTTGACTAAGATGTGGTCCCAAGACTGAACGTTTCTCCCATCCCCCGCCCCCCCCCCCAACCCCGCACAGGGTAGAGTCCCCCGGGGCAATGTTCTCAGGGCTCATGTGACCATTTCCCTCCTCTGCCGTCTCCTCCAGCCAGGTCTCCGAGGGCCCTGGGAGGTACCCTCACCAGAGAGACTTCCATACAAATGTGCGGCTTCATGAATTGTCTTAAAATGAGCATGGTGTAACCACCACCCAGGTCGAGGATTCTCCAGACTAGAAAGTAGAGGCTCGGAAGAGTCGGGCAACTTGACCCCAAGGGCGCACCCCCCGGTAAGCAGCGGATGCACGGGGATTCATTTGTTCACATGACACATACTGTTGAGGTCCTACTATGGGCCAAACCGCTGGGCCGGATCCCTGCTCTCAGGGAGCTCACATCCTAGAGGTGGAGAGAGATTGTGCAGGCAGGTAATCACGCAAGTGAACCAGGTGAAGGCAGACTGTGAAAGCGCCTGAAGGAGGGACACAGGGCAGAGAAGACCGCTTCGGACAGGCTGGTCAGCGTGGCCTCCCTGAGGAGGTGAGTTGGGAGCAGAGGCCTGAATGAGGAGGGGCTGCCCACACAAGGGGAACAGCCATCTTGGCAGAGAGAACCGCAAGCAAAAAGTCCCAATTGAGGGAACACCCCTGGGTTGTTGGGGAACAGGGAGAGGGCCGGTATGTCTGGGCAACAACGATGAGGGACAAGTGGAATGAGGGTGAGATCAAGGCAGGCAGGGGCTAGTCACACAGGGTCCTATAGGCTGCAGGAAGATTGGATTTGATTCCAAGTGCCATGGGAGGTTCCTGGGGGGGGCTTTACCTACGGGAGGGGCACGATGAAATTTACAGTGCCGAAGGGGCACTCTGGGCGCTGTGTGGGGCAGGAGAGGAAACAGCCAGGCTAGTCTGATGGCCATGGCTTCAATTCAGGGGTGACAGCTGAGACTAGGATGGGGCAGCAGAGGTGTAGACAGGCTAAGGAAACAGAATCCCTGTGCCTCCCAGAGTTTGTTTTTTTAATTGAGGTATAGTTCACATCCCATAAAATTTACCATTTCCAAGTGTACAATTCAGTGATTTTTAGTATATGCACAAGGTTGTGCAACCATGACCACTATCTAATTCCAGAACCTTTTCGTCATCCTCCAAAGAAACCCCGTACTCATGAGCAGTCACTCCCCACTTCCTCCTTCTCCTACTCCCTGCCATCACTAATTTCTAAGGATTGGCCGATTTGGGACATTTCATAGAGATGAAATCATGCAATATATGGTCTTCCACATCCGGCTTCTTTCACGAGCATAACGCTTTCGGTTCATCCATGTTGTCCATGAATCAGAACTTTATTTCTTTTTATTGCCAAATCATATACCATTGTATGGATATATCACCTTTTGCTCACCCCCTTGGCCAGTTGATGGACACTTGGGTTGCTTCTACTCCTTGGCTATTATGAATAATATTGCTATAAATATTCCCACTCAAGTTTTTGTGTGGACATACATTTTCAGTCCTCCTAAGTACATTTCTAGGAGCGGAATCGCTGGGTCATGTGGTGATTCTGTATTTAATTTTTTTCGGGAGCTGCGGGACTATTTTCCAAAGAAGCTGTGCCAATTTGCCCTTCTCTCCAGCTGTGTATGAGAGTTGTGAGCTTCCACATCCTCACAAGCCAACCCTCGCTGGCTGTCTTTTTCATTCTGGCCATTCTAGAAGGGGTGAAGTGGGATCTCATTGCCGTTTGATTTGCATCCCTCTGATGACTAACGATTGGGCATCTTTCATGTGCGTGTCGGCCATTTGTGCGTCTTCTTTGGGGAAATGTCTATCAAGTCTTTGTCCACTTTTTAATAGGGTCCCATGATGGATAAGACCCTGCACCACCCAGGTCCTTGCTATTTCTCTAATTCCTTCTCTTACTCCTCTCCTCTCACTCACTTGATTCCAGCCTTTCTGGCCTACTTACTGTTCTTGGAATCTGCCTCGGGACCTTTTCACATTCTGTTCTCTCTGCCCGGAATCCTCTTCCCCAGATATCTACGTGTCTCGCTCCTTCACTTCATCTGGGTCTCTGCTCCAATGTCCCCTCTTCAAGGTCACTCTCCGCTGCCTTGCCCTGCTGTGTTGTTATACATGAACTTGTCTGTATGTCGTCAGCTTCATCAGAGCAAAGACTCTGTCATGTTCTTGTGTTCCCACCACCCAGATAGCGCCTGGCACATGGTAGGCACCCAGTACAAATTTGTTAAACGAGTAAGTGCAAGAATGGAGACCAAGTCTGAGATCAGACAGCTGTTAGATATCCCAACTTAAAATTCTAAGCATGCCCTGTTCACAGTGAGGTCAGGAGAGGAGGGTGTGGCAGGGGAAAAAAGACGATGCCTTGGGTTGCAACAGGGCGGAGTTGAGATGTCTTTAAGACATCTTGGAAAATCAGCAGGAGGGTGGGCTGGGCTGGAGGCGGGCACTTAGAAGTCATTGGCACAGTGATGGTGACAAATCATGGGAGCCTGCCAAGGGAGTGTGAGAGGGTGGGAAGAAATGGGGGCCTGTCCTGCGTGACTAAGGTTCAGAGAACAGCGGGCCAAAGAATGCCAAGACAGGGCGTTGGGAGGGAGCGGGGATGGAGGGAGAGTCAAGTGTCACAGAGACACTGAGGAAGAGGAAACCTGAACAAAAGTAGTGCTTTCAGACACAGCGAGAAATGAGACCTGGAAATATATTTCTCAGATCAATTGTTGCCTTAGTCATCCTTAGGAAAATAAACTGGCATTTCAAAAATAACCACAAAGTTTCAAACTGAAAGCAGACAAGTTATTTTCAGTGCAGAAAGGACTGCTTTTGATCAAAGCAATGGAGTTTGGCATTTTTCCCCGAAGGTCTCAGACTGGGCGCTCACCAGTTACGATGGATCCACCATAGGCCCCTGCAGGGATCTTCAAAAAAATGCAGAATTTGCTGTTGACGTTTAAAAATTGGGAGAGTTCATACAAAAACCCAACTTCAAGCTTCTTTGAAAAACCTGGAGTATTTGTTTTTGTTTTTTTAATTTTTTTTTCAACGTTTATTTATTTTGGGACAGAGAGAGACAGAGCATGAACGGGGAGGGGCAGAGAGAGAGGGAGACACAGAATCGGAAACAGGCTCCAGGCTCTGAGCCATCAGCCCAGAGCCCGACGCGGGGCTCAAACTCACGGACCGCGAGATCGTGACCTGGCTGAAGTCGGACGCTTAGCCGACTGCGCCACCCAGGCGCCCCGAAAAACTGGAGTATTTGGACACACTGGCCCCTCATTCCAATGAGGCATCGATTGGCAGCCTTCTTTATTTTATGTCTCGTTTAGGATGTTTTGGATAAACAAATAACTTGATTTAAAAAAATTTTTCTTTAATGGGTATCGATTCTTGAGAGAGAGTGTGTGTGAGTAGGGAAAGGGCAGAGTGAGAGAGGGACACAATCTGAAGCAGGATCCAGGCTCTGAACTGTCAGCATAGAGCCCCATGCAGGACTCGAACCCACACACGGTGAGATCATGACCTGAGCTGAAGTGGGACGCTTCACCGACTGAGCCACCCAGACCACCCTGGATAAGCAAATAAGTGAAAAAAAATTTTTTATCATGAGACATTTCAAACACAGTAAGAAGTAGAGATGAGAATAATGTAGGGGCTCCCCTGTATTATCACCCAGCCTCGACAGTTAAGAACAGTCTGCTTTTCCTGTTTCTTCAGGCTCATCCCCAACAGCTTCTCTTTCGTGAGGGACGGCCTGGAATATTTTAAGTCAAACTCAAGACATCATATGATTTCCCCCATAAATACAATAAAACGATTTCCTAAGAGACAGACTTTTAAAAATCATAATCGCAATACTGTTATCATACTCAAAAAAAATTATGCTAATTCCTAATATCATCTTACCGAACTGTGATAAGACACACGCATTACATTCGGTTGTTGTGTCTCTTAAATTTCTTCTCATCTATAATAGTTCCTTCCCCCTCTCCTTTCCCCACCCCCTTCATTTGTTGAGGAAAGTGGGTCCTTTGTCCGGCAGAACTTCGTGTATTCTGGGTTTCACTGCTTGTTTCTTCCGGCTGTATAGACATGCCTGCCTACCCCGCTTCGAAACTGATGTGAGGTCACATTCAGATTCATTCCGCTTTCTTTTTTTTTTTTTTGCAAGTATTACTCAATGCTGCTGTTTCCTTCGTATCGCTTTATATTAAGAGACTCACAGCGTCGGTCCACATTTTTCGGAATGATGAGCAGGTTCAGGTGGTGTCAACAGATCTCACCACAATCAAGTTCACCCTCAGATCACCAATGACCATTGCCTAACAATCATGCATTCTCAAAGGGGTTGATAAAGCCACCAAAGAGGCCAACATTAGTTTGAGAGGAGTTTAGAGAGGAAAAAGTCGTATTCTTTTAATGCATAAAGCAAAGGTATATATATATCTATATATATCTATATATCTATATATACACACTATATATAATACACATATATATATAGTATATATATACTATATATATAGTATATATATATACACATATATACACACTATATATAATATATATATATATACTATATATAGTATATATATATACACATATATACATATACATATATGTATACACATATACACATACACATGTATACATATGTATACACACAGATGTATACATATGTGTATATGTACATACATATATGTATACATATACATATACATATACATATATACATATATGTATACATATATACATATACATATATACATATACATATGTATATAGAGTGTATATATAGTATATATATATATATATACACTCTATATACATATGTGTATATATATATATATATATATAGTATAAATGGATATGCAGTATATCTGTGGCATTAAATTCCATGGTGTGGAAGGGGGCACCTGGGTGGCTCAGTCAGTTAAGCAACCGACTCTTGATTTCAACTCAGTCATGATCTCCCGGTTCGTGAGATCAAGCCCTCCGTCAGGCTCTGGGGGGACAGCACAGAACCTGCTTGGGATTCTGTCTCCTTATCTCTCTCTGCCCCTCACCCCTCTCAACCTCTCTCTCAAATAAATAAATAGACATTTAAAAAAAAAATCCATGGAGGTTGTGATTAGGAAGAAAAAAGTGCCTAGAATGTCCCTAGGGGGATGATGATGAAAAGAAGTTTGGGAAACACTGGCATGGATGTATTCTTTCATTAGGGAAGGCAAGCTGGTCATTTCCCAATGCTATCATTTTTTTGCCTGTGAGTCTTCTATAAAGAAGAACTTCTTATCAACAATTTGGCTTTTCTGCAATCCAATCTGTACAGGAAATGCAAGATAAATGCTTGTCCTTTGTTTATCAATTTTCAGCATAATGAGTTGGTGCCTAGCAACTTGCAAAGGAACCAAGGAGGTTTTTTTGTATCATTTTGAACTTACACATTTCATATGCTTTGCATGATTTTTCCATTCATTTTAGTGAGTTTTTTTTCTCGATGCTCAAATTAATCTTGCTTTGACCAATGGAGTCCCTTCAAATAGGCTTCTGTGTCCCTTGCTGTGTTCCCAATAGTCTGCATTCTTTTGTTGAATGTTTATTTATTTATGAGAGAGAGAGAGAAAGAGAGAGAGAGAGAATCTAAAGCAGACTCCAGGCTCTGAGCTGTGAGCACAGAGTCCCATGCGGGCTTGAACTCACAAACTACAAGCTCATGACCCAAGCTGAAGTCGGACACTTAACCGACTGAGCCACCCAAGCGCCCAGCAATAGTCTGTCAGTTATGACAAGATGTCCCAGATTTATTTTGGACATTTCTTCCCCAGATCTTCAAATCCCTGTTTCTCTGAAGAGCACTGATTCCTTCTAGAGGGGTAGGGGAATGGTGTGCAGACAGCACAGTGGTGAGTGATAGGGTGCTTCTAGTTATATTGGGCGGAAATAGGAAATAAATACTTTTAGAAAGAGAAAAAAAAATAAGTTCATATAGCTGTTTCCAATTCAAATGAAAAATTACCTTTTGTACTGACAGTTCTGATATACGTATCTTCATTTTTGAAATTATGCTAATTATCTTGGTTTCTGATGGAATTAATATAATTATTTATTTGCTTTATTCTCCATATTCTACATATCCTACATTCTATATATACATATATAAGATATAAATATGTATGTTTATATATATAAATTTACATACACATATAGGCTTAACAGAACACTTTTACTAAACATAACTAAAACCTAACACTTTTACATTTTTTTACTAAATATTCGACTACCAATTGCAGTTTAAAATATCTTCTTATGTTTTTTTCCTTATTTTTAATTTTTGTAATGTGTTATTTAATTTTTGAGGAGAGAGAGAGAGAGAGAAGGCAAGTGAGTGAGCAGGGGAGAGGCAGAGAGAGAGGGAGAGAATCTGAAGCAGGGCTCCAGCCTCTGAGCTGTCAGCACAGAACCCGACGTGGGGCTCGAACCCACAGACGGGCGAGATCACGACCCTAAGCTGAAGTTGGACACTTAACCAACTGAGGCACCCAGGCGCCCCTAGTTACTTTTAAAAAGTAACTTGAAATAATTCTTCTGTGAATAGTTCTGCCACTCTCTTCCTATGCAGCGAGGTTTTGTTTTTTTTCTTTTTGCTTTACTTTTTAAAAATTATCTAAAACACCTACATCATTACAAAATAAAACTATAAAACGTGGTATATTCTGAGAGACCTACCATCAGTCCCTGTCTATTTCTTTTGGTGGATATCCCCCCTTATCTGCAGGGAACAGGTTTCAAGACCCTGGTGGAAGTCTAAAATCACAGAACTGAACACCATATACTGTTTTTTTCCTATACATACGTACCTCTGATAAAGTTTAATTTATAAATTAGGCACAGTGAGAGATCAACAACAGTAACTACTAATAGAATGAAGACTTATAACAATGTCCTATAGTAAAAGTTATGTGAATGTGGGCTCTCTCTCTCTCAACATACCTCATTACCCTGTGCTCACCCTTCCTGTGAGAATATATTATAAAATGCCTATGTGATAAAGTGAGGCGAATGACCCAGGTGTTGTGACAGAGCGTTAATTTACTATTGATCATCTGACCATAAATCAGAAGAAAGATCATTAACACCTCTGGATCGTGGTCGACCACAAGTAACCTAAAACCACAGAAGGCAAAAACTGTAGGAAGTTGTTGGGGGGGGGTGCTATTGCATGTACGAAGTTTGTATTTTCATTCTAATGGTTACCTTTAGATTAAAAGCTTTGTGTGATATCCGTAGCCCTTTTTTTTAAAAAAATTTTTTTAATGTTTATTTATTTTGAGACAGAGAGAGACAGAGCATGAACGGGGGAGGGTCAGAGAGAGAGGGAGACACAGAATCGGAAGCAAACTCCAGGCTCTGAGCTGTCAGCCCAGAGCCCGACGCGGGGCTCGAACTCGCAGACCGCGAGATCGTGACCTGAGCTGAAGTTGGACGCTTAACTGACTGAGCCACCCAGGCGCCCTCCGTAGCCCTTTCTTTATCAGTGTGTCTGTATGGTTTCCTACCAGGACAAATACTGAAATTAATGAGGACCTTTTTTCATCCTTCAGCATCTATTTTAAAGGAACAGCGTATATATTTTAAAGTAACATCGGTTTACTTCCAATGAATACCAATGAGGCCATCAATGAGATTATTCTACTTTTCATACACTCCCTTCTCTCCCCATGTTTTGAAAATTGTATCATATCTAGTTGTCAGAACATGTGACAATTAGATACCAGCCTGTCACTCCTGGCCCCAACACTTTAGTGTTTCTTTTAATGTTAAACACGCCCAGTGCTCCCCACCAGCCCTTGTGCTGAATCTTCTTCCTTTGTTTTCTGATTGTCTGAAGTTTATTCTTTAGTAGATTTCTTGGGAAAGGATTATGGGAATAATATTCTCTGCGTTCTTCGAAGTTCATGGCATTTTGTGCTATGCCTTTTTTGCTTGATCTACTTGACTGGCTATGAAACCCTTGACTCTCATTTTCTTTCTTTGAACTTCTTAAATATGTCACTCTTTAGAATTCTGATGTTTCTGATGGCAAACTCGATATTAAACTGATTTTCCTTCCCGCTCAAAGAATTTGTGCATTTTGTCCAGATATCCAGCGTAATGCTTCTTCTCCAGTCCAAAATTTTACTGAAATATATCTTGGTGTTGGCCATTTGGGATTGTTTTTCTTGGGTTGGATAATTCAAGCAATTGCTTTTTCCAGAAAAGTTTCTCAGATTATAGTTTTGGCTATTTACTTTCTTGTGGTTGCAAGTTCCCCCTTTGGGAACTATCACATGCATGTTGGGCATTTCACTCTTTTGTAACTATCACTCTCTGCCAGATCTTTTCTTAGGGGCCTCTTCATTTCTGTTCTACATCTTTTTTTTTAAGTTTATTTATTTATTTTTGAGAGAGAGAGAGAGAGAGACAAAGAGAGAGGGAGAGAGAGAATCACAAACAGGTTCCATGCGGTCAGTGCAGAGCCTGATGTGGGGCTCGAACTCACCAACCATGAGATCATGACCTGAGCCGAAATCAAGAGTCAGATGCTTAACCCACTGAGCCACCCACGTGCCCCTCTGCTCCATTTCTTTTCCCCCTTCCCACCCCCCCCCGCCCCCGTCATTCTCTCACTGTGATTTTCTATGGCATCTCTCTATTTTATCTCTAATTCATTTCCTGACCTTTTCCAATTCTGTTTTAGGTTTTTCTTTCTTGATTGCCATCCATAATCTTTTTATCCTTTTCTTTCCTAGGTCAGTTTGGAATATTAGGTGATAGTTTTCCTCTGCTTGGAGCTATATGTTTCTAATGGGTTTTTATTTTTCATAGATGTATTACTCTGATAAGTATCCTGTTTTTGGAACACTCTTTCATCACAATCTTCTTTCTGTTTATTTATATTTAAGTGAGATGGGTCTCCCCATACTTTTTGGAGGAAGTTCCTGCTGCTAAGAGATAATTTTCAGAAACAGATAAAATCGCACGTCTCATGCAGATGTAAATATGAACACATGTTAAAAATTGCATTCTGTTAATCCGCAGGGGAACCGGGCAGATGTTGTGACTAGTTCAAAGACAGGGCCAGAAATGTACCAATGTATGTGGAGCAAAAGCGTGTCCAAATGAGTTGTAAATGAAGGCAAGCTTTGTGTGTGCACAGAAGGGGTGACACGGGACAGAACTACCTGTGTGTCAGTTGTACACTATTTACGGGGCTGTAAAAGAGCCCCCACGAATCAGAATCTAATAAGGCGTAGGGTGAGCTGTAGACGATGCAGTTTTCCAGGGAAGAACCAGACGTCGTCGCCCCTGTGCAGAGGGTGGGGGTGGGTGGGCCAGCTCCCCCGCGACTCCCGCCCAGCACAGAGGACTTGCCCACGCTGTGTTAAGAGACCTGACCCACCTGTAGCCGGGCTTGCACCCACACTAGGCCACGTCTGCAAAGGGGACCCCAGGCCCCGCGCTGAGTCTCCACTCAAGAAAACACAGGGTGGCCGAACTACAAAACGTACATTGTCCCAACCCACGCTGCCAAACCGGTGAGTAATTCTCTACTTACCTTCCTCCTGTAATTTCCCATTTCCTCCTGGCCCCTTTAACTCCCCCTCCTTTCTCCCTTTAAGAACCTCAGTCGCCTTTGTTCTGAGTCGGAGTTGGGCTCAGTTTATACCCGAGCCTACGTGCCCCGCGGCCCTGGTCTGAATAAAATCTGTCCTGGCACCTCCGACCCGTGTCCAGGCTGTTCCAGGGCTCTGGTCTGTTGTTCCCATAACAGTCTCTCAGTGCAGCCAGCTGGCTGTACTCACAGAGCTGTCTCTTCAGGCCCCCTCCCCCAGAAGCATCTATACCTTTTTCCACCTTTGCCCACAGACTTCCTGTGCACGAGGTCCTTCTGCGTACTGTTCTCAGCGTTTTTCCCCTTCTGAGGGCGTTTCCCCTGCATTTTGGAGAGCCCCGAGGGCCCAGGCCGTCCCAGCCCCCAGACCCCCTCCAGCCCCTTGTACTTACCTGCAAGTCGCAGCCTGTATGGGCCCCTGCCGGTCCTGCATTCACGTTTACTCCCCAGTCCTCCGGACCACCTTCGCCAGGTGACTAACTTTCAGCAGTCTGTGCAGGCCCAGCTCTTAGGACTTCTGGAAGCCCTCGCCTTCCCCTCCACCTGCTCTCACACAGCTGCAACCCAGACGTCTCTGCCCCCATCAGCGGCTTTGCTCAGCCTCCCGCATTCTGGGATACTTGGTCACCAGGCTGTGTTAAATATGTCATCTGTGGATTCTTTTCTTTTGCTCCCCTACTTTTCTGTGCATGGTTTTAAGAGGAGTTGGGGATGCTAAGAAATTGACACTGTCACTGTCTCCACGGGCTTTGGCTGCACACCTTTTAGACAGGACATGTACCATCCACAGAGCCAGGCAGGTCACCACCAGGCGGCTTCCCTTCCTACTCATGACATATCACCTCTGGCCCCAGAAGTCTATTTCCACACAGCTGTATTTGTTCTGGCTCTATTTCTAATACTACCGCTTCTGTCTCAGTGCGTTGGTCTCAGAACCTTTCCGCTTAAATTTTTCTTTGTTTTTTTAATATTTAGATTTTTTTCTTTATAATACCTAAGGAATCTTTCCTCTCTCTGGTATCTTCTTCTTTCTTTCTTTCTTGTCTTTCTTTTTTTTCTTTTCTTCTTTCTTTTCTTTCTTTCCTTTCTTTTTTTTTCTTTCTTTCATTTTCTTTTCTTTCTTCTTTCTTTCTTTCTTTTTCTTTCTTTTTTCCTTTCTTTTCATATCTCATTTTGTCTTTTTCTATACTATTTGCTTTGCTTTGTATTAAAAAAGGTGAGATTCAATCTCTCCCTCAGGCACTTTCCAGGTACCTTCTTGAATTCGCTAACCTCAGTTTCCTCATCTGTGAAGTGGAAATGATATAAACACATCAAAGACTTTGAGAAGACTAAGCCTATGGTAGGTCCTCATCAGTGCCCAGCCGCCTCTCTGACTGGACCGAAGTACTGACAGTCAAGGACATTTCCAAGTGACCTGTCGCATTTATCAAACAACTTTATGGTTTTTTTAAAAATTTTTAATGTCTTTTTATTTATTTTGAGACAGAGAGAGACAGACCATGAGCGGGGAAGGGGCAGAGAGAGAAGGAGACACAGAATCTGAAGCAGGACCCAGCCTCCGCATGGTCAGCACAGAGCCCGATGCGGGCCTCGAACTCACAAACCACGATCATGACCTGAGCTGATGTCAGCTGCTTAACCGCTTAACCGACTGAGCCACCCAGGCGCCCCTTGTTTTGTTTTTAAAAACAGATGTGTATTCAGAGTGTTTTAAAATTCCTCTTTGAAGAAAGATCCCCTGTTGGGAAGAAAAAGAAGAAGAAAGGAAAAGGAATCCGGAATCCAGATGGTTTTTCTTCTGCCTCCTCGGCCCCGTCAGTCACTGCTTTTTCCCTGGGTCAGGGCTCCTCAGAGGAAAAGAAAAAGAAAAAGGCTTTCTGCCCACGATTCACATTAACCCCTCTTATGACCGTATTTTTTCCTCCTGAATTGATATCTCCCTGTGCCACATTTTTAGTCTTCTAAAAAACTGCCAGAAATGATTAGACAGGAGAACAAAAGGATTGGGGACTCTGAAAGGTAAAGACTCCACACGTTTGAATTCAGTCACCTCTTTATTATGCAGATATGCCCCCCTTTGATTCTGCCTCCCGTGTGTGGTTCAGTGGAGACTCCCAGGATAAATGGGCACAGATGCAGAAATGAAGGTTCCACATTTTGCAAGCCCCCTTTCCTTAGAAATCGCCTCCCCACAGCCCCAACTGTTTCCTTAAAATGTGGTCCATATTCCTGGGGAGTGGGGTGGGGGGTATAAATTTTCAACCATTGTCCCTGGCTAAGAACAAAACCCAAACCCCCATTCGCTGGTGCCTAGAGCTGCTGCGTCCGCCGTCCAGGTGCAGATCCGGGTGGTGTTTCCTGCCTGGGGACAGGACATCATGGCTTTTACACTTCTGCTGAGCGCTTCCTGTTTGCCAGGCAGGGCGCCAAGTACTTTCCGTCCGCCCGTTGTCTCCGTTCACCCCCCACAGCTGCCTGAGGTGAGAGCTCGCTCCGATGATCTCGATGATCTCGTGTCGCGGATGAAGAACCCAGGGCTTACTCAGGTGGAGTCACTCTGGGATGGAAGCCCAGAAGCAGGTTCAAAGATCTGGCACTGCGACACAAGGTGCACAGGGACCGGGTGCCCAAGCCTGGGGTTCTGTGTCGTTCTGGACACGGAGTTTGTAGAAACACAGCCAAACGAGAAAACTGGCACCATGTGCTCAGAAGAACGAATGAATGAGTGAATAGTGAGCGAATGAATGGATACCGATCTAAGAACACTGCGGGACGGAACTGCAGAAAGAACAGGGACCGTGGAGCCCGGTCTTTGGGTTTCAGTCCCAGCCGTGCCGGTTGGTGGTTTGCAGGGTGGTTTTGTGCAATTATCTACCTGTCTGGGTCTCATTTTGCTCATCCGTCAAATGGTGCCAGAAACAGCTTTATCTCAAGGCCGTGGGGAGGATAAAAAATTTTAAATCCACAGGGAAGCTCCTTGTTAACAGCATCCTATAGAGGGAGACCTACAATTTATTGTCAAAACCAGATGTTACGTGTTGATTTGTTATGATTCCAGATTCCACTTGTTCATGGCTTAAGTGGAGTTGTTTTGTTCGGGGGGTGAATTTGTTTACCCTGGGGAAGCGGCGTCAGGATAATGTCATCAAAACGGTTGTGCCACTGAGCGTTTATCCGTAGGAACGTACGGGGTTGAGATTAGGACTAACGGACCGTGAAACCTTAAATACCGGGAATCTGTGAGGACGTACCGAGAGCCATCAAGTCTGGGCAAAGCTACTCTTTGCTGATCTAAATAGCTCTTCGAAGACCTCGGGACATCAGTTCCTGCCATGGCAAGGCCACTCTTTGCCGGCGGTGGTGAAAACCATACAGTGGCCCCCGTGAAGGAGATCATCTTGCCTGCCAACACTGGGGTCTTTGTTCCACTAAAGCCTGTGCCCCAGCAACAGCCGGCTTTCAATTCACGCTGGCAGCTGGACGTCAGCTGTTGGTTGGCTAAGCCAGCTCTTCCAGAACTACGTCTTAGAAAGCTATACCTCGACCACACCTGGGCTTTCTTTCTTTCATCTCCCCTTTGCCTGGGAAAATGGTGTAATTAACCTATCAGGGGAGTATGGTATTTCTCCATTGGTTATTAAGAGACATTATCCTGCATGCTATTGATTGTGAAATATTATCATACATTATAATTCCCACAGTGAAACCCGTGTTAAGTAAATTATTGGCAAAGACGCTCTCAGTCTCTGAGCATGATTTGGACAAAATACCAGGGAGACTGGGACCGGGAGGGGTGTTATGCAAAATGACACCTCGTCAGCGCAAATGAGGGGTCACCCTCCTTCCCAGCGTGCAAACTGTGACTTCGCTTCCCCAAGAACAGAAGAGCAATGCTTCAGGAGAAGGAGCCTGGAAGTGTTTCATCAGGTGACTAACCTAGCCTTCTTGGCACCTGACTTTGAGTACCCGGCTCTGTCTCATCCGCTCACCGGTCTCAGGGGGCACTTCATAAAATCATACTGTTTTAGGTGTGTGGTTTTGTGTTTTTTTTTTTTGCATGCTGTTTCAGTTTAATTGAGCAGAGATCGAGATGATGGACGCCAGGAGTCTTATTGTGTGTTGGAGTCCCATTTCTGCCTCTTACAGGCTGTGTGATCTTGGGTATGATACGTAACCTCTCTATGCCTCAGTTTTGTTCCCTGCTAAATGGGGATGTTAATCCCCACGCTTATGAGTTGTGTGAGGATTGGGTGCTGAGCACAGCCCCCTAGCACCCAGAAGCCCTTGATAACTGGCAGTTCCCCCCTCCTTCCCTTTGCGTGAACCGGGGGGCCGGTGTGAGTACTGGAAATTGACAGTGAAATTGGATTGCGTGGCTGTGTGAGAATATATGACCAGGGCAGAAGCAACGGGCACTCTGCTCACATGCCCGTGGCCCCCCCAGCGGGAGCCACTCAGAACAATACCTTGCACTGGCCTTTCTGCCTTCACTGTCCCCAGTCTCCACTGTGCCTCCTGGCCTCACCTGTAAATAAACCACCACCCCAAGACCTGTTCTTTAAAGAACCCAAAGCGAGAAGGTAGCTGGTACCTGTTATAGTCTGCGTGCTTAGGCCCCTCCAATTCATACGTTGAAATCCTAACTCCCAAGGTGATGGTACTAGGAGGCGGGGCCTTTGGGAAGTGATTCTGTCCTAAGAGTGCAGCCCTCATGATCGGGATAATGTCCCTCATGAAGGAGACTTCAGAGAGAGAGTCCCTTGCCCCTTCCACTGTGTGTGGATACGACGTGAGGATGGCTACGAAGGACAAAGCACGCTCTCTCTAGACGCCAAAGCTACCGGCACCTTGATCTTGGGGTCCAGAACAATGAGAAATAAATTTCTATTGTTTATAAGCCACCCAGTCGATAGTATTGTTATAACGCCTCCAACAGACTGAGACGATAGCTGACATGCACTAAGTGCTGGCTGTGTGCCCAACGCTGTGCTGAGCACTTTGCAAGCACCCTTTCGTGCAATCCTTGTAAAATGTTACGAGATAAGTATTATTATTACGCTCCTTTTACAGATGAGAAAACTGAGGCGCAAAGAGGTAAGTGATTCCCAGGTTCTTACGGTGACTTAGTAATTTTCCAAGACAACGTACCTGGGCCAGAAGCAGGTTTGCACTGGGTGATTTAGAGGGGTGGGAAAAAATGTTTCCCTCTTCCCTTCTAGGTTCTTTGGCTGATCTAATAATTAAATTGACATAAGACAGATTAACGGGAGAAAAACAAATTTAATGTGTACATACAGGAGCCCCCATAAAAATGTGAGACCCAGAGGCAATCAGGCAACGGAGGCTTATATACCTTGTGCGTGTGTGTGTGTGTGTGTGTGTGACAGGGCGGGAGGATTTGCTGGCAGCAGAGGAAGGACAGGAGGTCGACAGAAGTGGTACAAGGTACCAAGGGCAGCAGAGAGGGCATTCCTGCGGCTCAGGCCTCCCACCCATCTGGGGGTGCTTCTGCCACAGCTGGTTGTCCAAGGTGGCACCCGGGCCAAAAGATATGCCGCGGTGGCGACACGCAGAGCGGGAGCTGCCCGGCCCCAGACTGCGCACCGCGGTGGGTGGTATAGAGCTCACTGCTCTGCGCGCAGGCGTAGGATCAGAGCTCGCGGTGCGAGCACCCGAGCGCACTGTCAGGTTGCTGCTGTTGGTAAAATGCTTCCCGTACAACTCACAGACGCCCCCAGGCCCGCGGCTCTGCCCCCTGGCTCTGGCATCTTCTTGGGGGACATCTGGCTCTTTGCAGGGTTCATTATCTGTTCCACGGTGGTAGCTCCCCAGTTGGTCCCCCTGGGCCATACCTGAGCCCCACCATCAGGAGGAGCCCCAGGTTCCTGGACCCCCGCTGTGATCGCGGCTCCAGTGCCTGTCCACCCCCCCAACCCCCCCTCACCACCTGCGGCATGGGAGTGTGGCTGGCTTCAGAGGGGCAGTGGCAGAGGCTGTTCCAAGGTGGCCCTGCAAGGCTCTGAGGGCTGCAGCTGCCCGTGGGTCTTGGGCAGTTGAGCTTGTGCTTCTTGGTACAAATATGGGGACACGGGTCACAGGCGTAGGGCCACTCGTAGGGCCTGGATGCAAGCACATGTGCACTTGGAGATTAATGAGGGAGCCGGGGGTCTTTGCATAGACGGGCAGGTGGGGTTCTGCTCACTCGGGGGCCTGTGGCCTCAGCTTCTGACTTCGCCTTTGCCGAGACAGCGGCGGCCACCTCTGCCAGGCCCGGCAGCCGGGGCCTCGGGGGCCTCGGGTCCTGTCTGGTGGAAGGACAATCCTTGGTCCCACAGGGCACGTGCAGCAGAGCTTCCAGGCCCCTGTGAACTGTCTCTGGCAAGCTGAGGCAGCTCAAGGCTCTGGGGTTTTGCATTCTAAGTCCTGGCAGGGGTCGGACGTCCTACGAAGCTGACAGTCCGGCTTCTTGTGGTTCCGTGAAAGCAGTGATGGTCTCCAAAGGAAAGGCCAACAGGGCGGCGGCCGAGGTCAACAGATCTAAGTGTTTGTCAGTCCAGGGCTGGTGGTGGCGAAGGCAGTGATCAGTGGCATCGACAGCACCACTCACTCTGCACGCTGAGGTCCCCTGTGCGTTGGGGGCACCCAATGGAGTGGCAGGGTTCGCCTCCGGGACCGCCCTGTGCAGGCATTTCCTTCCGGGAGAAGGGCTCCAGCCCTGGCGCCAGTAGGGGAGGCGCATCTGGCATGGGTTTCACTGGATGACAAGGCCCGCCTTTGCTCTCAACGTCTGTGCTGGAGGATGGCGGCTGGGGCCCGGTCTTCTTGCAGGTGCGTGCAACTGGCCTTGTGGCGGGAGGGACATAGGGAGAGGGCCAGGCGGGCTGGCCGCTGGAGGTTGGCCTGGGCCAGTGCCCTCAGACCGAGGGGTTCAGTGGAGTTGAGCTTGGGGCTTCCAAGGGAGCGAAGAGCAACTCACGGGAGATAAGCACAGATGTATGGTAATCAACGTTTGCCCTGCCATGCAGATAAGTCTTTCAGATAAAAAGGTTTCTTTGGCAATAACTCTCCTTCTGACACAGGACCTTTTTCTAAATTCTTTCAGGCGCGTTAGGGAGAGGTAAAATGTTCCCTGAGTCGGTGTGGGTCTTGATTGCCTTCAGCTCAAAATAATCCCCGCGTCAAAGTGGCACATTTCAGGGTGGCCTGCTCTGCTCCCTTCGATTCTGTTCCGCTATGTCTGTTTCATTCGTTTGATGTGAGCAATCCCTGCAGGGAGTTTGAAGGATTCCTCCTCGCGGGCAGTAGCGGGCGGATATCTAGGAGGATATCTAGGCGACACAGATGTATGGGTCAGGCGTTACGGATGGAATGAGGATTCTGACCAGTGGAAGAGTTTAGCGGAGGCTTTGCGGGAGGCTGTCAATGTGTTCTGATGGCACTGCTCGAGGGGTACAGGAGTTGGTTCCCCACCAGAGACGTTCTCGGTCCTCTTGACTCATGGTGAGGGGTTGGTCCTCCCTGGGGCAGGGAACTCTGTGCTTCTGTGGTGAGGCGGGCGCCTTGCGGGGAACCCCCCCCCCATGTCATTCACTGGGGCGCATTTCTGGTGCGATGGGGTCAACAGACCTCGCCCTTCCTCGAACCTGCAGCATCCACTCAGCTCGGGTCTTTTGGGCTCGTGAGTCCCTGCGAAGCTGGTGGAAACTGAGCCTTGCTCATGCTCCGCGTGCACAGGGTGCCTTCCTTCTGACTCAAGTCAGACTCAAGTCTCCGTGGGGGCCATTCTGACACAGGCACGCTGAGGAGAAGCCTTTAATTTTAGCTCTTGCTGATGAATGTCTGACCCGAGTCCCAGGAAACTTCATTCCAAAATTAGATTCCAAGAACTGAAGTGTGGTGTTTTCAGTTTGGAGGAAATGAAAGTCTAGAAAACCTGAGGCTGGGAGGCCATAGAAATGAGACTGCCCAGTCGCGGCCCAGGGACCTGCCCTCCGGAGACGCAGACTCAAACACCCGGCCTGGCCTCGTACTGGCCAAAGGCCTCCGGGCCAGCCGTATAATCTCTCTGCTCCTCAGTTTCCTCACCCAGAGAATGGGGATGATATCAGCCCCTGCTTCATACATTGCCGTGGGGACTAAACGGCAACGCGCACAGATCACTTAGCACGGTGCCTGGGGCATACTAAATGCTCAATAATCATAGCAGAGCAGAGGGTCAGGGGGCATAAGGCCCATGAAGATGAGGGCAAGGGGATGACTCAGGGAGACCCTCAGACGGTGGTACAGCTCTGACATTTGGCCAGGGCAGCATGCAGTTGTAGAGCAAAGATTGTTCTTAGAAGACTTGCACTGGACAGAAATGGCCGGGCCCGAGTGCCCCTGCCACGCCCAGCCACTGGCGGGTACTTCCCAGGAAGAGCGTGGCCTCAGCTAGAGCTGGTCCTGAGCTCTGTCTCCCAGCAAGAGGCTGGCAGCCAGACACACGTCTTGGAACTAAGAAACTGTCAGGCCTCTCTCCAGCTTTTGGAAACCACCCCCCCTTCCACGGGGACTGGCTTCTCCTCAGGACCCACCTTCCTTCCCCACCACAGTGGCTTTCCTCAAGTCCTATCCTGTTTAGCACTGAGGCTCGGAGAGCCTGGGGACTAGGGGACACCCAGGGGTGGTCTTGGGGCTCTAGCTCCCCTAGTGCAGGCCCAGGTGTGGGTGTCATCCACATCTGCTCCCTTTTTTTTTTTTTAATTTTTTTAGTGTTTCTTTATTTTTGAGACAGAGAGAGGACAGAGCATGAACAGGGGAGGGTCAGAGAGAGAGGAGACACAGAATCCAAAGCAGGCTCCAGGCTCTGGGATGTCAGCACAGAGCCCGACGCGGGGCATCGAACTCACGGCCCGTGAGATCATGACCTGAGCCGAAGTCGGACGCTTAACCGACCTGAGCCACCCAGGCTCCCCCACATCGCTCCCTTTGACATCTCCCCCAATGGGTGGACACACCCATCTATCATCTCACTGGTCCCAGCAGCTAAGTGGGGGATCCAGCTTTGTCCCCTCTGCCACTGCTCCCATCGAGGGGCAGGGGCCAAGCCTCTTCCCCAGTGACGCTACTCTGGCCAGGTGACCCTGCTTTTGGTCAATGGGATACCAGTAAACACTGGGTAACAGAGGCTTTCGTAAGTGCTCGGGGACTGGGACCTTTTCCTCTTGGAACCCCGTCCTGAGGCCCATGCAAGGAAGCCGGTCTAGCCTATTGGAAGATGAGAGGCGTAAGGAGGGGCACCAAGGTGTCCCAGCCAACAGCCAGCCTAAACTACCAGGCAGGGGCCATCTTAGACCTTCCGGCAACCAACGCAGCTGCATGATGGGAGGCCAGGTGAACCAGCCGAAGATCACCCAGCCAACCCACAGAATCAGGCAAAGTAACGAACCCTCACTGTTTTAAGACACTGCTTGGAATGTTTATTACGTAGCAATAGATAGCTGATACACAGGTACCCATATAAACCACCGCCTGAGGAGAGAAGCGAATTCTCTGAAACCTTACAAGTCCCCAGGAAGGAGGACACGTGGTCCCTAGCCGCCTAATTTGTAGAGGTTGCCCCCTCACACCTAGGGTCACGCGAGGGATCAGAGGGGGCAGAATTGCTCCCAGACTGTGCCTTCCGCATTTGGGAATGGGACACGGGCCCATCCCTGAGTCACATAGATGATGTCTGCTCTCTTAGACAGCAAAGACTCAGAGGAGCCCTGAAATTGTCACACATCAGGGCTTGCTGGAGGATCATGCCCATCTCTAGTTTCTGGGGCAGGGGAGCCGAGGGGGGAGACTTCTTTTGAATGCATGAGGGGCTTATGCTTTAGAAGTCAGCCAAGGTGTGTGTGAGGGTGTGCTTGACTTGTTAATTAATCAGTGCATTCAGCAGCCACTTATTGAGGTTCAACTATATGCCATCCACTCTGGAAATTTCTCAGAAGGAAAGGACACCTACTTTGACCCCAATATAAACCAAAAAGCACAGACTAAAACGTTTCAGCTGAGACGTGTTCGAAAATTAAAGTTATTTTATTTTCCTACTTATGAAAGTAATGGTTACTCGTTGCAAAACATTTAGAAAAAAAAGCATATAACAGAAATAAATATCACTTGAGTCTCTGTCACAGATAACATTTTGGTATTCTTGGTTTCACCTGGATTTTAAGAGGGGCCATTTGGTTGGGCTCTGAAGGATGAGTAGGAGTTTTCTGGGCATATCAAAGATGGAAAGGCCATTCCAGAGATAATGGCATGTCCATGTGGAAGTACGTGGATGTGGTTTGTGAAAGCTGATAGGAAAGGGACAGGAAGGCCAGAGGGAAAATGCCGACTTGGACAGGCTGGCAGGGCCTCAACGGTCAGATCCAGGAACCAGAACTTTGTCAAAGGGCTTCAGGAGAGGGTGAGCCTGTTCAGACAGTGTGAAGGATGAACTGGAAGGGGGAATCCTGGCAGCAGGTGCCCACGAAGGCTCTGGTCCAAGTGGAAGAGACGATGGTCTGAAACAGGGCTGTAGTGACGGGGACCGCAGAAGGTACGCAACCTCAAGGAGTAAGAAGCAAACCCAAAGAGAGGTACCTTTTGATTGTTACTTCGCACAGAGACCATTACATCCTCTGTTGGGGAAGATGTGAAGAAAGGGGTCCTGTTGCTACAGTGGAAATTGGCATCACCTTTTGGAGGACGGTCTGTTTACTGGCCATGTGATTTGGGGCAAGGGAGCCAACCTCTGTAGGCCTCAAGATCACTGCATGAGAAATGAGGACAATAAGGGGATGTATCTTACAGACTTGATAAAAGACTTCAATGAAATAGTGAGTAAAATGTGCTTATAATGCCTGGCACTTCAAAGTCGATGCTAAATGTAGTCAGCTTCTATCCTTATCGTCACCGCCATCACCATCAAAATTTGAAAAGGTCACAGCCTACGACCCAGCTAATCTCACTTCTAGGAATTTCTCTTAAAGAAACAACAGTGTCAGGGGAATAGAAAACTACATACAGGAATATTCACCACAGCATTTTTTTTTTTAAATAGAAAAACCACGGAAATAATGGCACTGTCGATTGATTGGGAAGGGTAAGTAAATTCTAGGAATTATTATTTCGAACTTCTGTAAAACTCCTAACAAGAATGAGGAAGATCTACCTTTGTCACCTTGAAAAATGTCCACAGTGGGGGCACCTGGCTGGCTCAGTCAGAAGCCCAGGTGATTCTTTTTGGTCTTTGGATTGTGAGTTTGAGCCCCATATTGGGTGTAGAGATTACTTAAAGAAAGAGAAAAATTTTTTAAAGTAAGAAAAATACCCACGGCATATTTTTAAGGGGGAAAGAATGAGGTTGCATGTAATTTAATATGTATACTAAGATTTCTTTGATTTTTATTTTTAAGTTTCGAGAGAAGAGAGAGCACGACCAGAGGAGGGGCAGAGGGAGAGAGAGAGGATCCCAAGCAGTCTCCACGCTCAGCGCAAAGCCCGACCCAGGGCTCAATCCCATGACCTGGATCGTGACCTGAGCCAACCAGGCGCCCCCTAAAATTTCATTTTTATAGACAAAACCAAACCACACCCATGACAGGTGAGGCATGCATGTCTGCATCCGCACATACGCGGTCTGGATAAACACAGACCACGTTATTCTGCAGGTTTCCCTCGGAGATGCAGTGTTGGGAGCTGGGACTGGGAAACGAGAAGAGGGAAGCTATCACTTGATCCATTTCCGTGTTCTCTTAGTCTATTCTTCTAAGCATGTATTATTTTTGCAGTGCAACTTAAAGAGCTCTTTAGGCCGGAGAGGTTGAGGCTAGACGGAAGGCAGGGGGAGGGGGAGGAGAGCAACGCGGAGCCAGGGCGGTTGCTGGGATGGGAACGAACAGAGAAGCAGGTGCGTGCCCAGAACTGAGCACCTGCAGGGCTCCAGAAGCTTCATTTTTTTTTTTTTTTTCAAAAGGCAAGCTCCCTTCCTACTAGAGTCTCTACAGAGACATCCTGTCCACAACCCACACGTTGCCGTCTTGGGGCCATCTACTGTTTGCATGCAACGCTCTTCCGTGGTCCTTTGCGCAGGCTGCTCCGAACGGAGCCTTAGTGGTGGGAATTTGGGGTCAGAGGCTGGCTCCGTCACCCTCCTTCGGGTGGCAGGCAGGCTGAGGGAGGGCGGGCCCGGGCAGGACACGAGGCACAGCTGCTGTACTGGCTCAGTTTCTGCTCTGCCACGTATTAGCTGGAAGCTCTCGGGCCGGGGCCTGAAATGTCACACTTGCATCTGTGAAGCGGTTATTTCACAGCGTATCGTGAGATTCAGCGAGGTGGTGAAAAGGCAAAATAATTGCGCGGTGAACGTTAGGCCATCTCTGTAAATGGGGGCTCACTGGTGTGTGGGTGGATTTAAAGGATGACACACGTCCGTCCGCAGCGTTAGCTCAGCGGAGGACATTCATACACTGCGGTGCCTCAAAAGCCCCCCTGAGCACCCCCAAAGTCATTAACTTATTTGCAAGTAGTGGGGTGCCTGGGTGACTCAGTCAGTTAAGCATCTGACCTCGGCTCAGGTCACGATCTCACGATTTGTGAGTTAGAGTCCCGCATCGGCTCTGCACTGACAGGTGGGAGCCTGCTTGGGATTCTCTCTCTCTCTCATCTCTCTCTCTCTCTCTCTCTCTGCCTCTCCTCAACTGTTTCTCTCTCAAAATAAGTAAACTTAAAAAAAATATCTTGAAAGTACCCTCGATCTCCAGAACAGTGGTTCTCAACCCTGGCATGACCTGGGGAGCCTAAAATGCCAGTCCCCAGGCCACCCCCAGATACTGATGCAATTGGTTTGGGATAACACCTGAGGCATGGGAACTGGGGGAAGGTTCCTCAGGTGTTTTGGAAACCAGGCGTGAGAAACCCTACTCAGATGGGGCGCCCTCTTAATACCCAGCTGACTTTTACGGATGCATCTCCCCATGGCTGCCTCTCTCTGTGCCCAAACCCTCTCTTTCCTACTCTCAACCTCGCCGACTTAGAGCTGTGGTCCACGCTTCTCTGTCCTCTGCCTCTCCTTCCTCCCTCCACTTTACATTGTCAGGCTCTACTACAGCTTGGGAGTCCTTCGTGTTTTTCCTCCACTGTCCAGATTTTGCCCTTGCAAAATGGGCACTCATTCTTCTGGCCAGAGGGAAACATCTGCTGTGTTCTGTGCTTCCTGCATCTGTCCCCACCTGCACCCACCCCAGAAAGCGCCAGCTGATGGACTCTGCCCGGGAATGGGGTCCCGGTACCACCCCACCCCTTGCATTCTGAGCCAACATTGTTATCGATCTGTGCCAGGATGTTGCATCCTTTAGCATTTCAAAACAGTAGCTGGTTTAGTTCTCTATTTTTAGGCTTTTTATTATGTTTTTCTTTTTTAAAGAAAAACTGTTCTCTGTGTTACCATCTTTCCTGGAGATGGCACAGGATTAAAATACATGTCATTATAAACGGGAATAAGAGGGCAGAATGTGTTCTTGATTGCAATCACACACGATGAAATGATTTCCTGGCCACTGGAAGCTAGCTGGGATGACCCCCCTGGACTACTAATGTTTGCCAAGCTGACACCGTGGCCATACTGGCAATGGCGTTTGTCTGGTTTTCCATTCGAATGCTATTGCAGAAAAAATAAAAAGACCAGGAAGGAAAGTCATGATTCAGGGTTCCCATTTACCTCTTTTAAAAAAAAAATTTTTGTTTAACATTTATTTATTTTGAGAGAGAGAGAGAGAGAGACAGGAGTATGAGCGGGAGAGGGGCAGAGAGAGAGAGAGAGAGGGATACACAGAATTGGAAGCAGGATCCAGGCTGTGGGCTGTCAGCACAGAGCCCAACATGGGGCTCTAACCCATGAACAGTGAGATCATGACCTGAGCCGAAGTCAGAGGCTTATCCAACTTAGCCACCCAGGCGCCCCAAGCGTTTACCTCTTTTAAGCTTCGCAAGACCAAAGAGTGGGGTTTTACTGTCTCCGTTTACAGATGAGAAAACTAAGGCTCCGAGAGGGGAACTGGCTTGTCCCATATCATGAAAATAGCAAGTGGCAGAGCTAGGATTTGACTACTGTTTCTCCCCTGCACAAAACCCTTCAGAATGAGCCCAGGCTTTCAGGATGAACATGATGCTCCTTCTCTGGGCACTGAAGGGATCTCACTACTCTAACCCCCCCCCCCATCCCCCACCCAGGAGCTGGCATCTTCCTGAGAGCGCTGGTCTTGCACAGCGTATTTAGCCACCCTTTCTCCGCTCTCAGGTCCTCCCATTGACTGTTTCCCTCCAACCAGAAGCCCCCATTTTCTTCATCGCCCCTTTCTCTTCCCCATCAGTATTCCTCCTCATCCTTCTGATGTCAGATGGTGTACCATTCCCTAAAGTCCCCGCCCCCCATTCCCAGCTCCCCTCCCGGAGCTTTCAGGGTCATCTCCTGGGTCACTGGCCTGTGTCACAGCGCCGATGGCCCTGAGGGTACGCCCTGGGTCCGTCTACCATTGTTCTGTGTTCTGCCCCCACCCCCACCCGCATCAGGTGCTTCCACGGATAGATCCTTCCCTGCCTGTCCTACACCAAACCTGGCCATCTTTCAGCTTGCCGCAGCTGGAGAGATCGTGTTTCTCAAAGCGTCCTCTTCCTCTCTTCCCGAGTTGGCCTCGGAAATTCAGAGATGCAAGTTATCCTGCCACCACAGTCCCTTGCCTTGGGACACCTACGGTCAGCTGCGGGGAGCGCGGGGGGGGGGGGGGGGGGGGGGTGGGACTCAGCCGCGCGATCTCGCAGGCAATGCTGCGCCCTAGTGGCGCCTCTTAGCGCTGCAGCTCCCTCCCACCGTAGCTCGGAAACCAGGGGAGCCCGCTTGGGACTGGCAATGATCCTATGAGGAAGATAAAGCCAAGGCATTATTCAGCAGCCTGAACTGACGTTCTTCTGCTTATAAAAGGAATACAGATGCATTCCAGAAAGTATGTGACACGGAAAACTATAAAGAAAATAAAGATTGCCTGTAAACCCAGAGACACCACGGTTCACCATTTTGGTGTATATGCTTCTAATACGTCTTTTATACAGATCCGTGCATTTATTATTAGAAATTGGGGTTATCCTACACAGAGGTTTTAAAAAAATAGTATTTAATGTGTCCTGAATTCCGGAGCAGAAGTCTGAAAACTCAGAAGAGCATAAAGGAGAAAATTTAAAAATCGCTTATAATCCCATCATCCAGAGATTGACCTTTCTTCTCGACTTATTTATATTAGCGACAATGGACCTGTTATTAATCCATTTATCTATCTATCTTGCAAGAATCCCAATCAGAAAAAGTTTTTTTTAAAGTTCCCAAGGGAGGGGCACCTGGGTGGCTCAGGCGGTTCAACGGTCGGACTTCGCCTCTGGTCATGATCTGAGTTCGAGCCTCACATCACATTGGGCTGGCTGCTGTCAGCGAGGAGCGGGTTTCAGATCTTCTGTCTCCTTCTCTCTGCCCCTCCCGTACTTGTGCTCTCTCAAAAATAAATGAAACCTTAAAAAAAATTAAAAGTTCCCAAGGGAAAACGTATTGTTATATTTAGATTACCCTACAGTAACTTTTTTCCTGCCTAGTAATTTCTCTGGAAATACCCCTCAACCTCCCCCTTCCTCCAACCTCCGCCTGACCTTGCATCCATATGGCTCCCGTGGGAGTAGGCGGGCCTGCCAAGAACCTGAGTGTACTCATCTGTGGGGATTAATTCTTAGAAGAGGAATTGCTTAAAACAGGGCATGTGCTTTTGTAAGTTTTCATACATACCGCGGACTGTCTTGCAGGGAAATCATAGCAGGTTGCACACCCACCGGCGGTCATGGGAGTGCCTGTTTCTCAGCAGGATCCCCCAGAGTGTTGTCAAACTTTCAGCCCCTGGGATCTGCACTTGGAAGCTTAGCTACAAAGTGCTGAGGGCGTGTGCCCCGCGCCAGGCACCCGGCTAGTGTTGTCTCTTTATGAACACTCCCCGAATTCTCACAAGTAGCCCGTGAGGGAAGCGGTGTTATTTTCTTGCTACAGAAGAGGACACTGAGGTTCAGATCGCTTAGCCTGCCTCACATCACAGAACGGAGCTGAATTCGACCTCAGCCTTTCATCCTAACAACACCGCGGTGGTTCATTAACGTTGGATGCATCAGAATCGCGCGGGGGAGGCTTGTTCAGAGCTGGCTGTGCCCCACCTTCAGACTTTCGGATTCAGCACTTATGGAAAGGGCCTGAGAACACGCATTTCTAGTTCCCAGTGTCGCTGCTGCTGGTCCAGGGAAATGCATTTTAAGAACCGTTGCTCCCGATTCTTATTTTAATCTGGGACTTTATCTGGAAATGACCTCGCAGACCTACGTGTTCCACAAACCTTGCGTGTGAGTGGAGTGTGTGTGTGTGTCTGTCTATGGGGAATGTGAACAATCTTTCATAGTTCTTGAATGAACCAAGTTAGGTTTGTGGCCAGTCATCCCACTTCTCCAAGTCCGTTTCCCACCTTTGAATGGAGATGAAAGCTTTGGGGGAATTATAAGGAGTGATATACGAAAAAAAAAAAAAAAAAAAAAAAAAAAAAAAAAGCACGCAACCACTTGGAATATCGTAAAGTGCTATTCCAAAGTCCGTTCTAATTATTCCTATTAATGGAGAAGCTGTGAATACAGTGGGAACTACTTGAGTTGACAGGCCTGGATTGAGATGGTGGCTGGGCCACTGTGTGACACTAGACAAGTTAGTGCACTTTGCTGAGCCTCAAATTCTTTTTTAAAAAGTTTATTTGAGAGAGAGAGAGAGCGCGCGCATGTGTGCACGAGCGGGAAAGGGGCAGAGAGAGGGAGAGAGAATCCCAAAACAGGCTCTATTCTGTCAGCACAGAGCATGGGGCTCGATCCCACGACCCCGAGTTCATGACCTGAGGCCCAAATCAAGAGTCGGACGCTTACCCGGCTGAGCCACTCAGGTACTCCTTCTCTTTAAAGAGATGGGGATATGATGGGCTCCTTGAGGATTAAATGTGCATCGTCCCAAGCGTTCCTTTCTGCTCCAGAGGCTTTAGGGGCAGTGATGTCCTCAGTGACAAAGGAATGCTCCTTTGTCAAAGGAATGCAGTGTCAAAGGAATGCAGCTTGGTTGCTGACAGCCATTTCCCCTCTCAATTTCCAGGGACGATGTTTGTTCGGGCTCTAGCCCCAGAAAATTGTGCTCCACTCCTGACACATCCTGGTGATGACACAAAATGGATTCTTTTCTGCAAGGAAATGGGAGGCCGCTTTTTCAGATTCCTGGGAAGAGCCCGTTTGAACCCAATGATCACACGGATCCTTGCCTGGTACCGGTTGTTCTAGGTGCTTGAGATATGGCAGTGAACAAACAGAAATCCCTGCTCTCATAAGCTTATTGATACTGGTTTCCCAAGTACGTCAACACTGAGCCTTGAACTTTCTTGGAATCTGGTGGGGGGCAAAATATGCCAATTCATGGAAAATTGTAGGTTGATCTGAAATTGACGCAAGGACACTCAGCTCTCAGGGAACACCAAGAGGTTCGGCTACAGCCAGAACTTGTCAAGGTGTCCCTGGGGCTCCTGTTATCCTGCAGGTTCTGGTTTGGGAGGTCTGGAGTGGGACCTGAGAAGTTTCCTTCCTTCCTTCCTTCCTTCCCTCCCTCCCTCCCTTCCTAATGTTTGAGAAAGCGAGAGCGAGACAGAGAGAGAGAGAGAGAGAATGTGTGTGGGGGGGGGAGAGGAAGAGAGAAAGGGAGGCACAAAATCCAAAGCAGGGTCCAGGCTCCGAGCTGGTAGCACAGAGCCCGACGTGGGGATTGAACTCGTGAACCAAGAGGTCATGACCTGAGCAGAAGTCAGACGCTTAACCAAACTGAGCCACCCAGGCGCCCCGAGAACTTGCATTTCTAACACACTTGGATATTCTGGTCTATGGACCACACTTGAATATCTACATTTAAGTGACATCTTATATTCATCACAACAAACATGACCTTATTTTCTTCAGCTTTCAGTAAAATTCTGCATATGCAAAACAAAAACAAACCTAATTTTGAGCATTCCAGTGGTTTTACTTTCTCAGACAGGGCTGGAAGTCTGGGTGTCTGATCTTGGCTGCCACCGCAGTTTTCTAGTGACCAGGAGCAGCCCTGGGCATGCGCTTCACCATTGGAAGCCCCGCTTTTCTCATCTGCAAGCACAGACTTTTCCTACCTTGGTCTCGTGTAGGCAAAACCTTGTTAGACATTTGACAGGATGGATCCAAGTGTCTCCGTTTGACCATTTTAACCTGGGAATTGCAGTTAGGCTGTGGGTTATCTCTGGGAAGGTTGCTGGGGTTCTAAAATCTTACCATGAATACCGAGAAACTGGTATTCTCCGTGTCTCTAGAACTCATAAATATACCACGGGCAGCCATTCATTGAATGTTCACGAGGTGCCAGGCGATATGCGAATTGCTGTACGGGGACGGTCTTGCTCATGTTTACAGCTCTATGAAGTAGCTTCAATTATTTTCTCCACATAACCAAAGCGAACAAAGGAAACTGAAGGTCACAGAGAATGTCAGCTGCCCAAACACATCGATTGCCACAGTGGGTACGACCAAGATTCTACCAGCTGTGACTTCTGGACCCACGTTCTTGAGTATAATTAATCTAAGTGATGGATGGAGGGAACGGTAGCAGAACAGATGCAGAGACGTGAACGACAAGGTTACAATGCGCAATCTTTTATGAGTCTGTTAATAAGGCGCTCCCCAATCTTGGGTTAACTTAGATTTTCTCTCTGAACAACAGAAAATGCTAGTTCCACATTAGCAGCTGACAAACAGTATGAAAGCAAATGCACCTCACCAACCATGTGCAGTGGGACATCCCCCCGCCCCCCAACCCCCCCGTGCTCATAACAAACGTTCCGGGAATGACACCACGGGGCGGGGGGCAGAGGGTGGGTGCCCGGCGCATATGGTGTTCGAGAAGGTGGAAGACTGGTAGCCCCACACAGGAAAACATTTCCTGCCAAAGGCACCACAGAAAACTGTTTCCTCATTAGGAGTTCCTGATGGTACCCAGATGTTAAGTCTGAACGAAAGTACCATCGACTGTAACACAAAAACCGCATCGCCCTTTACATACAAATGAGAGAGAATTTATTTTCATTCTGAGTTTATTTAACATTTCATCCAGTTGAACGGAAATAATACATTGACTCCAACACTGGCAAGACACCGTGCTAATACTGAAGTAATAAGATCTGCCAGTCAGTAATACGTACAATCGTAATTATCACGTGACCAGAAATATGAACAACTATTTACCTTTATAAGCTCATTGCACTTCATGTGGACTTTTCTCCAGAAAAGATATTTCTAAGAGATCAGCGAAATTGCCAATCTTGGTTCATTTGTTCCTTTTTATAAACCACGATTAAATGATACAGTTAATATTTCTATATAAAAGCATCAGGGGTTGGAAGCCTCAGTAAGTGTTTAAAAAGACACATCTCCATGTTCATTATCCCTTCTACAACAGTGCTTTGGTCCTACCTTCCTGGCGTGTACAAAATTTTGGTTAGTTCATCAAGCGTCAAGCCAGTTGCTAGCTGATTCTCAATGAAGGTTAGGATTCTGAAAGGGACCTAACAGTTCATGGGGGAGGGGGCGGTGAGAATTCTGAGATTAGCTGGGGCAGGTGGGGTTGGCGTCAGCGCTTAGTTAGGTTAAAAACCACCCTTTCAGCACCTCATGGAGATCTGCCTTCAATTTCAGGCTCTTACCGCTATTTAAAGAGAAGCCTCTACGGCAACAAAATACATCAGAATGTCATGGGGAACCAATTTGCCTCAAATGGTTTAAGACAGAAAATCTCAAAGAGAAAATTCTGGTGGCACAAAGGAAGGCTCGAGGTGCCCCCAAGCTTCAGATCCATAATCCTTTCAGAGGAAAAAGAGAAACACGGACCCAAGGCACACCCTTTTTCTTTATGAGGAAATACAGACTGGTCACATCGTCAGGAAAAATCTGTCGAAACATAGCTTCTACATTTCCCCCCCCACTTACAAGTCTCTGAATTACAAGTGAAACTGAGTGGTCTTCACTCAACAGAACAAACCACCTAGCATATGCCTGGAACATCGACAGACGTGAAACATAACCTGTTACGTTAAAAATAGGTGAAGCTACTACAGATGATGTAAACAGTGGCCCACGGATTCGTTATTTTCAAACAGGGTAGAATGCAATAGACAATAGTCAAGGAAAATTCATTTAGTCACTGATTCACATACACAACATTTCTGCATCTTTCTGAAAGCCAAGGAGATCTAGAAGAATGACCAACACATGTAGCTAGCTGGAGCTGGGCTCTCACTTCTAAAGAATCAAACAAACCAGATCCAACCCAGTCACACAGCACTGGTATTGAATATACTTCCACGTGTAACATTTCTGTGATTTGATTATTTGGTGTAAATAACCGAATCTAAGGTCAGCAAGTGCAAGGTAAGATGAACTTCGTAAGAATGTAAAACAGAAAAAATTTAGAAGTCAATCAAGAAATCCCCCAGCAATGTGAATGCACATAATCGTGGCCGGCAGGAACAGCTCATTACACTTGTCTATTACCGTGCCTTTCGGGAAGTACATGGGGGAGCTTTCAATCCTACAAATCCAAAAGACATGTCACTTAGTTGGGGTTGCCCACTGCCCAGACTGGAAGTAAAGTTCCCTTAATGTTATGAGTCCAGTTTTTTACAGCTTAGCCTCAGAGCTTTGTGTTTTCCCAAATCACTGCTGAGTGATTTGAAACAAGAACAGGATAAACATTCAGTATTTCAAACAGATTTCCTTTTCGCTCACTGATAATCAGTAAGTATTTATTGAGTATATACTGAACATCTACTCTATGCCTAACAGTGCTTTTTAAAACTCTGGGGGAGGGCTGGTATATTGTCTTTGAAAAACAATTACTATAAAAGCTACAGGAAGGGTATTTTTGTAAATTACACCGTGATTCAAATGTAAGGGAGCCACGGGTGTCGGGCGCCAGGCCCACACCGGTGCCGTGCTGTAGGTGGCAGCTTGACTCTAAAAGGCTAATGTGGATCTTGAAAAGGTTTCTGTCACTGGGCGAACCCGGGTTGAACAGGCTTCTCCTCACCAGGTCTGCAGCAGGCGGGACAAGCTGTAGAGTTTCTTCCCCTATTTTATAATCCCTTGTTAAAGTACACGCGCCGTAATTCAGGATAGGTCTCTCGGATCTTGGCTTGCAGCTCAGCCTCCAAGCTCGTCACAGACATGGAACTGGGATAACGGAGAAATGACAGGATTATTACATGGGCAGAGCAGGGAACTAGAATCTGCAGACGGCAGAGAAGGGACCTTTCCGTGCCACCCCTCACCCCCCCCACCCCGCCATGACTGGTATTGTAAAACAGGGTCCTGTTTGAAAAATGCTTCCTGGGCCCTGAAAGTGAGTGTCCAGTTCCTTTTAGACAATTAGTTGTTGCTAAAAATCCAAGAAATACACTTAAGAACCCAACAATTCTTAGTTTTTTTAATGTTTATTTATGTTTTGAGAGAGAGAGAGGGAGAGAGTGAGTCCTGGAGGGGCAGAGAGAGAAAGAAAGAAAGAGAGAGAGAGAGAGAGAGAGAGAGAGAGAGAATGAATCCCAAGAAGACTCCATGCCTTCAGCGTAGAGCCCAATGTGGGGCTAGATCCCATGAACCATGAGATCATGACCTGAGCCAAAATCAAGAGTCAGATGCCTAACTGACTGAGCCACACAGGAGCCCTAAGAACCCAACAATCATTAAAGCTTACAAACTTCTTCGCTGGGAAAATAAGCAACACCACTTCCAGACCCTGCTGGTATTGGGAAACGTGGTAATAAGCCACTGCCCAAAGAGAACAATCTAATGTTCACCATTAATAAAAAAGACATGTATTTAGTGGATTTTTAATTTTTTTTTAACGTTTATTTTTGAGACAGAGACAGAGCATGAATGGGGGAGGGGCAGAGAGAGAGGGAGACACAGAATCGGAAGCAGGCTCCAGGCTCTGAGCCATCAGCCCAGAGCCCGACGCGGGGCTCGAACTCACGGACCGCGAGATCGTGACCTAAGCTGAAGTCAGACGCTTAAACCGACTGAGCCACCCAGGCGCCCCTAGTGGATTTTTTTAATGTTTATTTATTTTTGAGAGACAAAGAGAGAGCATGAGCAGGGGAAAAGCAGAGAGAGAGGGAGACATAGAATCTGAAGCAGACTCCAGGCTCTGAGCCGTCAGCACAGAGAGAGATGCAGGGCTCAAACTCACGAACCATGAGGTCATGACCTGAGCTGAAGTCGGACACTTCAATGGACTGAGCCACCCCGGCGCCCCGATTTAGTGGAATTTGTAACACTAACAATTCACTGGCACTAGTATGCTTTTGTCCATTGTATAATAACACATGCTTATTGCAAAACTTTTAGAAAACACTAAAATGGGGGCGACTGGGTGGCTCAGTCAGTTGAACATTCGACTTCAGCTCAGGACATGATCTCAGTTCGTGAGTTCGAGCCCTGAATCAGGCTCGCTGCTGTTAGTATAGAGCCTGCTTTGGATCCTCTGTCCCCCTTCTCTCTCTGCCCCTTCCCTGCTCATGTTCTTTCTCTCAAAATAAATAAACATTACAAAAAAAGAAAATACTAAAAATTGCAAGAGAAAAACATCACTCACAGTCACACACCACTGAGAGATGACCTCTGTTAGTCTTTGATGAATTTTAAAAAAGTACTTGAATGTATTATATGCGTATATTTAATAAAGCTTTTTTTTTGTTATAAATGCATATTTATTATACAAAAGTACGAAGAAAAACTGTCCAGAATACTTACTACAGAAAACCTGGTAATATTTTGATATGTAATTAATCTTTTACTTTTAAATGTTTATTTCTTTATTTTGAGAGAGAGAAAGAGAAAGCATGCGCTGGTGAGGTACAGAGAGAGGGAGAGAGAGTCCCAAGCAGGTTCCGAGCTGTCAGAGCAGAGCCTAACCTGGGACTCGATCTCACGAACTGTGACTGAGCTGAAATCAAGAGTCAACGCTTAACCAACTGAGCCACCCAGTCGCAAAAATAAGTAAACATTTATAAATAAATAAATAAATAAATAAATAAATAAATAAATACTGGAGTAATATGTTTCTTGGCAGCTGAGTAAACTCCACCTGTAAAACCACCTGGTTCTTGTGTTTACTTTGTAGGAAGAAGTTTAAATAATCCTTCTGCTTCCTTAATGGTGATATGCCAATTCAGACTTTCTAATGTTTTAGCATTGTTAACATTTTCTAGGAACCTGTCCGTGTGCCTGTTTCCAAATCTACTGGTGTAATGATGTCGATAATATTCATTTACCTTTTTAGACTCTGCGAGGTCTCTAGTTATACCTCTTTTTCGTTCACAACACGATTTGTTCCGACTGGCGTCACAAGATGACCATCCATTACTATTTCCAAAGAACCAACTTTTGACCTTTTGTTTCTGGGCCTACCTCCTTCCTTTCTCTTTCCCCGGAGTTTATTCTTTTTGTTCCTTTTTGAACTTCAGTTGGACATTTAGCGCATTGATTTTCAGGCATTCTTCCTTTCTAATATAAACACTTAAAGCCAATCATTTCTCTCAGAGCAACGTTTTTGCTGCTTCCCACAAATTTTGATAAGGAGGGTTTTTATTACTTCTCATGTGTACAGTAGAATGGGTAACTGTAACATATTTATACAACGGACTCTTATACAGCAGTCAGGTAAATGAACTTAGCTACATGCAATAATGAGGAGGAATCTTAGCTGTAGGACATTGAATAAAAAAGAACGAATACCAGAAGACTCTACATAGTAATGACGCCCTTGTCTAAAAAGTTCCCAAAGAGGCAAAACTAAACATTAGTAATACATATATGTGTGTGTATATACATTATATATATAAAATAAAAAATTTTAAGGGGCACCTGGGTGGCTCAGTCAGTTGAGCAGCCGATTTCGGCTCAGGTCACGATCTCACGGTTCATGGGTCCACAGGCCCCGTGTCAGGCTCTGTGCTGACAGCTCAGAGCCTGGAGCCCACTTTGGATTCTGTGTCTCCCTCTCTCTCTGTCCCTCCCCTGCTTGTGCTCGGTCTCTCTCTAAGATAAACATTAAAAAACATTATTTTTTAAATAAATAAAAATAAAACATTTTAAATGCAATTGTGTGATAACTATGAAGTTCTGCATAATGGTTAAATCTGCAGAGGAGGCAGGGACATGGGCCGGGAAGAACCTACAAAAAGATGTAACTGACCGGTGATCTTTTATTCATGAGTGGGCGGTGGGTGCACGGATGTTCATTGTATCATTAAAGTAAACAAAATAAAATAGGGTCGTGCTTGGACCAATAAGAACAGTGTGTAAAGAACCAAGGAATAGGAGTAATCCTATTCTATGGAACTTATGAGCAAGAAACAAAAAGAAAAATAAGCAAATGTAGAAGCAAAAAAAACCCCAGAGTGATAAGCTTCATTTTTAGATAGGGGAACACAAAAGAGTGCCCTTGGTCTCCCAAATGTGGAAACCACGTACTCTCCAAGGACAGGTGACCTCATGGGCACCAGTAGTTACAGAAAAACTTTTAAGGTCCAAACCTAGAATTTAAATCAATCATAACAACAAATGTTAGAACAAATACAGTGTTTTTTCTCATAACACTTAAACAAAACCAAGGCCTATGTAAGGAGCTCCTTTATGGATTTTCAAATCCTTTAATCTCACAATTACAAAAGCTATATTTATTAAGGGTTTACTTTGTATCAGGTGCTCTCCTCGGCATTTGACATACACTATTTCTGAGTCACCGAGTACAAGGTCAACTGTTGGACACTGGTATATACTAGAGAAATAAACTTTTCTTGCGTTAAGCCCTGAGATTCTGGGGTTTGCACAAGTAAATAGGTATGACTAGCCCTCTTAGGAGATGGAAAAAAAATGCATCTGCCCCGGGCTTAGAAGAGGTTCTAAAGGTCCTGCCCTCTCCCAGGGGAGGGCAGGGCTCTACGCATCAAAGTGGTACAAGGCTCCCTCTCCTGGAGATTTAGTGCCCTATTTAGTACCAGTAGGAGCCAAACACAGAAGTGAAAGAGCAGGTGAAAAGTGGAGTTCTCTCTCAGGTGGAGGGGACCTGATACAGTTAGTTCCAGAACACTTCATCATGCTTTGAAAGCCTAGGGCGTTCAAGACCGTACGTTTGAAGCCTGTCGGCCCGTGAAGGTGCCACGAAGGCAGCAGCAGCCTGGTAATCCTCAGACAAAAGCCAAACAACGAAACGCTGCTCTCTGTGCTTTCATGTTAGACCAGGAGGAGGCTGAAGACCTACACTTATCCGATGCTGATTTGATGCCCGTCAGTCCCGTTCTTACATCAAAAGCAGGATTGAAGGGTGGCCTGGGATGAAGGCACACGATAAGGCGTTTGAGGCGAAAAGCCAAGTAGGAAGAAGGGAAGCCAGTATACCAATCACTGAGACTAAGTGTGTGTAGCTGCTGTCCCTGGGGCGGATCTCAGATTCTAGCGCGTCTGTGTTACAGCTGCATTTGCCAACGGACTGGGCGACCAGGAGCCGTATCTAAAGTTTTCCAAAAGCACACTTGTACCAGGAGTTAACGTGATTCTTACAAAAGAATAAAGCATTTTCAAATGTGATGGTAGAGCTGGATCAAGAGAGTTTTGAAATTAAGCAGATGTGTGTTGATTTCTGCCTCTGTCTTGTCCTTTGAGGGACGTGGCTTCATTCATCTTTGTGAATCTCAACGTCCATACAAATGAAATGGAACAGCAGCACCTGCGTCTTCAAATGGTTTTTAGGATTAAAGCTGGTGATCACTCCGAAGAACAGCAAATACATACCTTTTCTGAGGAAACAGAGCACAACACAGCGGCGTAGCAAACACCAAACTTAGGAAAACGGAAAAGAAAAAGACAAGTCAGAGCCTTTCCAATGGCAACTTCAGATCCTTTGTCTGTCTCACTTTTATAACGATCCTTCAAATATTACATTTCCTCCCAAAAAATACGTCCTGTTTGTGTAATTTTATCACCAGGGACTGTCAAAATGAGTTTAAACAAAATCAGAGAAATATCCAGAACTTAAAAAAGAATCACACAGGGGCGCCTGGGTGGCGCAGTCGGTTGGGCGTCCGACTTCAGCCAGGTCACGATCTCGCGGTCCGTGAGTTCGAGCCCCGCGTCGGGCTCTGGGCTGATGGCTCGGAGCCTGGAGCCTGTTTCCGATTCTGTGTCTCCCTCTCTCTCTGCCCCTCCCCCGTTCATGCTCTGTCTCTCTCTGTCCCAAAAATAAATAAAAAACGTTGAAAAAGTGGCGCCTGGGTGGCGCCTGGGTGGCGCAGTCGGTTAAGTGTCCGACTTCAGCCAGGTCACGATCTCGCGGTCCGTGAGTTCGAGCCCCGCGTCGGGCTCTGGGCTGATGGCTCGGAGCCTGGAGCCTGTTTCCGATTCTGTGTCTCCCTCTCTCTCTGCCCCTCCCCCATTCATGCTCTGTCTCTCTCTGTCCCAAAAATAAATTAAAAAATGTTGAAAAAAAAAAAAAAAGAATCACACAGAGTCCCAAATGTTGTAGGTTTCCCTTTGCTTCTATCCAATTGTTGGGACCATAAGTTCCCCAAGTTCCGGGATCTGTTCTGGGTCTCACTTTCAAAACCTGTGTCTCACATTATCTACCCATTGCTTTACCTTTCTTATATTTACCTCCAAAAAGGAAATTAAGTATGTAAAAGTGATTCCACTCACCAAAAGCCAACTAATCCAACTTGAATAGGTGCACTCATCCACGGGAACCTCTGTGTGGAGAAATAAATTACTTTGAATGCTTTTTATACAGGCTCTTCGAGACAATTTCTCCTGATTAGCGGGAAGGAAACTCTCCACACTACAAGACCCAGATTAGTGAAATGTGGGGGGAACACTGCAGCAGGCACGTTAGTTCTGACTTCCTGCAGCCTCCTTGATCTGTCAGTAAATGCCCATGCAGAGATCAAGTGGCTTCTCAATTTTTCTCTTGCACATATAATCTGAGAGATGCTTGGCTCTAAACAGGTGAAGAAATCATTACCATTTAATTGTAATTCACCTCTTGGCTGGGGAGGCTATACAGCCTGGTGTCAAGGTTGGAAGACAAACTAACCTGTACTCAAATCTCTGCCCTGCCAGTTCGCTCCTGACAGTGGGGGAAAGACAGGCAGAGCCCAAGCGCTCCAAGCTTTTGGTTTTCTCGTCTGCAAACTGAGGATCACAGCAGGTTTCCCAACAGTGAATGAGAGAAGACATGTCAGGTATTGGTCATAAGGCACCTAGAACAGTGCCTGGAACGTAGCAGAAACCCAACATTTCCCTCCTCCCCTGCATCTTCCCTTTCTTGCTTTTAGTTGCTGTCAATATGGTTAAAACTATTGCTGGCACAGAAAACTTGTGCCTTTCACTTTTTTTTTTAAATGGAAACGAAGGAGTTGGTTGGTCTTTCAGAGAATAAGCAGTCAGCTTTTTAGTTTTCAAAAAGGAGTGGTACCAAAAAACACAATATAAAGAACGGTGGGGTATATGGTTATAGAAACAAGGCCACTGAAACGTCTGCAACCAAGTTGTGAACCGGTCGTTATGAAATCAGCCAACTTAGTGAAGAGTCAACACAAGCTGTTAAAAAAATCATGACCCCCAAGATGCTTGCATGAGAGGCATACCCTCGTCCCCGAGAAGACTCCTCTGGAGAACAGGTACATCACGCAGGGTAGTGCGGGGGGGAGAGAGGCATGTACCAGAGAGGAAGGGAGAAATGTCATCAAGAGAAGACACACCCACCTCTCCAAGGACAGTAAGAAAAGGACACACGGTATCTTGGGCAACTGGCTTGGAGTGATGATGGATTTTCATCAGGAGATGTAAATCCTCGCCCTGGCACTGCCCAGACTTATGACGTCCGCGCTGGGTGACAGGAAGGCAAGCTCAGCAAGGAGATTTTGTGAAGGATGAACTTGAGCCCCTGAGAGCAGCCTTCTTATTTCAAGTGGACTCTTGTCTGAAGCGAAGGGGGCTAACCTATTAAACCAGGGAGCAGCTGCAAGTAATCTCCAAGGACGTGTGCAAGTGAGAGGCCGACTGTGCCTCATGCCAATGGTTTCCATGGAAAGGCTCTCGGTAGTGACAAGGATCCTGGAGAACTCTGACTTCATCCAACCTGGATGTCATCCTCTCTCCCGACTCCTCTCCAGCACCCCATCCGCTCAACTCATCCCCACTTTTTAAACAGCACTTAGCCTGAGACTCAGGGAGCTGTGGATGTTTGGTCTTCCCTCATATGCTCCCACACCTCGAACTGTGCCAACAGAGGCTATCTTAATAATAGTTCCAATGAATTAGAGACACTACCCATCAATTTAAAAGATATATATTCATGAGGCCAATGTGCAAAAAGTTAATATGACTCTAAAATCTTCCCTCTGCCAAGATCGTGATCTTTTCCCCAACAGCTTTACTGACTTATGGTAAAACGCACATATTTGATGTGTAAAGTTTTGATACACGTATTTGGCTGAGAAGCCATCACGACGATCAAGATAATGAACATATCCTTCCATCCCTAATGCTTTCCTTGTGCCTTGTGCCCTTGGCAATTTCTCTTTCTGAAACCCCCGCACCCCATTCCCTGGCAACCTCTGATCTCTTGTCACTATGTATCAGTTTATATTTTCCAGCATTTTATGTACAGAATATATTCTTTTGTGTAATCATTTTGAGGTTCATTCGGGTTGCTGCACGTTATCAATAGTTCATTACGTTTGCTTGCTGAGTTAGGTCTTCTATTGCATGGATACAGCACAACTTGATAATCTATTCTCTTGCTGATGACCATCTGGGTTGTTTCTGGTTTTTGGAGATTGCAAATAAAAATAAAGCTGCTGCGAACATCCGTCTTTTATAGACACATGCTTTCATTTCTCCGAGGTAAACACCTAGGAGTGACATGGCTGGGTCAGGTGGTAAACATCTGTTTCACTTTTTAAGAAACTACCAAACTATTTTCCAAAGTGGTTGTACTGGTTTTCATTCCCACTAGCAGGATATGAGAGTTCCAGTTTCTCCACAATGCCACCAACATTGGCTATGGTCAGTCTTTTTGACTTTAGCCACTCCTGGAGGTGTTTAGTGGTAGCTCATGTAGTTTTGACATGAATTTCCCCAGTAACTAAAGACACTGAGCATGTGTATGTATATAAACACATATATACATGTATATATATATGTATATATGTATATATTTGGGGAAATGTCTGTTCAAACCTTTTGCTCATTTTTTTAAATTGGGTTGTTTTCTTGAACGAGTGTTGAAGGCTCTTTATATCTTCTGTATAGAAGTCCTTTATCAGATACAAGCTTGCATAGATTTTCTCCCAGTCTGTTTGCCTTTTCAAAACTATAAAGTTTTTGGGGCGCCTGGGTGGCGCAGTCGGTTAAGCGTCCGACTTCAGCCAGGTCACGATCTCGCGGTCCGTGAGTTCGAGCCCCGCGTCAGGCTCTGGGCTGATGGCTCAGAGCCTGGAGCCTGTTTCCGATTCTGTGTCTCCCTCTCTCTCTGCCCCTCCCCCGTTCATGCTCTGTCTCTCTCTGTCCCAAGGATGAATAAACATTGAAAAAAAAAATTAAAAAAAAAAAAACTATAAAGTTTTCAAAAAAACAGAACTTTATCATTTTGATGAAGTCCAGTTTATCAATTTTTCTTTTATGGACTGTGCCTTTGCTGCTGTGTCTAAGAAATCTTGGTCAAACTCTTAGTCTCAAAGATGGCCTCTTCTATATTTTGCCAGAAATTTTACAGTTGTAGATTTTTACGTTTAGAGTCTATGAACCATGGGGAGTTAATTTTTATATATGGTACAGTCAATTTCCTATACATAGCCCACAACCTGGCCATCTGGAAGTTTCCCAATAAGCCATGCTGTGTGTCCTCTCTGAGCTTCTGTGGACCATGTATCCTTGGCCACCATTCAAGTCTCTGCCCACCTCCTGCATTTGGGGGAGACATTTCTAATCCCTCTGTGCTGCATTCTGTAATCACCAAGTGTTGGAACCACTGCCTTGTGCCTCTTCCTGTCACCGTGCTTTCTGGCTGTTGAGAGCAGGGCTCTGTCTCTATGACTCAATTACCCACCACATTGCTTGGATTGTAACAGGGCATTCAGCAAAGGGCTGCTGAGTAAATACATGAGTGAATGAACAAATAAATGCTACACTCACACTTAATTAACAGAAAATCCTGAAAATACACTGAGTAGACAGAGCTGTCCACCTTTGTTAAAAGGAATAAGGAAGAAGCAGAACTAAGGGATGAGGAACTATTATCTGATCTAAACCATAGTAACTTTATTTATTCCTAATGAAAGTGCCAGCAAGGTAAAGAGACCACAGGAGTTATTCTTCAAGAATACCATTCTTCAAAGTGCCAGATTTTAGGCAGTGAACTTTCTGATTTATTGCAAAGGTTTCTGTGAGTCACCTGCCCACAGCTGATGCTTTTTTCTAGCTAGCACTCCACTTGGAAAAAGATAAGGCGTAGGGGGGAGACATGAGTCATACCGAATGCTCCCCAAGCTCACCATTAAAAAAGCCAAGAATGTCCAATTTGTTTCATGTTGGCAGAGGAGTTTGGTCATGTCCAAGGTAAAAGCCCAGGCAAGTACACCCTTACAGAGGGGCACATGCGGCCGCTAGAGCTGTGGGAACAATCAGGGGGCCAGGCGAGGCAGACATCACCCACATGGACGTTACGAGCTGCTGAAAAATGATCTCTGAAACCTCTGTGAAAGGAGCATGGTAAAGCTTGCCTTTCAAGATGCACATGAAAGCGCTCCGAAGATGGAAATGTATGGCTATTAACACAAGCCACCTCTGCCTATGGTTTAGTAGCAGCTACACTATCCCTTCAGTCCCATGGGAACTCTCTACTGCGCAAAATGCAGTCCTTCAGCCTAACAGCAACCCTGCACTCTTTCGGGGAGTGGAACGTGTGTATGAATAGCTCAACATTTAGCCACTGCTTTTTCAAAGCAACGTCCTCCCCCGGGGTCTGAAGGGGTGCAGCCACAACCAGACCCCCGGTAGCGAGCGAGACCCTGGGACTGACCCACGAGCTACTCTGACCGCCTCTCCCAACCTCACCCTGGGGATCTGCAACCGGCAGCCTCTGCCAGCTCCAGGTGAGGGGCGGAGGGGCGGAGGGGCGGAGGGGCAGGCTGGGGAGAGGGGCAGGCAGAGGGCTTCTCCGTGAAGGATGTGTAAGGTGGCACACCTCCAAATTATTATTAAGTACATGATATCGAGCGAAGCTAAAAACTGCAAACTGAGGTGGGGGAGAAAAACAAAATATGTATTCATTTATTAACGTGAAAAAGCCTAAAAGAGAGTGGCAATGGGGGGTTAACTGCCTGGCTCATTTGCTGCTTCTTTCATGTAGAAAATGCTGTTAGGCCGAAACAAGAAAATGATGCAATATGCACAACTACGTCCCCTGTCCAGCGTTTGTCACTCAGAGTAACTACAGCAACTTTTCCAACAATGCCGAGACCCTAGGAGTGCCAAGGCACGACTGAACTGGGAGAATGATGTACCAGCCTCATTTCCATGCGTTTTCTCCAGTGACCTAACTTTTCAGCATTAATGTAGCTTCCAATGCAGACTTTCCTTGAGAATTTCTGGGATCCCTAGCCATGATCGGGATACGCGTCAGCAGCCACAGGGCACCACGTGCCCCCAGGCTGCAGCCAGACTCTGCAGAATTGAGTCCCACCCGCGGTGGACGCAGCGAGACTCGGAGCCTCTGCTCCAGAGCCAGGCTGCCGAGATTCTTCTGCTGGGTGGCCTTTGAGAGACAGAGAGAAGAGGACGGGAGGGCTTCGTCAGTGGGGATGCCGTCACTGAAGGTGGCCTCCCAACAGCTTTCACAGTCACCTGCAGATTCATGACAATCATAACCTTGTGACACGATCGGCAGAATGAGCCACACTGATGACCCGTCTCTTACAAAAGCGTCACTTTTATCGTCAGACGAACTATATAAGATGACAGCTTCCAAGTCTTGTAACCAACCTAGAAATCTGGTCTTGCTTTAAAAACCTGATTGTTTCTTCAGTTCAGCAGGAGTGGCGGGTTAGATTTATTTTGATCCTCCACTGCTCCTGAAGTTGGCACGCCAAGACCTTAGGAGCTATCAACCAGGCAGAGCCAAAAAGGCTGCCTGGGCCGACGTATGCCCTTGCAGAAACAGTGGGATCCTAATGCCTTCCCAGAGCAAGAGCCGGCAGAGAAGAACACAGGGCATCAATTCAACGTCTGCAAAGTCAGGCATGTACTGGATGGGCCACTCACCACTAGCACCCTGAAGAGTGATGCTGAAAAACCCCCTTTAAATGAACGTGATAGGTGTTTTCCTTCAAAGCCGAAATCACTTCCCGTAAGTAAAGCGGGGATCGACAGAGAAAGGAGCACTGCATTAGTTTTTTTCAGATTTTCTGAAAAGCACGGAGATGTCAAAGCTGATGAATTCCAGATGTGTATATAATCTGGTAGTTTTAGGATACAGTCACTGTTCAAGTACATAAACTAACCCGTTAGCAGCTTTTAAGAGTCCATCTTCTCTAAGCTTTGCAGCAGAAGGAGAGATGGGCAAAATTTTTTCATTAATTCTTAAAATAACAGCTTAGTGAAGTAGGTAAAATGTCACATGAATCCACAACAACACTTTGGTCTATACCGATAGCTTTACTGCTTAAATACACACATATATATACAGAGATATAGACAGGTATCTATATCTATATATATACAAAGCTGTTTTGTATCTGGGGACAGTTCAATGGCTACAGGGCCACCATGACACGCTATTGCACAATTCATACTGACGTGCAAGACTGCTGTGGGAGGGTGCTCAGGGAATACAACTCTTTCATGTGCCCACAGCTCCCAAAAAAAGAATACGAGAGAAGGTGCTGGAGAGAGGGTCCCCTTTCCCTAACATGGGGTTGATGCAGGGACAGGCCACAGCCTGGGTACATGGGTCAAATGAGGCACTCGACGTTACTGTCTCCTCACGGCATACTTTCTGGTTTCCTTCTCTAAGAACATAATTGTATTGCAAGTGTTTATGAACTGTTCACTTAGCGGTGACTGTAGCTTTCCTCCTGGGGCCCATTAGAATTCTCCTAATCGTGAGATTAGGAAACCATTCAGGAAGTGTTTGGCCTGTGAACTAGGTCCTTTTTCAAAGCTTTATAGTGTCTCTTCGATGCTACATTTCTGTTTCTAAGACCCAAAACGATTCGCCCCAAGACAGCTGCGGTCTTCCCCACAAGACACCTGTTCCTTCAGCGAGGAGCCTGCCTCCTTTCTCCTGGTAGATCTAACAAAGCCACTTTCCAAACCGCATGAGCCACATGAGTCACCCGATTCTTCCATATCCCACTTGTTAAAGCACTGGAAAATGAAGATGATGTGTGAACACTATTGCTTTAAACCGCGGATGCTACAAACAGCAGTGTAGGAGCATCGAGAGTCCTCGGTCACAGTTTCATCCCGTGATGTTTTCAGACCTTGAAGGGCGGTGGCTGAGAGACTAATGAATTACTAGATACGATCACCAAAGAAAAATACACTGGGCGCTATATTCAGGGTTCAACAAAGCTACTAGTCCAAATGACGTTTCCATTTCCAGTAGTCGGCATAGTGACCTATCAACACATCACTCCAAATTCACACCATGTCTTCATTATCACCTAGCTAGGCATCCCAGTGATGACGAGGATGAGTGTGTCATTCATCCCGAGGGTGTGACCTCTCGAGAAGTGAGCAGCCACCTTCCATTTATGAAAGCTTTTTCAAATATCTGAGATTACAAGTAAAATGTTCCTCGAAACATCTTTTTAGTTATGTGAGTGCCCAAGTGCCAACGGCCTTCAAACTCTTTACTCGCTGTGTAGGAAATATTCTGCACAGTTTGAAATCCGAAAGGGTTGAGGCAGAGATAGAAGTGGGGCTTACCTTTAGGAAGGCTTTCTTCTCCAAAGTGTTCATGATAAATGGAGGGATGGCTGCGAGTAAAGACAGATCCACCTAAGTCTTAATATTTATTTTCAGCTTACGTTTTTTTCAACAATTTCACAAAACGCTTATGTCACTTTTAGGGTATTTTCACTGGCAGAGTGCAATTATTTGCAGTAATTCTTTAAAATACTTTAGTATTTAAAAAAGATTTTAAAAATAATGTGATGGTCTTTACCAGCCAAAAATTTTATAATCTTGAAGGGAACTTTAGATTTTACTCTAAACGCAATAGTACGCACATCAGGAACTTTTCTCTCCTGTGTTAATAAAACACATGCAACCTCCCCCAGGCATCCATCCCACGTGGGGGGAGAAAAAAGAGGAAAAAGAAAAAAAGATTCCTGCCTGGAGTGACCCTAGAAAAGTTACCTAACTTCTCTGAGCCTCTGCTTTCTGTTTTCCTCATTGATAAAGTGGAGAAAATTCTATCAAACTGGCTGTGACGGTCAGATACAATGATACACATAAAACTTCGGGGAGTGGTAGTTCATTTATTATTTACTCACAATTTCCATCAGACTAAACTGTCACGTCAACCACTTCAATATGGCAATTACCTCTATAGATTTCACTGGGAAAGAAAGATTGTGTTTCTCCTCTGGGGACTAAATAATGTTTAAAATAACCAAGCCTCTAGAAATAGATCTGTTGGCTGGCTGAACTCCAAAGGGGAGCCTTGTATTTCAAAATGAGAAAGAACAAAACTAAAATCAAACACAGATACGGGACAGAAGCAGGAGTTGCAAGCTTGATTTTGGCAAATCTGGAAATCCGGGCTCAGCAGGCGCGTTGGGGAGGGCGCCGCGGCCCCTTGTAGGTTGGGGACAGTGTGTTGGTGCCAGACTCGGGGGGACTCTTGGCCTGTTTCAGGACTGCGGTTTCCACAGTGCACCCACCTCCAGAGCATACACTGCTGTCTCGTGAGGGTGCCACGAGGGTGCCTCTGTTGAATGAATTAATGGTGGCGAAATCGGATAATCCCAATTGGCTGGGATGCCACTACCATGTTCCTCCGAGTTTTCCTTCAGGCCCTTCTCTTCAACTTTTGCTGCCTACTCCTACTTATCCCCTGATGAAATTCACAATGACAAAATGAACTTAAAGACAACAAAATATACTAGTGGGACAACCTGACAGCAGTTGATTAAGTAAGTAGGCTTCCCCTGAGAGCCTGGTTAATAGCCAAGTGCTTTCTGCATTCAGTTTAGATGATGAAATTAATCATACGAGTTTCCATTTGTTGCTGTAAACAGCACTAGACCTTCCAGACCATCTGGTTTCTGAGTAAGTCTGAGAATCTTCTCTCGGCCTTTGGTCTGAGGGTAGGTCTAGAAAGCCCTAGGAGTGGCCCAGAGTTTCTCAGGGGAACTAAACACAATGCAGATTTTGGCGGGCGCTTGTGTTGACTCCAAGCCCTGCGAACAAAACTGAGTAGAAGCTTGGTGCACATCTTAAGAGCTGCTCTAACCAACCCGACTTGGTGTGTGTTCTAAAGGGTCTCCAACTGATACAAATCAACCTCCAGCAGAAACTATTCTGATTCAAGAACTTTTTGAAGTTTCTTTTTAAGAGTGATGAAAATCAAATTCTTTGCCTTCAGGTTCTCATAACCGATACTGTCACCGCCCAGGTCCACACCTGTCCCCAACACTGGTCTGCTGTGGTGGGCCAGCTTCCCGGCCAGTCTCCCCAACCATCCCACTACCACTGCTGGCTCCCTCTGGCCTCCACAGGGCACCCACAGCGCCAGGTGTCATGCAGCAAAAGCCTAAGAAAGATGACCCCACACCCCTGCCCAAACTTCTCCATGGCCACTCAGACTACAGTCAGGCCTCGCTGACTGAGAGCTACTAACCCATGCCCGGGGCTGCCATGAGAATCCTGGAGACGACCACTTGTGTGATGGCTTGTTTTGCAGCATTGGCCGACTCGCCCAAGCGGTTCCCACTCTCATCTGTGACGGGAATGCCGACTTTGAGTTCCCTGCCGAGCAAAACACATGCAAAGAGGTTCACAGACGCCCTCTCGTGAAAAGGCTGGAAACAGCACTGTGCTGTGGAAGATCAAGTCCCCACTTAATCCAACTAGCCACTCAGGTGTCATTTTTGGCACTAAGGGCCTGTTTTCAAATACCATGGACAAGTTGTATGACGGGCACAAGAGTAAAATAACACTAGCGAACTCCATTACAGAAAGTATCTCGTTTTTAGGAACAATAGGACTCAAAGGGCAAGTATGCTAACTTAAAGATAAAGCTAATTCCTATGCTCACGTGCAAACCTGAGCAACTCTCCAAATGAGAGACACATACATGATATGTGCCATCAGTGACCTAACTGCCTAGACTGACGCAGGACTCGCTAGTACGTGGCATTACTGGGTATTTAACTCTAGTTACTAACAGTACAGCTCCTATTTGTTACTCTTCCTCGTTATCCATTCCAAGCTGCTTTTCCTTGTCCCTGCTTCTCTCCTAATTTTTGCCAGGGCTATAAGATACTTTCAAAAATAGACATGAATATTATTTTAAAGCCAAGAAGACGGTTCTGGACTGTGGTGGGGGAGAACCTATTTTAGAGAATACACTTTCAGTGCAGAGACCTTCTCTGCCTAGCCCTAGCACAAACATTATGTTAGCTTGAGATCCACGTTTTAAACGTTTTACTACACAGAAGCAGAAAGAATATTCTATCCCCCCACATGCCCACAGCCTACTTTAGTAACTAGCAGGTCATGGCTAAGCTTGCTTCATTAATGGACCCATCTCCGTGCCCGTGACAGATTATGCTGAAGCAAACCCCACGTCTCCCGTAGTCTCCTGTAATTCCGTCTGCAAAGATTAACATGAACTTGTAATAAAAGTTCTGACAAAACTAATTATCCCGAGCGGCTCCACTGTCAAGCACCAGTCCTTTCGACGACTGCACGTGGATCTTACCTTTGCCTCATTAACGGGATATTAATGCAATTAGCAGCAGCTACCGCAGCAAAGGGAACAAAACGTCCTATGAGTGGTGAGACGTGCTGCAGAAAAGAGAATTCCAAAAGCATTACCTTACTTTGCCCGGATGACTAAATGCAAACACTTATTTCTCCCTGAAAACCGCTAGAAACCCAGAGCCTTCTTTTCACGGACGCTCAGGCCAGGAGTACTTTCAAAACTTGTGGCCTGGTGGTGTCCATCTATTGCCCGCATGGGCGCACTTCCGGGACATGTGACAGCTTAGCCTGGCTGACGGACTGGGGGGCTTTGGAGTCGCAGAGTCTGGAGTCCACATACTGGCATCCCTACCTCTCCGGAGGTGTGGGCGCAGGCACGTTCTTCTGCACACAGCCTCTAGCGGGCAGTTAGGGTCAGGGGACATTGGGCACAGTGCCAGGGACAGACCAGGGGCTTGGCAGACGGTGTGGGTGACGGCACTTCCCAAGCTCATTGGAAGACACAACTGGACCTGAACTATTCTGGGAAATAACTGAGAGGCTTGGAGCCAGGCAGGTGAGAAGAAATTCAGAAGCTCTGCTACAGAAATGAGAATCTGGGTACCTTGGTCAATGCATTGAGTCCCAGAGCTGTTGCTACGGCTCCAGTTGTGGCGGAAACATAAGCTGTTCCCAATTCACTGAAAAGAAAGAGAAAGAACGGTGCGTGAGAAAGGAGGGCACGTCAGGAAACTTGGGCTCGCCGTTTTCTAAAGAAATGAGGGAAGATGTGAAAGAGCGTGACTGAGAGCGGAGAGCCCCCAAAACAACACCCGCTATCGGTCTACACATAGAAACGCCGAAGGGGAGCAGGCGGACCCTGGAGAAGGGGCACCCCTTGCACACAAGCCGACTGCCACGTACGACGAGCGGCCACAGGGAGCCGGTTCCAGGGTGGGACGCAGGGGCCGTGCGTGCACGACGCCACAGCGCGGGGAGGAGGGAGGAGCAGCTGGGTCTGCGTGTTGGCAGCACGGCTGTTCAAGCGAAAGATACTTCCCCAATATAAACATACACACCGAAAGCAATCCTGCGCTAGTGTTGTTCTTTTTTTTTTTTTTTTTTTAATTTTTTTTTTTCAACGTTTATTTATTTTCGGGACAGAGAGAGACAGAGCATGAACGGGGGAGGGGCAGAGAGAGAGGGAGACACAGAATCGGAAACAGGCTCCAGGTTCCGAGCCATCAGCCCAGAGCCTGACGCGGGGCTCGAACTCCCGGACCGCGAGATCGTGACCTGGCTGAAGTCGGACGCTTAACCGACTGCGCCACCCAGGCGCCCCAACTAGTGTTGTTCTTAAATGATAGAACCTGTCGTATGGAACTACTGAAAGTCCCGTCCTCGACAGGCAGCCAAGCACAGCGCTTTTCTCTCACTTTAAAAGAAATTTTAGTTCAAAGGGTTGGAAGAAACGAAGGTGTGATAAACACTGCTGGTGGCGGATTTCCACAGCCTTTGTTCCATTTGGGGAAAGAAGACCGTGTGGACCGTCAAAAGCCATTTGAAGTGATGCGACGAAAAAGAAAACACTTTGAAGTGTTGTACAAGTTGAGCTAAAAGCTGTGGTTAGCTAATCACTTCAGGACATTGAAACAGTTGTTTACAGGACTGGCTCTGTAGATGACTTATTTTAAAGACAAATCCTGGGGCACCTGGATGGCTCAGTCGGTTAAGCATCTGACTTCAGCTCGGGTCATGATCTCCGGTTCGTGAGTCCGAGCCCCGCGTCGGGCTCTGGGCTGACAGCTCGGAGCCTGGAGCCTGCTTCGGATTCTTCATCTCCCTCGCTCTCTGCCCCTCCCCCCGCTCATGCTCTGTCTCTCTCTAAAATAAATATAAAAACATCAGTAAAACCCCAGAAAGACAAATCCTGTATGAGAGTCCCCCTGATTTCTGCAGAGATCGCACTACTGAGCCTGCTACTTTGAACACTGCTGTCTGGCCACAGGCTCAGGGTAGGTGGGGGCTGTCTAAACTTGCCACAGGCGTTCTGCAGGGGGAGCTCGAGGGTGTGGGAGACAAACCCACCTACCAGCACCACTAACAGCACGAGCCCTGAGAATGGAGGAGAAGAAACACTACTGAAAACTATGCCCCGGATATCCGAACAGTATCAACAATTCGTACGGCACTGAATCAAGGGCACGCTGGAGAAGTCAGGGAACAGTTAACTCTTACAGTCTTACTTTACAGTGAGGGGAGCGTCTCCACTTCTGTTGGTGTAATTGACCACGGCATTGAAGGACTGGTTAATCCACTGCCAGAACAGCACCGCCGGCGTGGTCCTAAAACAGAGCGATCCATCACATACCGGCCATCGCCTGTGACCTAGCCGCTGTGCAGAACAGAAAATGTGAACACCAGTAACCACAGGGGAGATGGACTGCGGAAGGAGGACGCTAGGGCAGAGACCGTGCATTCTGGGTCGAGGGCTTCGGACCTGTATGGCGGGCCAGTGCTCGCCCTCTGGTTCTCAGCTCCCTCGTTCTTAGATACGAGTAACACCAAGCTCAAAGGGTACAGTGAGGAGCAAGTTATCTTCTCCTTACACTTTTATCTTAAATCTGTAAAGAGCCTGGCATACATACAGTAGGCACTCAACAAATGTCAGGTTCCTTCTCTTGGGGAAAAAAAGAAGCCATTTGTAGCAAAGTAGCCTGATGCCTCCTAACAACCACGTGCACTAAGCCTAAGCGTCCATGTCTATAGCTGCACCCTACACTGTGTGTCATATGAACGGATTCAAAAGAGAATCTGCTTAGAGCGTTTTTTAATTTTCTTCCCTCCATCTCATTTTCTTTTGGGTCTAAGATTTAGGGAAACATTCAGGCTCCTTTTGAACAACGAAGAGAATACTATTTATTTAGCACAGGGAAAAGTTTTAAAACAACCCCTAGAGTATAACATCTATACGACTTGGAACTTAACGTGAGATGACATTTCTTTCAATAAAACTATTCACATACAAAACTGTACTTGAAGTTTCTGTGATGTGAAACGAACTGCTGTCACATTTCCAGAACTTACCTATAAAACGTCATCATACAACCTGTGATGGTCATGTTCATTGGAACCTGAGCTGACATTCTGCCTATCAAAATCATCTTTTCACCAGTGTCGGGATGAAAAGCTGAATCATAGATGTATTTTGCTCTCCATAACTCATTTTCTGTGAGACCAGGAGGAACAATTCCTTGCCTAGGGAAACAAGAAATAACAAGGGAAATTCATCTTAATTATCTCACCAGTGCTCTAGAGATGTGTAGCTAGAAAGTTCTTGAGCTTCCGCTTACCTGAAACAACTGTGCCTGCAAGTTACTAAGTGAAATTTTAGTAACACAAAAGACAGTAAACACAATGTACATTTCACACCCGTATATCTCAAATCTGTAATTTTGAAAAAACAAAAACTTATCTTATATCTTGAAGTACTCAACTCTGAAATATCCTTTGTTTTAAATGACGTATTTAAAAATGTATCTTGAGGGGCGCCTGGGTGGCTCAGTCGGTTATGCGTCCGACTCTTGATCTTGGCTCAGGTCATGATCTCACAGTTTGCGAGTTCAAACCCCATGTCGGGCCCTGCGCTGACAGCACAGAGCCTGCTTGGGATTCTGTCTCTCCCTTCCCTGTTCTCCCCCCTCTCTGTCTCTCTCTCTCAAAATAAATAAGTAAAACTTTAATAAAATTAAATAAATAAAAATGTATCTTTAACTTTGCAAACTCTAAAATATTTTTAACCAACTAGACAAAAGCCGTGGCGATCAAGAACATTAATTTATTTTTATTTATTTATTTATTTTTAAATGTTTTTTTATTTATTTTTGAGACAGAGCATGAGCAGAGGAGGGGCAGAGAGAGAGGGAGACACAGAATCCAAAGCAGGCTCCAGGCTCTGAGCTGTCGGCACAGAGCCGATGCGGGGCCCGAACCCACAAACCGCGAGATCGTGACCTGAGACAAAGTCGGACTCTTAACTGACTGAGCCACCCAGGCACCCCATTAATTTATTTTTAAACCTACAGTTCGAAACCCTAGGTTAGAAAAGGCTCATGGTCTTGTTATCAAAGAAACGCATGTTCATTGCTAAACATTTAGAAAACGCAGAAATTCATTACTGCAATGAAAACCACTCAAGCCTGTAACTACTCATTCCCACCGACACTGTTGTGGTAAACGTGCTGCCAGCGTCTTGCAGGACCTGAATACGCCACTTAGGACCTTTACAAAACACCAGACCCACTGCTTTATGACCACCTTTTAAAACAAGAAGTATTTTGTAAACATTTCTCTGGATCTTTCTTCTTCTATATCATCTATACTGGGTTGAATTCATATCCACCCAGAACCTCAGAATGTGACCCTATTCAGAATCAGGGTCTCTGCAGATGTAACAATTAAAATGAGGTCATGCTGAATTAGGGTGGGCCCTAAATCCAATGACTGGGGCCCTCAGAAGAGCCATGTGCAGACAAAGATGGCGGTCCCGTGATGGCAGAGACTGGAATAATGTAGCTGCAAGTCAAGGAAAATCAGGAATGCCTCAGGCCACCAGAAGCTGCATGAGGGGAAGAAAGATTCTCCCCTAGATCCTTCTCAGGGAGAGGGAGATGGCTCTCCCCACACCTTGATTTCAGACTTCTAGCTTCCAGAACTGCAACAGAAATAAATACATTTCTGTTGTTTTAAAGCCACTCAGCTTGTGGTAGTTGGTTACAGCCGCCTGCCTTAGGAAACTAACACATCATCCTTTCAAATGCTACAGCATTCCACTGAATCTCAGATAGCAGATTATCCCAATCCCTTATTGTTGGACATTTTAATTGCTTCTAATCTTTTCATGTGTAAAGGATGAGTAAGTTAATCTCTTATAAATAAATCTTTTCTGCATTCAAGATTATTTAGAAACGAGTACATTTGCTGTGGCAAAAGTTATATGAAACATTGAGACTCTAAATATGCCTTTTATCCTTTTCTTTACTTGACTGTTTTTTTTATTATCAGTGGCAGCAGCAACCTCACTGTTTAAGCAACTCACATGTACACTTAACACACTGTGTTGATCTGGTTAGTTGTGTTACCGGCTGCCCAGAACATGTTTATCTTTATGTGGTCAGGTAGGAACAAATACCTAGAAAGGCCTGACCCACTGCAAGGTTGTACAAACATTCACCTCTACGTCCTATACTTTCAACATTGTTTTGTTGTTGTTGTTGTCAATGAAGTTTTTAGTTTATTTGGAACTTATCTTCAGTTATGAAAATGTGAAATTTGCTTAATTTTGCTTTCCCCCTGGCTGGTCTACCGTGCTAACACCAAGATTTAAATGTTACAGTCATCATCTGCTGACATCCTGTGAATGCCAGGCTTGGTTTTGGGGCTTTCTGTGCAGTTCCCACTATCTACACCTTGTGGGGCCGATCCCCACCCTTTTACAGACAGTCCATTTTATGCCTGGTAAGAACAGAGGTCTCTCCTACCATGACTCCTCATTTTCCCTTTCAAAAGCCCCTGAATTATACTCATTATTCTTCCAGACAAGGCTTAGAATTATTCTGTCAGTTTTGGGGGCGCCTGGGTGGCTGAGTGGGTTGAGCGGTCTGACTTTGGCTCAGGTCATGATCTTGCCCTTTGTGAGTTCGAGCCCCGCGTTGGGCTCTGTGCTGACAGCTCAGAGCCCGGAGCCTACTTCAGATTCTGTCTCCCTCTCTCTCTGCCCCTCCCCGACTTGTGCATGCACGCATGTGTGATCTCTCTTTCTCTCTCTCAAAAAAATTAGTAACTACTAAAAAAAATTAAAAAGAACTATTTTGTCATTTTTCAATATTGATTTACTTATTTTAGAGAGAAAGAGTGGGGGGAAGGGGCTGAGAGAGAGGGTGAGAGAAAAACCCAAGCAGGGTCCAGCACAGAGCCTGATGTGGGACTTCATCTCATGAACTGTGAAATCATGACCTGAGCCGAAACCAAGAGTTGGGATGCTCAGCCGAATGAGCCACCCAGGTGCCCCTATTTTGCCAATTTTATACGTGAACACAATTGTATTTGGATTGAAACTCTGTCCAGACTGACTGCATGTTTCTCCAGTTACTCAAAGGCTTCTCTTAATGACCCTCTGTGGTCGTCTAACTTCTTAACGCCTCCGGGTAGTATATGCCCAGATGTTTCATATACAGGTATATACGTGTTTTGGTCTTAGAATGATATTAAAAAATATTGTCTTATTATTGCTGGTATACGGCAAACTATTGACTCTTTGGGTGTAGTCCACTCATATTCTCTTATTTGTTCCACTAGCTTTTTAGTTGATTGGTAAGAATATCGGAAGGAAGGAAGGAAGGAAGGAAGGAAGGAGGGAAGGAGGAAGGAAGGAAGAGGGCGAGAGAGAGGGAGGGAGGAAGGGAGAGTGGGAAGGAGGAAGGGAGGAAGGGAAAAAAAGAAATTGTCTCATGTTTTTAGATCTCTACATCTTTTTTTAAGTTTATTATTTTTTTAATGTTTATTTATTTTGGAGAGAGAGAAAGACAGAGCCTAAGTGGGGAGGGGCAGAGAGGGAGACACAGAATCTGAAGCAGCTCCAGGCTCTGAGCTGTCAGCACAGAGCCTGATGCGGGGCTCAAACTCACGGACCCCGAGATCATGACCCGAACCAAAGTCGGACACTCAACCGACTGAGTCACCCAGGCGCCCTTTAAGTTTATTTATTGAAGCAATCTCTGCATCCAACACAGGGCTTGAACTCAGGACCCTGAGATTAGAATCACATGCTCCACTGACTGACCTGGCCAAGTGCCCCTCTTCCTCCTTTTTTTATGTTTACTGAATTAGTTAGAGCTTCTAGAAAAATACTATACAATAGTGAAGATACAAGCATCCCTGACTTGCCCCTGACTTTAGAGAGAATGCCTTCTAGTGCAGGATTTTTAGGAGTGTTCTCCTGGATGTAAAAGGGCCCACGTTCAAGTTTGAGAAAAAGGATTCAACAGCTTTCTTTAGTCCAAGACTTTGTGGAATATTTAAAAAGTCAATGGGATAGGACATCCTCAAGAATGGCATGCAGGGGCATGCCTGGCTGGCTCCATAGGTGGAACGTGCAACACTTGATCTGGGGTTGTAAGCTTGAGCCCCATGTTGGGTTTGGAGATTACTTAAAATCTTAAAAAACAAAAAAAATGGAGGTAAACTTATTCAAATTTGACTACGGAAGCCACCTTGTCTCTCCCTCTCTGGGTGTCTCTCTCCTTCTCTTGGTCTCTGGTGTTGGGGGGAAATATTCCACAGGATTGCTTTTCTGCAGAACTGTCTGGGAAGTTCAGTTCTCCTGTTTCATCATTTAGTGCGATGCTGGCTGCTACTGTGGAATGTGTATTTTTTACCATATTAAAGACACACTGTACCTTATTCCCAGCTCAGAAATTACTTTCTGAGAAACACATGGATAATTTCACCTTCTTTTGGGCATCTATCAAGATGTGACTTTCCTGCTTTGGTGTGATAGATTATAGTGATAGATGCCCTAAAGTAATCATCTTTTATTCCTGGAATAACCCTACCTGTTCAGGTTTTAACGTAAGGCTGGATTTGATGTGCCAGTATTTTATTTCGGAGTTTTGCCTTATGAATTTGTAAGATGGGCCACTGCTTTCTTTCAGCACACTTCTGTCATTTACAGTACCAGGGTTGCACATGAATTGGGAAGCATCTCCTTTTTTTCAGGAAATTACATCAGCTTTATTAAGGTATAATTTAAACGCAATAAAAGTCACCCAGTTTAAATGTACGATTTGATGAGTTTTGGAAAATGTACACAGTGGTGTGGCCACCTCCAAATCATGGTATGGAATGTTTTCATCTCCCCAAAAGTTCCTTCCGTTCCTTTCTGCCACTTCCTGGCAAACCCCAGTCAGCTTCCACCTTTTCCTCTGTATCAGAACTGGCAAACTACAGCCCATGGCCTGCTTCTGAATGGTTTGTGTGCTAAGAGTGGTTTGTATGTTTTTAGACAGTTGTTAAAAAAAAAAAAAAAAAAAAAAAAAAAGGCAGCGTGCTTGGGAGCCCAGTCAGTTAAGCATCTGACTCGTGGTTTCGTTTCAGGTCGTGATCTCGTGGTTTCGTGAGTTCGAGCCCCACATCAGGCTCTGTGCTGACAGCGCAGAACATGTTTTGGGATGCTCTCTCTTTCCCTCTCTCTCTGTCCCTCCTCACTCATGCTCTGTCCCTCCCTCTCAAAATAAATAAATAAACCATTAAAAAAAAAAAAAAGCAAAACAACACAGAAGAATATGCAAGAGAGAATATGCAGACTGTATCGCCTGCAAAGCTGAAAATATTTACCACCTGGCCCTCTGTGGGAAAGGTGGCCACCCCATGCCCTTCACCGCTGGAAGAGCACCCCGGTTTTCGCTCCCCACGTCTTTGTTTCTACTCTCTCACCGAGCCAGCTCCCGTCATTAATGCCCTGCCACTGCCTCCCGGGAAGCTTCATCATGCTCTTACAAAGAACTGTTAGCTTCTTGCAATGTGTTTGTGCCCTTCAACCCCTCTGTCTTTTCCTCTCCACCTCTCCTCTTTTTATGGTGCTTGTTTCCAGATTCATAGGACACCTGCTTTTCTGAATTCCTGACTGTGCTTCTGCTGTCCTCCCTGCCTT